>NC_064637.1:48678704-48992142 GCF_023864275.1 Schistocerca cancellata | reverse complement strand
AGGAGAAATGCGTACCATCACGTTTCCGACTTTAATAAAGGTCGGATCGTAGCCTATCGCGATGGCGGTTTATCGTATCGCGACATTGCTGCTCGCGTTAGTCTAAATCCAATGACTGTTAGCAGAATATGGAATCCGTGAGTTTAGGAGGGTAATACGGAAAGCCGTGCTGGATCCCAACGGCCTCGTATCACTAGCAGTCGAGATGACAGGCATCTTATCCGCATGGCTGTAACGGATCGTGCAGCCACGTCTCGATCCCTGAGTCAACAGATGGAGACGTTTGCAAGACAACAACCATCTGCACGAACAGTTCGATGAGGTTTGCAGCAGCACGGACTATCAGCTCGGAGAGCATGGCTGCGGTTACCCTTGACGCTGCATCACAGACAGGAGCGCCTGCGATGGTGTGCTCAGCGACGAACCTGGGTGCACGAATGGTAAAACGTCATTTTTTCGGATGAATCCAGGTACTGTCTACAGCATCGTGATGGTCGCATCCGTGTTTGGCGACATCGCGGTGAACGCACATTGGAAGCGTGTATTCGTCATCGCCATACTGGCGTATCACCCGGCGTGATGGTATGGGATACCATCGGTTACACGTCTCGGTCACCTCTTGTTCGCATTGACGGCGCTTTGAACAGTGGACGTTACATTTCAGATGTGTTACGACCCGTGGCTCTACCCTTCATTTGATCCCTGTGAAATCCTACATTTCAGCAGGATAATGCACGTACGCATGTTGCAGGTCCTATACGGACCTTTCTGGTTACAGATAATGTTCGACTGCTGCCCTGGCCAGCACATTCTCCAGATCTCTCACCAATTGAAAACGTCTGGTCAATGGTGGTCGAGCAACTGGCTCGTCACAATACGCCAGTCACTACTCTTGATGAACTGTGGTATCGTGTTGAATCTGCATGGGCAGCTGTATCTGTATACGCCATCCAAGCTCTGTCTGACTGAATGCCCAGGCGTATCAAGGCCGTTATTACGGCCAGAGGTGGTTGTTCTGGGTACTTCTCAGGATCTATGCACCCAAATTGCGTGAAAAAGTAATCACATGTCAGTTCTAGTATAATATATTTGTCCAATGAATACCTGTTTATCATCTGCATTTCTTCTTGGTGTAGCAATTTACTGGCCAATAGTGTAATTCATCAGTTAAAACGTGATATACCCTTTCAGATGACATCTGGCAGGTGTGTGCAATTTCACGCACTTTCAATCGGCGATCCTTCGTGACCATTTTGTACACTTTTGCAATGATTTCTGGAGTCGTGACACATCTTGGCCGACCACTGCGCGTATCATCGTCTAATCTCTGCCGACCAAATTTGACTTCATTTGTCCACTTGGCAACAGTTGAATATGAAGGAGCAGAGTCCCCCAGAGAATTCTGGAAATCGACACGAATGTCCTTTGCTTTCATACCTTTCTTTACGAAGTACTTAATCACCGCTCGAATCTGGATTATTTTCCCTCTTCGCAAATCATTACGCGGGAACAATAACAGAGCTACGTCAACACCGCAGCTCTCTTCCAAGAGCACTGACGTTGCATGTGTTTACATCTACATCTATATATATTCTCCGCTAGCCACCAAGCGGTGTGTGGCGGAGGGCACAATTCACGCCAAAGTCACATTTCCCCGCCTCTGTTCCACTCGCGGATCGCGCGAGGGAAAGACGACTGTCTGAATGCCTCAGTACGAGCTTTTGTTTCCCTTATCTTTGAATGGTGATCATTCCGCGATTTGAAAGTTGGTGGTAATAATATATGCTCTACATCCTCGGTGAAAATTGGATTTCGGAATTTAGTGAGCAGCCCCTTCCGTTTAGTGCGCCGTCTATCTGCAAGTGTGTCCCACTTCAAACTTTCTATGAGATTTGTAACGCTCTCGCGATGGCTAAATGTACCAGTCACGAATCTTGCCGCTCTTCTTTGGGCCTTCTCAATCTCTTGAATCAGACCCAACTGGTAAGGGTCCCATACACACGAACAATAGTCTAAGACTGGACGAACTGACGTATGGTAAGCTATTTCCTTTGTTGAAGGACTGCATCGCTCAGGATTCTACCAATAAACTGCAATCTAGAGTTCGCCTTACCCGTTACTTGTGTATTCCGATCATACAATTTAAGATCATTTCGAATAGTAACACCCAGATACTTGACTGATGTTACCGCTTCCAAAGACTGATCATTTATTTTGTACTCGTAGATTAATGGGAATTTACGCCTTGTTATACGCAGTAGGTTACACTTACTAATATTGAGAGATAACTGCCAGTCATTACACCACACATTTATTTTCTGCAAATCCTCACTGATTTGTTCACAACTTTCGTGTGATACTACTTTTCTGTAGACCACAGCATCATCGGCAAACAGTCTAAGGCCGTTGTCAGTACCATCAACCAGATCGTTTATACAGGATGTTACAAACAGGTACGGCCAAACTTTCAGGAAACATTCCTCACACACAAAGAAAGAAAATATGTTATGTGGACATGTGTCCGGAAGCGCTTACTTTCCATGTTAGAGCTCATTTTATTACTTCTCTTCAAATCGCATTAATCATGGAATGGAAACAAACAGCAACAGAACGTACCAGAGTGACTTCAAACACTTTGTTACAGGAAATGTTCAAAATGCCCTCCGTTAGCGAGGATACATGCATCCACCCTCCGTCGCATAGAATTCCTGATGCGCTGATGCAGCCCTGGAGAATGGCGTATTGTATCACAGCCGTCCACAAAACGAGCACGAAGAGTCTCTACATTTGGTACCGGGGTTGCGTAGACAAGAGCTTTCAAATGGCCCTATAAATGAAAGTCAAGAGGGTTGAGGTCAGGAGGGCGTGGAGGCCACGGAATTGGTCCGCCTCTACCAATCCATCGGCCACCGAATCTGTTGCTGAGAAGCGTACGAACACTTCGACTGAAATGTGCAGGAGCTCCATCGTGCATGAACCACATGTTGTGTCGTACTTGTAAAGGCACATGTTCTAGCAGCACAGGTAGAGCATCACGTATGAAATCATGATGACGTGCTCCATTGAGCGTAGGTGGAAGAACATGGGGCGCAATCAAGACATCACCGACAATGCCTGCCCAAACGTTTCAGAAAATCTGTGTTGATTACGTAATTGCACAATTGCGTGCAGATTCTCGTCAGCCCACACATGCTTATTGTGAAAATTTACGATTTGATCACGTTGGAATGAAGCCTCATCCGTAAAGAGAACGTTTGCACTGAAATGAGGATTGGCACATTGTTGGATGAACCATTCGCAGAAGTGTACCCGTGGAGGCCAATCAGCTGCTGATAGTGCCTGCACACGCTGTACATGGTACGGAAACAACTGGTTCTCCCGTAGCACTCTCCATACAGTGACGTGGTCAACGTTACCTTGTACAGCAGCAACTTCTCTGACGCTGACATTAGGGTTATCGTCAACTGCACGGAGAATTGCCTCGTCGATAGCAGGTGTCCTCGTCGTTCTAGGTATTCCCCAGTCGCGAGTCATAGGCTGGAATGTTCCGTGCTCCCTAAGACGCCGATCAGTTGCTTCGAACGTCTTCCAGTCGGGACACCTTAGTTCTGGAAATCTGTCTCGATACAAACGTACCGCGCCACGGCTATTGCCCCGTGCTAATCCATACATCAAATGGGCATCTGCCAACTCCGCATTTGTAAACAATGCACTGACTGCAAAAGCACGTTCGTGATGAACACTAACCTGTTGATGCTACTTACTGATGTGCTTGATGCTAGTACTGTAGAGCAATGAGTCGCATGTCGACACAAGCACCGAAGTCAACATTACCTTCCCTCAATTGGGCCAACTGGCGGTGAATCGAGGAAGTACAGTACATACTGACGAAACTAAAATGAGCTCTAACATGGAAATTAAGCGTTTCCGGACACATGTCCACATAACATCTTTTCTTTATTTGTGTGTGAGGAATGTTTCCTGAAAGTTTGGCCGTACCTTTTTGTATCACCCTGTATAAATCGTAAAAAGCAGAGGACCTTTTACGCTGCCCTGGGGCACACCTGAAGTTACTCTTGTTTACAGGCAACAGTGCAATGAATATCGCGTGAACAACTCGTTGCGCTAGCGCTGACCTCTCATGCTGATTCCCAGAACATTTGAACCCAGCCCACCGTTTTGCCGCCACATGGACAGCCTTTCGGCGTGATACTACACGTTAATGTTCCCGCTTGCGTAAGTTTTCGGTCCTCCGTCGCCCTCGGCCATTGGCGGACATCTCAGCAGGTGCTCTGTCGTCGAAACGGCCCCTAGGCCGGTATTACACTATCAAATTTCTTTGTCCAATACCTTTGTCAAAGATATTTGATAGTGTAATAGGGACTTTGTCAAATGTCGTCCAATATTTGATCAAATCTAGGGCCTCGCTGTATATTTGATCAAAGAAACCGCTTGTCTTCTGTTCACTGCAATGTGACATGTTACCACATGGACCGCTAGCATCGCTGCAGCGTACTGTCGTCTGTAGTGTTTTTATAACCATTGCCGGTAAATACAATTGGTGTGTGCCGACAACTACAAAATTAATAGAGATGTCTGAAGCTGATGAGGCGCTTTACAACGTGAGGCACCCTGAATACAAAAATAGATTAAGAAGATTGGAGACCTAACCTGACCTAACCTAACCTAACCCTCTCCTGTAGCAAGGAAGCGGAGTGAGCCTGTCTTCTGAAGATGTAGCAGTTCTTGAGTGAATATTGTGCTATGTGATATGAGGATCAAGTTTTGTTGAATGCTTTTATCGTGTCGTCGTAAAACCCACGGCTTCACCCAGATTAGATTAGTTTTCCGTTCCATAGATCCGTGCTGAGGAGAGCCTCGTGGATGTAGAACATGTCGATTTTTTTTAAGCTGAAATAACAATACTAATAGTATGAATAAATACAATACATCATTTGTTTCTATTAAAAATGTCGCCAATGGAGTAGAAGGAGTTGGCGAGTAGTAAGTCTTTCAGGCTCCTTTTAAACTAATCTTTATTTCTAACTAAATTTTTTATGTTTCCTGGCAAATTATTGAAGATGAGTGTTCCTGAGTAGTGGACCCCTTTTCGAACTAAAGTAAGTGCTTTTAAGTCCTTGTGCAGATCATGTTTGCACTGAGTTGTTTGTTGGAAAAAGAGATATATAATTTACGACAAATTTCATTAAGAAGTAAATATACTGAGAGGCAGTAGTTGGTATATCCAGTTCTTTGAAGTGGTTTCTGTAGGACGTCCGTGAATTTACTCCACAAATAATACGTATTACACGCTTTTGGACTCTGAAAACTTTTGTTTGACTTCAAGATTTACCCCAAAATATTATCCCATATGACATTATGGAATGAAAGTATGCAAGCTTTTTCATTTTTATGTTGCCTATGTCTGCTAACACTCGAATTGCAAATACAGATTTGTTAAGGCCTTTCTGCAGTTCTGTGGTGTGCTCCTCCCAACTGAATTTATTATCAAGTTGTAATCCCAGGACTTTAAGACTGTCAACCTCGTATGTATGGTTCCATTTTTTCCCCCACTTCTTTTTCGCATGTGCACACAATGCAATTGGGGTATGTAGAACTGCTGCGGTTAATAACAAGTTGTTGTCAGCCATCTTGAACTTTGACGAAAAATTTGATGAAAGTGTAATACCCCCTCTAGCGCTACGTCAAAGATCTTTGTCAAATATATTGGACGGAATATTGGATCACATCTTTGATCAAATCTTTGACAAAGAAATTTGATAGTGTAATACCGGCCCTAGTCTGACTTGACGACGGTGTGCGCCTCACACGCCTCTCAACATCGCAGGCAGTCAGGCGCTGGAACTGGAGGCTGGAAACTGGAGGGAGGTGGCGGGGCAGGAGCGGCGCCTGCCTTAATTTCCCCCTCCGGCTTGCCGCCCGGCGACGCGGAAAAGCCTTTTCCTGCGCCACTTGACCCACGCTGCTCTAAGCAAAACAGCTGTCGGTGTGTTCACTTCCCACTGCGGTGGCGGGGCGCTGCGGTCTACACCCCCCCCCCCTCCCCCCTTTACAGTCTGCATCTGCAAAGGCTTCGCGCGTCCTCCAGCGTCAGGGAACGGGAGAGAAGCGCAGTGTCTCCGTTATACCAGCACTTGACCTCTGCCGCGTCTTTCATTCACTTCCTCATCTCTCCGTATTTACTGCAACTCACCCCGTAGCCCAAAGAAATTTCGTCACTAGATTAATCACAAAACTAAATATCCACGGGTGTACTGTCGGTCCACAGTGTCCAACGGGCACAATACAGGGTGATTCAAAAAGAATACCACAACTTTAGGAATTTAAAACTCTGCAACGACAAAAGGCAGAGCTAAGCACTATCTGTCGGCGAATTAAGGGAGCTATAAAGTTTCATTTAGTTGTACATTTGTTCGCTTGAGGCGCTGTTGACTAGGCGTCAGCGTCAGTTGATGCTAAGATGGCGACCGCTCAACAGAAAGCTTTTTGTGTTATTGAGTACGGCAGAAGTGAATCGACGACAGTTGTTCAGCGTGCATTTCGAACGAAGTATGGTGTTAAACCTCCTGATAGGTGGTGCATTAAACGTTGGTATAAACAGTTTACAGAGAATGTGTGTTTGTGCAAAGGGAAAAGTTCTGGACGGCCGAGAACGAGTGATGAAAATGTAGCACGCATCCAGCAAGCATTTCTTCGCAGGCCAGGAAAATCGACTCGCAGAGCTAGCAGAGAGCTGCAAATTCCACAATCAACTGCATGGAGAGTCCTACGAAAAAGGTTAGTTATGAAACCTTATCGTCTGAAATTGGTTCAAGCACTGTCTGCAGCTGATAAGATTAGAAGAATCTATTTCTGTGATTTTATCCTTGCTCAAATGGGAACAGATGAATCTTTCGTTTCAAAGATTGTGTTTAGTGATGAAGCAACTTTCCACACTAACGGGAAAGTCAACCGTCACAATGTCTGTATATGGGGCACTGAGAATCCGCGGGAAACAACTCAGTATGAACGTGACTCGCCTAAGGTGAACGTTTTCTGTGCCATTTCAGCCAATAAAGTTTTTGGTCCCTTTTTCTTCGAAGGTGCTACTGTAACTGGACTACAGTATCTGGAGATGTTAGAGAATTGGCTGTTCCCTCAGCTCGAACAAGAAGCTCAACAATTCATATTTCAGCAGGATGGAGCGCCACCACATTGGCACTTATCTGTCCGTAACTACCTGAACGTCAACTACCCGAGGCGATGGATCGGCCGCCAGGCAGCCCGTGACAGAGCACTTCATCACTGGCCTCCAAGAAGCCCTGATCTTACACCCTGCGATTTTTTCTTATGGGGCTATGTTAAGGATATGGTGTTTCGGCCACCTCTCCCAGCCACCATTGATGATTTGAAACGAGAAATAATAGCAGCTATCCAAACTGTTACGCCTGATATGCTATAGAGAGTGTGGAACGAGTTGGAGTATCGGGTTGATATTGCTCGATTGTCTGGAGGGGGCCATATTGAACATCTCTGAACTTGTTTTCGAGTGAAAAAAAACCTTTTTAAATACACTTTGTAATGATGTATAACAGAAGGTTATATTATGTTTCTTTCATTAAATACACATTTTTAAAGTTGTGGTATTCTTTTTGAATCACCCTGTATTTCGGCGATCATACATGTCGCCATCATCAGGTGAACTGACGGACTGAGCTCCTGTGAACGTGCCGGCACGGCGATCCGTACGCTATGGCTGCTCAGAGGGAACTGGGCTCGGTCGCGGCGGCGGCCGATTTAAATACCCTCCGCCCGCGGCGCACTCCCTCCGCCGTCCGCGCCCCGCGCCACGGTCGCGCGGTGGAAGAGATTGCGATGGCGCCTGAGATGACGTCGGTGTGATGGCTCTGTCCGCCTTGGTCGTCACAACTATACGTTTGCTCGATTTACTCTCGATTAACGCAGTCGCTGGTTCCCAAGCCTTGCTAAGATTATAGCCACAGTCACGGTTTATGAGGTCGTCATTGGTGCGAATTTCGATGGCCTCTCTAACAACGCTGTCCCTGTATCTCGACGTCTGTACCAGAATCCTCGTGCGTTCGTACTCCATAGCGTGATTTTCCGACAAACAATGTTCAGCGACCGCCGACTTGCTCGGATACATCGGTCGAGTGTGCCTCTGGTGTTCACGGCATCGATCCTCGACGGTACGCATCGTCTGACCAATATACGACTTGCCACATTGACACGGAATCTGGTACACGCCGGCCTTCCTCACACCGAGGTCATCTTTGGCGCTCCCCACCAGTGCACGAGTTTTATTCGGAGGACAAAACACAGTTCCGACCCGGTGTTTCTTCAAAATGCGGGCGATTTTCCCCGAGAGTGCGCCTGTTTACGGAATAAACGCAGTGCCTACCTCCTCCCTCGTGATTTCATCCATCTCCACCGGTTGTGCTGTAGTTGTTGGGCGGAGAGCACGTTGAACCTGCCACTCTGAGTACCCATTTTTTCGAAATACAGTTCTCAGATGTTCCAATTCCTGGGGTATACTCTCTGCGTCAGAGATAGTGCGCGCCCTATGTACTAGAGTTTTAAGTACCCCATTCCTCTGTGATTATCAAATACGCCGGGAGAAACTCAAGAATCAAATCACTAAACTGTTCACATGCCCGTAGGATTCGCGCAGCGTCGCTTACGTACGAACTTAATTATGTGCATATATACCGGGTGATAAAAAATTAAGTATAAATTTGAAAACTTAATAAACCACGGAATAATGTAGATAGAGAGGTACAAATTGACACACATGCTTGGAATGACATGGGGTTTTACTAGAACAAAAAAAAGTTCACAAAATGTCCGACAGATGGCGCTGGACAGCAATGCGTCAGTGACTGCGCATGACAGTCGTGTATAAAAGGAGCTGTAATGAGAGAGAGAATCAAATGTGCCAGCAGTCGCAGCATGTTGACGGTACCTGAAAAGGCGCTTTTAGTGAAGGTGTATTATCAGAATGGGGAATGTGCTAGTTCAGCGTTACGATCCTATCGCCACAGGAAGGGGATTCGAACGGGTCAAGGTCCGTTGACAAATGCAGCTGTGGCGAGAATGATTTCGAAGTTCGAAGCCACGGGTTGTTTAGACGATAGACCCCGTAGTGGCCGACCGAGCACAGGGCGTAATGCTGCTGAGACAGTTCAGGATGAAATGGAGACTGTAGCGGGTCCGTCTATGCACGGGGAAGTCAGCGCTCGTGCAGTCGCACGTCGCACCGGCATTCCATACACTACTGTTTGGTTGGCACTGTTGCGTACCCTCCGATGCTATCCGTACAAAATCCACCGGCATCATGAACTCTTACCTGGCGATTTAGTGAAGCGGAGGGCATTTGCGGTGTGGGCTTTTCAAAAGATGGCGGAAGATGACGATTGGTTGAGTAAAGTGTTGTGGACCGACAAAGCTCATTACACGCTCCGAGGGTCTGTCAACGCCCACAACTGCAGAATTTGGGCTACCGAAAATCCTAGAACTGTCGTGGAAACTCCATTGCACGACGAGAAAGTCTCGGTATGGGTTGGATTTACCATATCTACCGTAATCGGGCCTTTTTTCTTCGAGGAAATGCGTGATTCTGGTTTTATAACTGCTACCGTGACGGGTGAGAGGTACGCAGATATGTTACAGAATCGTATCATCCCCAGCCTGGCTGATAAACACCTGTTGGAACGTACGATGTTTATGCAGGATGGCGCTCCACCCCATATTGCTAGACGCGTGAAAGATCTCTTGCGCGCGTCGTTTGGTGATGATCGTGTGTTCAGCTGCCACTTTCGTCATGCATGGCCTCCCAGGTCCCCAGACCTCAGACCGTGCGATTATTGGCTTTGACGCCGGCCGGTGTGACCGTGCGGTTAAAGGCGCTTCAGTCTGGAACCGCGTGACCGCTACGGTCGCAGGTTCGAATCCTGCCTCGGGCGTGGATGTGTGTGATGTCCTTAGGTTAGTTAGGTTTAATTAGTTCTAAGTTCTAGGCGACTGAAGACCTCAGAAGTTAAGTCGCATAGTGGTCAGAGCCATTTGAACCATTTTTTGGCTTTGATGTTACCTGAAGTCGCAAGTGTATCGTGATCGACCGACATCTCTAGGGATGCTGAAAGACAACATCCGACGCCAATGCCTCACCATATCTCCGGACATGCGTTACAGTGCTGTTCACAACATTATTCCTCGACTACAGCTATTGTTGAGGAATGATGGTGGACAGTTTGAGCATTTCCTGTAAAGAACGTCATCTTTGCTTTGTCTTACTTTGTTATGCTAATTATTGCTATTCTGATCAGATGAAGCTCCATCTGTCGGACATTCTTTGAACTTTTGTATTTTTCTTTTTTGTTCTAATAAAACTCCATGTCATTCCATGCATGTATGTCAATTAGTACCTCTCTATCTACATTATTCCGTGATTTATTCAGTTTTCAAATTTATACTGACTTTTTGATCACCCAGTAGTTCATCTGTCCTGAGAATCGAGAAAACGATTTTAGACTGTATCGATACTGCAGAGATATATGTTCTGGGAATCTCTATTGTAGTTCCTCAGATTAGCCCTGACATAGGGGAACCAAACGTAGACTGGTTATTATCAATAGAAAATCAAAATTATTTTAGATTTATACTTAAACTCCACCCGAACAAGCCGTGAAGGCCCAACGCCACCGACCGGTCGCCATGTCATCCTCACCCACAGGCGCCACTGGATTGCGGATATGGAGCATACCGCTCCCTCGGCCGTATGCCAGTCACGCAGCTCCTCAGATTGCCTCACAAGGGCTGAGTGCACCCCACTTGCCAACAGCGGTCGGCAGACTGGATGGTCACCCATCCAAGTGCTAGCCCAGCCCGACAGCGCTTAACTTCGGTGATCTGACGGGAAACGGTGTTACCACTACGGCAAGGCCGTTGGTGGGTTTAAATTTAGTATCGAAAAATCTATATGTCCAGAAAAATACAGCAGCAGAGAGGAAATATTTTTATTGACCAATTGAAAAATACAAAAAAAGACCGGGAAATAGGCAATATGTCATTCACCTGAGTATGCATAACATGCGCAAGGAGTCGCAAATGGAAATGAAGAGCACTGGGTCCTCTGGAAACGCCAAAATCCATACTCACAGCTTTCAGTCTTTTTCCTTAAAGGAGACTCCTATGTATCAATAGCAGCGTCAACCTCCGTTTGCTTTTCTCTATTTTCAATTCATAGTCTGGCCTCATTGAGCTGCTCTTCACTTTAGATGAGTTTCCTGTCCGATTTCCGTACTTAATTTTAACTCATTCAGAAAAAAATCTACCCTCCGGTCTCCACAACACACCCAACCGGTACAAATTTGCAGTTGTGCCCTAAAGAGAACGCACGCACTCTTTTGGAACGTTATACACTCGCTCATTCGTACAGAAACAATTATTCCAATCGAAGTCAACAGATGGCAGCACTCGTCACATTTGCATGTAGTATGGTAGACTGCGAGCCAGCCTTTCAAAATGTAATCAAGAATTAAGGGCTGTAAGAGACAACAAACGACCTGCAAGAGCAAATGGTTCAAATGGCTCTTAGCACTACGGGACTAAACTTCTGAGGGCATCAGTCCCCTAGAACTTAGAACTACTTAAAACTAACTAAGCAAAGTAAATCACACACATCCATTCCCGAGGCAAGATTCGGACCTGCGACCGTAGCGGTCACGCGGTTCCACACTGTAGCGCATAGAACCGATCGGCCACCCCGGCCGGCATGGAAGAGCAGTTGAACGGAATGGACAGTGTCTTGAAAGGAAGATATAAGATGAACATCAACAAAAGCAAAACGAGGATGATGGAACATAGTCGAATTAAATCTGTTGATGCTTCTGGAATTAGATTCGGAAATCAGACACTTAAAGTAGTAAATGAGTTTTGCTATTTGGGGAGCAAAATAACTGATGATGGTCGAAGTAGAGAGGATATAAAATGTAGACTAGCAATGGTAGGTGAAGTGTTTCTGAAGAAGAGGAATTTGTTAACATCGAGTATAGATTTAAGTGTCACGTAGTCATTTTTGAATGTATTTGTATGGAGTGCAGCCGTGTATGGAAGTGAAACGTGCGTGATAAATAGTTTAGACAAGAAGAGAATAGAAGCTTTCGAAATGTGGTGCTACAGAAGAATGCTGAAGATTAGATGGGTAGATCACATAACTAATGAGGAGGAACTGAATAGAATTGCAGAGAAGAGAAATTTGTGGCACAACTTTAGTAGAAGAAGGGACCGGTTGGTAGTGCATATTCAGAGACATCAAGGAATCACCAATTTGGTATTGGAGGGCAGCGGGGAGGGTAAAAATCGTAGACGGAGACCAAGAGATGAATACACTGAACTGTTCAAAAGGATGTAGGTTGCAGTAGGTACTGGGAGATGAAGAAGTTTGCACAAGATAGAGTGGCATGGAGAGCTGCATCAAGCCAGTCTCTGGACTGAAGATCACAGGAACAATAACTACACCAAGAAAGCTGAAAAGTGACTCATACCTATTTCACTTCAGAAAAACAAGATTTCTTCACAGAACTTGTACGGGGTGTTTCTAATACCACTCCGAACACAATTATGTCAGTGGCCAGCCGATCAGTATAGTCAACTCTCAGGAACACAACTTGCGCTCTCTTTGCGACTGCACACTTTCGTACATTTACCGTACAGAAAGAACCGAGTATGGAACTTCATATGAGTACACAGAGAAGATTTAGTAAAACATTTCTTATTTACTTACTACAACGTAGGTGCAACGTACATTTTACGTTTGTGTGCGGTAATATTTGTTTACTATGCTTTTGGCAGGTGATGAGTACAATGTATATTCAAATGGCTAAAGATATGTTTTATGTCATACAATTACAGTTTAACAAATTCCAGATTTTTCATTTACTTACACACTGAAATCTTGTTCCTTACGAATTTCGTGATTATAGGTCAACCCGAAGTACCCTATAGGTGAGTTTGCTAGTATTAAAATATATGACATACATGATCGAATCTTTTGATTCTATAGACTTAGAGGTATAAAAGTCTTACACCACCAAGCGCCCATACATCTTAATATGTGACATAAATTTTAACTTGATATATCAACTCGTTCAAAGAAAAAGAGTCTTAACAGACAGACGGACAAAGAGAGAGACGTGCAAAAAAAGTCAAAAAATATTTTTTCGTGCTATATGATTGTTGTTGTTGTGGTCTTCAGTTTGATTGATTTGATACAGCTCTCCATGCTACTCTATCCTGTGCAAGTTTCTTCATCTCCCAGTACCTACTGCAACCTACATCCTTCTGAATCTGCTTAGTGTATTCATCTCTTGGTCTCCCTCTACGATTTTTACTCCCCAACTCTTCCTTCTAGTATAAAGTTCGTAAGATGTCTCAGAATATGTCCTATCAACCGATCCCTTCTTTTCGTCAAATTGTGCCACAAATTTGTTGTCTAGCCAATTCTTTTCAATACCTCTACATTAGTTACGTGGACAACCTATGTGATCTTCAGCATTCTTCTGTAGCATCACATTTCGAAAGCTTCTACTCTTCCTGTCTGAACTGTTTAAGGTCCATTTTCCATTTCCATACATGGCAACATTCCATACAAATACCTTCAAAAAAGACTTTCTAACACTTAAATCTATACTCGATGTTAACAAATTTCTCTTCTTCAGAATACCTTTTCTTACCGTTGCCAATCTACATTTTATATCCTCTCTATTGAGGCCATCATCAGTTATTTTGCTATCCAAACTGCAAAACTCGTCTCTCGTTTCCTAATCTAATTCCTTTAGCATCCCCTGATTTAGTTCGACTGTATTCCATGATCCTTGTTTTGCTTTTGTTGATGTTCATTTTATATCCTCTTTTCAGGAAACTGCCCATTCTGTTCAGCTGCAGTTCGAAGCCCTTTGGTGTCTCTGACACAATTACAATCTCATCGGCAAATATTAGGGGTTTTATTTCTTCTCCCTGAACTTTAATTACTCCAAATTTTCGTTTGCTTTCTTTCACTGCTTGTTCAATTTACAGATTGAACAACATCGGTATTAGTTTACAACCCTGCCTCACTCACTTCTCAACCACTGCTTCCCTTTCATATCCCTCGACTCTTACAACCGCAGCTGTACAAGTTGTAAATAGCCTTTTGTTCCCTCTATTTTACCCTGGCTTTCTTAAAGTACTCCAGACAGCATTATCTAAAGCGTTATGTAGGTCTATAAAAATATCATAAACTTAGGTTTGTCTTTCCTTAACCTATATTCTTAGATACGTCGTAGGGTCAGTACTGCATCGCGTGTTAATACATTTCTCCAGAATCCAAACTGATCTCCTCCAAGACTGTCGTCCAACAGTTCCATTCTTCTGTAAAGAATTCGTTTTAGTATTTTGCAACCACGACATATTAAACTGATAGCTTAGTAATTTTCGCACCTGACAGCAACTTATTTCTTTGGCGTTGGAATTACTAAATTCTTCTCGTAAATACTGCACACCACATGGAAGAGTTTTGTCATGACGGAATGTCGTCTGCCCCCGGAGACTTCTTTCATGTCAAATTATTCTCTCATGTCATCTTCATCTACGACCACTTCCCTTTCTACACTACTGGCCATTAAAATTGCTACACTACGAAGATGAATTGCTAAAAACGCGAAATTTAACCGACAGGAAGAAGATGCTGTGATATGCAAATGATTAGCTTTTCAGAGCATTCACACAAGGTTGGCGCCGGTGGCGACACGTACAACGTGCTGACATGAGGAAAGTTTCCAACCGATTTCTCATACATAAACAGCAGTTGACCGGCTTTGCCTGGTGAAACGTAGTTGTGATGCCTCGTGCAAGGAGGCGAAATGCGTACCATCACGTTTCCGACTTTGATAAAGGTTGGATTGTAGCCTATCGCGATTGCGGTTTATCGTATCGCAACATTGCTCCTCGCGTTGGTCGAGATCGAATGACTGTTAACAGAATGTGGAATCGGTGGGTTCAGGAGGGTAATACGGAACGCAGCGCTGGATCCCAATGGCCTCGTATCACTAGCAGTCGAGATGACAGGCATCTTATCCGCATGGCTGTAACGGATCGTGCAGCCACATCTCGAACCCTGAGTCAACAGATGGGGACGTTTGCAAGACAACGACCATCTGCACGACAGTTCGACGACGTTTGTAGCAGCATGGACTATCAGCTCGGAGACCACGGCTGCGGTTACCCTTCACGCTGCATCACAGACATGAGCGCCTGCGATGGTGTACTCAACGAAGAACCTGGGTAGGCCGGCCGGAGTGGACATGCGGTTCTAGGCGCTACAGTCTGGAACCGAGCGACCGCTACGGTCGCAGGTTCGAATCCTGCCTCGGGCATGGATGTGTGTGATGTCCGTAGGTTAGTTAGGTTTAATTAGTTCTAAGTTCTAGGCGACTGATGACCTCAGATGTTAAGTCGCATAGTGCTCAGAGCCATTTGAACCATTTGTACTGCGGCGTGTACGACATTCATTACGCCAGAGATTGCAATTGTGTGCAGCAAATGATGGCCACCACATTGAACATCTATTGGCCTGACATGTCGGGACACACTCTATTCCACTCCGTAATTGAAAACGGAAACCACGTGTGCACGTGTACCTCACCCCTCATGGTAATGTACATGTGCGTCAGTGAAAAGGACCAATAAAAAGGTGTTAGCATGTGGACGTAATGTGCTGTTCCAGTCTCTTCAGTACCTAAGGTCCATCACCGTTCCCTTTGGATCCCTACGTAATTCGGTGCTCTCCGATACACACGATCGAACAGCGGAGGAGTGGTACTCAAGCGTCAACTTTAGGTTACAATATCTCCAGATGTAATTAACATTTTACAATGCAACAAACGGCACTGATTACGTATTTGTTTATATGTTCAGATGTGCTAACAAAACTAATGTGGTTACATTTTAAAAAAACGTAGGTTTGTGTTAAAAAACATACTTCCGTGCATTTTTTTATGGTTTGTATTAACCAATTACACTCGCCCCTCTCCTCACGTTCGGTCTGTGGAATCGATTCGTCAGTATTTGATGTGGTTTACGAAATATATCCAGCGGTAATGTTAGGTGACTCACCCTGTATAAGACAAAAAGTTTCTCATACTGTTGTTAGATCGGTTACTGCTGCTACAATGGGAGGTTATCAAGATTTAAGTGAGTTTGAACGTGGGGCTATAGTCGGCGGAAGAGCGATTGGACACAGCATCTATGAGGTAGCGACGAAGTGGAGATTTTCCAGTACGACCATTTCACGAGTGTATCGTGAATATCATGAATCCGGTAAAACAGCAAATCTCCGACATCACTGCGGCTGGAAAAACATCCTGCAAGAACGGGACTAACGTCGGCTGAAGAGAATCGTTCAAAGTGACGGAAGCGCAACCCTTCCACAAATCGCTCCAGATTTAAATGCGGGATCATCAGTAAGTGTCAGCTTGAAGAACATTCAACGAAACATCATCGATATGGGCTTTCGGACCCGAGGGCCCTCTCATGTGGCCTTGATGACTTCACGACACTAAGCTATACTCCTTACCTGGGGCTGTCAACACCGACATTGGACTGTTGATGTTTTGAAACACGTTGCCTGCTTGGAGGAGTCTCGTTTCACAGTGTATAGAGCGGATGGACGTGTACCGGTATGGAATCATGAATCCACGGACCCTGCATGTCAGCAGGGCACTATTCAAGCTGGTGTAGGCTCTAGGATGGTGCAGGGTTTGTCCAGTGTGAGTGATATGTGGCCGCCGATATGTATAGGTACGACTCTGACAGGTGATACGCACGTAAGCATCCTGTCTGATCACCTGCATCCATTCACATCCATTGTGCATTCCCACGGACTTGGGCAATTCCAGCAGGACAATGCAACACCATACACGTCCATAACTGCTACAGAGTGGCTCCAGAGACACTCTTATGAGTTTAAACACTTTCGTTGGCCACCAGACTCCCGAGACATGAACATTATTGAGGATATCTGGGAAGCTCTGCAACGTGTTGTTCAGAAGAGATCTTCACCCTCTCGTACTCTTACGGGTTTATGGACAGCTCTGCAGGATTCACAGTGTCAGTTTCTTCCAGCACTACTTCAGACATTAGTCGAGTCCATGCCACGTCGTCTTGCAGCACTTCTGCATCTCGCAGGGCCCCTACTCGATATTTGGCAGTTGTACCAGTTTCTTTGGCCGTTCAGTGTAATAATGTCATGTGAATTGTGCACTGTGCCTCAATTTTGAAGATGACTTGTAGAGCGCCAACAGTTTAATGAGTATAAAATATACAGTGCTAAAGAGTATCTTAATGAAGGTAGTTCTGAAGGAAGGAAATCATGGTAGTTAGCATCCCACCGTCAGCTAAGCAACTTTTGTTTGATACATACTTCATTTTACTTGTTGTAGTGGTCAAGTTAAATAGGACGCCATTTAAACTAAATTCCAAGGTTCTGGATTACTTATTGTCTTTAGTGACGATGTCACACTTCATCAAACGTTTGCAGCTTTTGACGACTGGACACAGTAAAAGTAGTAAGAAATTACGCAAGTTGCATTTGACAGCTTGAGAAAGCCAGAAGGGGGGGGGGGGGGGGGAGAAAGAGAGAGAGAGAGGAGAGAGAGAGCTGCAGAAGACAAGTGGAAGAAGTGGAGAGCGTGGAAGGCGACGACAGGAGGAGGCGGATGAGAGACACGTCCAGGTGGAGGCAAGACGCTAGACTTCCAGACGGGGCGACAGCCGAAAAATCGCCCGCCCCCGCGCAGAAACCAATTTAGGTGCGCTCTGCGCGGCGCCCGGGGAAGTCCCGGCCGCAGGGTAGCCCGCGCCGCGGGGGAAGCCCCCGCCGCGGGGAAGCCCTCCCGCCTGGTTGGGCTGGGGGAATCCCCGCCCCCTCAGCTCTGGTTCCGCCTAGCCGGTGTCGCGACCCGGCCACTGGGGCGCTGCCTTCCTCGTCTCGCTCCGTCTTCCCTCAACAAGCCGGCGTCGGACTCCCCAGACGTGGCTTAAGGATTCCGGTCGGCTCCGCGGGCCGAGAGCGTTCTCTCGTCACATCGCAGCCCAATCTGCTGGCCCTCCGCCGACCCGGCGCCACAAGCAGAATAAATGAACCGCGTGTGCCGAGGCCTGCCCTGGCAGGGTGCCTCCCTCTGACACCCACGCGAGGTGGCGCCCTGCTGCACGTTGCAAAGTGGCACGGCTGCATTGAGTATCTTCACCAACGCAAAGTGTTCCGGTACCTAAACTGGAAAGACATCATTTTCGAGCAATTTAAAGTCTATAACTTAGCATTTAAAATTTTTTATTTGCGATGTGTAAAATCTTTGTGTACAGTTCTTGACCGAATGAATATAGGAGGGTGGGGGGAAGGGAACAGTCATGAAAAACACACAATTTGAAGATACAGCCATGAAATTTTGTACCATGCTTTGAATAAAATCAACATATTTACTTTAAGTTCCTCATATATACCCAGATAGTTTCTGAGCAAACAGTACATATATTATTTTTTGAAAATAAGCGTTTTCAATCCCATAATTCCATTATATATATTCCATAATTCCAAAATATTATATATATATATATATATAATGGAATTATGTAATTCAAAACTCTTTATATATATATATATATATATATATATATATATATATATATATATATATATATATATATATATATATATATAATGGAATTTAAATCTGTTATTCTCAAAAAATAATATACGTACTATCTAGGAAATTTCTACATAATTTTCTCCGTGTAATATCTTTGCATATAGAAATCGCCACTTACGAGGGTTTTTGAATATATGGAATGGGAAAATTTTAAATATTTTAATTATAGTTCTGTAAGTATATAATGCAGAGGAGAGAGCAGATAGGTGGAAAGAATACACTGAAAGCCTCAATGAGGGTGAAGATTTGTCTGATGTGATAGAAGAAGAAACAGGAGTCGATTTAGAAGAGATAGGGAATCCAGTATTAGAATCGGAATTTAAAGGACCTTTGGAGGACTTACGGGCAAATAAGGCAGAAGGGATGGATAACATTCCATCAGAATTTCTAAAATCATTGGGGGAAGTGGCAACAAAACGACTATTCACGTTGGTGTGTAGAATATGAGTCTGGCGATACACCATCTGCCTTTCGGAAAAGCATCATCCACACAATTCCGAAGACGGCAAGAGCCGACAAGTGCGAGAATTATCGCACAATCAGCTTAACAGCTCATGCATCGAAGCTGCTTACAAGAATAATATACAGAAGACTGGAAAAGAAAATTGAGAATGCACTAGGTGACGGTTTGGCTTTAGGAAAAGTAAAGGGACGAGAGAGGCAATTCTGACGTTACGGCTAATAATGGAAGCAAGGCTAAAGAAAAATCAAGACACTTTCATAGCATTTGTCGACTTCGAAAAAGCGTTCGACAATATAAAATGGTGCAAGCTGTTCGAGATTCTGAAAAAAATAGGGGTAAGCTATAGGGACAGACGGGTCATATACAATATGTACAACAACCAAGAGGGAATAATAAGAATGGACGATCAAGAACGAAGTGCTCGTATTAAGAAGGGTGTAAGACAAGGCTGTAGCCTTTCGCCCCTACTCTTCAATCTGTACATCGAGGAAGCAATGATGGAAATAAAAGAAAGTTTCAGGAGTGGAATTGAAATACAAGGTGAAAGGATATCAATGAAACGATTCGCTGATGACATTGCTATCCTGAGTGAAAGTGAAGAACAATCAAATGATCTGCTGAACGGAATAAACAGTCTAATGAGTACACAGTATGGTTTGAGAGTAAATTGGAGAAAGACGAAGGTAATGAGAAGTAGTAGAAATGAGAACAGCGAGAAACTTAACATCAGGATTGATGGTCACGAAGTCAATGAAGTTAAGGAATTCTCCTACCTAGGCAGTAAAATAACCAATGACGGACGGAGCAAGGAGGACATCAAAAGCAGACTCGCTATGGCAAAAAAGGCATTTCTGGCCAAGAGAAGTCTGCCAATATCAAATACCGGCCTTAATTTGAGGAAGAAATTTCTGAGGATGTACGTCTGGAGTACAGCATTGTATGGTAGTGAAACATGGACTGTGGGAATGAGGAGGCTCTACGCAGAATCGGAGAGGAAAGGAATATGTGGAAAACACTGATAAGCAGAAGGGACAGGATGATAGGACATCTGCTAAGACATGAGGGAATGACTTCCATGGTACTAGAGGGAGCTGTAGAGGGCAAAAACTGTAGAGGAAGACAGAGATTGGAATACGTCAAGCAAATAATTGAGGACGTAGGTTGCAAGTGCTACTCTGAGATGAAGAGGTTAGCACAGGAAAGGAATTCGTGGCGGGCCGCATCAAACCAGTCAGTAGACCGATGACCAAAAAAAAAAGTATGTAATATAATATTCATAAAAAATCCCAAGCACTTTCCCTCATATGTCAGCTTACAGACGGAACTCTTGTGGCAATACTGGGTTGATAGGAATTAGTGGACAAAATATCATACTTCTAGCCTTCATAGATTCTGGGAGAAAAACACATAAACTTTTTTAAAAATGTCTAACCTGACGTTTTTTTTTTCTTACGTCACCTCATCAGTAATCTCTCAATTTCTAGGTGCCGCAGTGGTTAGTACACTGAACTCGCATTCGGGAGGACGGTGATTGAAACCTGTGTCTGGCCATCCTAAATAGTTTCAGGTAAATGCCAGGATGGTTCCCTCGAAATGACACGGCCGTTTTCCTGCCCCATCCTTCCGCAATCCGAGCTCATGCTGCACCTCTAATGACCTCGTTGTCGATGGGATGTTAAACAATAATCTCCTCCTCCCTGCAGGTTCGTACACAAGGTCCTCTTTCTGTCGAGGAATCTCTCCTCATTTCGTGTTTTTTGCCTTCATTCCTTTACGAGGTCTTCAACTGACTTATCAGCTGCTGAGAGGGGCTGTAAATTTATTAGTCTCATGATGTCTAGAGTGAGATGTCCTATCTCTGATACCTTCATCCTCCCTACGTTCCATCATCAGATACAAGAGCGGCAGCATAAGCTGCAGTTCTGACCACTGTTGTTGTTGTTGTTGTTGTGGTCTTCAGTTCTGAGACTGGTTTGCTGCAGCTCTCCATGCTACTGCTGTGAAAGCTTCTTCATCTCCCAGTACTTACTGCAACCTACATCCTTCTGAATCTGCTTAGTGTATTCATCTCTTGGTCTCCCTCTACGATTTTTACCCTCCACGCTGCCCTCCAACACTAAATTGGTGATCCCTCGATGTCTCAGAACATGTCATACCAACCGATCCCTTCTTTTTGTCAAGTTGTGCCACATACTCCTCTTCTCCCCAATTCTATCCAATACTTCATCATTAGTTATGTGATCTATCCATCTAATCTTCAGCATTCTTCTGTAGCACCACATTTCAAAAGCTTCTATTCTCTTCTTGTCCAAACTATTTATCGTCCATGTTTCACTTCCGTACATGGCTACACTCCATACAAATACTTTCAGAAACGACTTCCTGACACTTAAATCAATACTCGGTGTTAACAAATTTCTCTTCTTCAGAAACGCTTTCCTTGCCATTGCCAGTCTACATTTTATATCTTCTCTACTTCGACCATCATCAGTTATTTTGCTCCCCAAATAGCAAAACTCCTTTACTACTTTAAGTGTCTCACTTCATAATTTAATTCCCTCAGCATCACCTGACTTAATTCGACCACATTCCATGATCCTCGTTTAGCTTTTGTTGATGTTCATCTTATATCCTCCTTTCAAGACACTGTCCATTCCGTTCAACTGCTCTTCCAAGTCCTTTGCTGCCTCAGATAGAATTACAATGTCATCGGCGAACCTCAAAGTTTTTATTTCTTCTCCATGGATTTTAATACCTACTCCGAATTTTTCTTTTGTTTCCTTTACTGCTTGCTCAATATACAGATTGAATAACATCGGGGAGAGGCTACAATCCTCTCTCACTCCCTTCCCAACCACTGCTTCCCCTTCATGCCCCTCGACTCTTATAATTGCCATCTGGTTTCCGTACAAATTGTAATTAGCCTTTCGCTCCCTGTATTTTACCCCTGCCACCTTTAGAATTTGAAAGAGAGTATTCCAGTCAACATTGTCAAAAGCGTTCTCTAAGTCTACAAATGCTAGAAACGTAGGTTTGCCTTTCCTTAATCTTTCTTCTAAGATAAGTCGTAAGGTCAGTATTGCCTCACGTATTCCACTGTAGCAGATGAAAATGTTGTTTCAGTGCCTCACTTCCATATGGGTGAATTTACACACAGATATTTGAAACAGAGTCAAAGATGACCTATGACACGAAAGATTATATACATTACAGTCTTGTACATGATCTTGTGCAAGTTTGCTTGAAAGTAATCGTTGTTCACCGATCTAGTATTGAAGTGTTACTTCAAAAAGTGGGCGTACTAGAAAGATTGTGTCACAGATTTAATCATTTTAATGCGCTTAAGATACGATTTCGTTATTGAAACTTCAGGAACTTATTGTTCATTAATAAACACATAAATAAACTGAAATTGACATTTTCGGTCAATTTCATGAATGTTCTCTGTTTATGAGCACCATATGTCAAACTCTTCTCTCCTCTTCTCTTCTCTCCAAGTTTAAGTCCATGCCTCATTTCCATGCAATCCTGTGCTTCACGCTTACGTTTTCGGAAATTCGTTGCTCAAATTAATGTCCCTGTTTGATTCTCCTAGACTCTCTCCCTGTCCTAAACTGCTGTTTAGATCTTCCCTCGTCCAAAATGTTATTTTGCCTCCACGGTAACAGAATTCCTTCACTTTGCCTGTTCCCCAATTTTCATTTCCAGTTTATTGTTAATCTCATTTCTGCTACTCATTACTTTCTTCAGGTTCCTGCCAGTCCATAGTTTCTGCTTTATTAGCCTACAAAGCTCTCTTCATCAATTCACTATTTCTTTCCTTCTATCTCCGCGATGATTTGTTTTTCCTTGTTTTCGTTTCAAGCTTGGCTTTGAATCTGTGGCACTAATGGTGCAAAAGCTAGACAGTTTACTGTCTTCCTTGTCTGAGGTTTCTTCTAATCAGCTGATTTTGACTTTTTTCTGTTACAAATGTAGGTCTAATATCCATTTGCTGTGATCTGCCTTGTTTTTATGTGTGAGTCTACTTGCGTACGTTTACTTGGGAACATCTGCACTTGTGTGCAGATCTGAAGGACGAAAGTAGCTTTCACATGATGTGTCACTCTGATGAACTTATCTTGATGAAGCTTGCAAGAACTGCAGCAGTATAGTACAGAAGGTACCTGTAGGAAAATTTGCAGTGAGACGAACTGAAATTTCGCTTCACAATAATTATATTTAAGTAATATGGCCCCCTGGACATGAAAATATCTGCCAGATGCGAGTATCGCTCATGCACTGAGGTTCGATAGAAGCCTTATTCTGTATACATGTATACAGTTTATCTGTGCCGGGAATTGGGAATCTTAACTACTTTTGATATACACCCCTGGAAATTGAAATAAGAACACCGTGAATTCATTGTCCCAGGAAGGGGAAACTTTATTGACACATTCCTGGGGTCAGATACATCACATGATCACACTGACAGAACCACAGGCACATAGACACAGGCAACAGAGCATGCACAATGTCGGCACTAGTACAGTGTATATCCACCTTTCGCAGCAATGCAGGCTGCTATTCTCCCATGGAGACGATCGTAGAGATGCTGGATGTAGTCCTGTGGAACGGCTTGCCATCCCATTTCCACCTGGCGCCTCAGTTGGACCAGCGTTCGTGCTGGACGTGCAGACCGCGTGAGACGACGCTTCATCCAGTCCCAAACATGCTCAATGGGGGACAGATCCGGAGATCTTGCTGGCCAGGGTAGTTGACTTACACCTTCTAGAGCACGTTGGGTGGCACGGGATACATGCGGACGTGCATTGTCCTGTTGGAACAGCAAGTTCCCTTGCCGGTCTAGGAATGGCAGAACGATGGGTTCGATGACGGTTTGGATGTACCGTGCACTATTCAGTGTCCCCTCGACGATCACCAGTGGTGTACGGCCAGTGTAGGAGATCGCTCCCCACACCATGATGCCGGGTGTTGGCCCTGTGTGCCTCGGTCGTATGCAGTCCTGATTGTGGCGCTCACCTGCACGGCGCCAAACACGCATACGACCATCATTGGCACCAAGGCAGAAGCGACTCTCATCGCTGAAGACGACACGTCTCCATTCGTCCCTCCATTCACGCCTGTCGCGACACCACTGGAGGCGGGCTGCACGATGTTGGGGCGTGAGCGGAAGACGGCCTAACGGTGTGCGGGACCGTATCCCAGCTTCATGGAGACGGTTGCGAATCGTCCTCGCCGATACCCCAGGAGCAACAGTGTCCCTAATTTGCTGGGAAGTGGCGGTGCGGTCCCCTACGGCACTGCGTAGGATCCTACGGTCTTGGCGTGCATCCGTGCGTCGCTGCGGTCCGGTCCCAGGTCGACGGGCACGTGCACCTTCCGCCGACCACTGGCGACAACATCGATGTACTGTGGAGACCTCACGCCCCACGTGTTGAGCAATTCGGCGGTACGTCCACCCGGCCTCCCGCATGCTCACTATACGCCCTCGCTCAAAGTCCGTCAACTGCACATACGGTTCACGTCCACGCTGTCGCGGCATGCTACCAGTGTTAAAGACTGCGATGGAGCTCCGTACGCCACGGCAAACTGGCTGACACTGACGGCGGCGGTGCACAAATGCTGCGCAGCTAGCGCCACTCGACGGCCAACACCGCGGTTCCTGGTGTGTCCGCTGTGCCGTGCGTGTGATCATTGCTTGTACAGCCCTCTCGCAGTGTCCGGAGCAAGTATGGTGGGTCTGACACACCGGTGTCAATGTTGTCTTTTTTCCATTTCCAGGAGTGTATATTTATACGAAATCTCACAGATAGCTGGGCTACAAATCTCCTTCGAGAAAACAGAGTACGTGGAAAACAAACCTGCAGATAATCTCCCCATTACTACTCAATACGGGAAAGTGGCACATAGTGCCCATTTCAGCTATCTGGGAGAGATAATCCAACCATCAGGACTGAACTCAATAGCAGATAAAGATAGAATCTCCAGATTACATAAAGCACATAAACTCACTTGGAATCACCATAATAAGAAATCTATTTCTGTCAATGCGAAACTAAGGCATTACAACACAGTAGTCCTACCAGAAGCACTGTATGCTGCAGAAACTACAGTGATTCATGGTCATACGAAGATCAGAGAGATTTTTTGCGGAAAAGAAAAATTCTGAGGAAAATATATGGACCAGTGGTTTGGGAAGGAATTTGGATGAAGAGGCCAACGAGAAAGATTTACAAAGACATGGAATCAATAAGAGACAACATTAGAAAGAGAAGGATAAAATTTTATGGACATATCAGCAGGATGAATAAAAGCAGGCTCACAAGACAAATCTTTGCGATAGTAAACAAGGCCAAAATCAAGACAAAGTGGATCACCGAAGCAGAAGAAGACATTAAAGAAGAGGGGATCGCACAAGACAATATAAACAATAGAGAACAGTTTAGAAATATCATAAAGAAACAAACAAGAACATACAGAGAGCAGAACGGGAAAAACATGGTCGGAAGAACGTAAGAGAGGACACAATGAACGTATGAAGAGAATTTGGGAAGAACGAAGAAAGAAGAAGAAATCATCAATACTCAAGTTCAATTGCTCTCTCAAAAGGGAATAATCGAAAATTATATATATATATATACAGGGTAAGTCACCTAACGTTACCGCTGGATATATTTCGTAAACCACATCAAATACTGACGAATCGATTCCACAGACCGAACGTGAGGAGAGGGGTTAACACAATTCGATCGTGTGTATCGGAGAGCACCGAATTACGTAGGGATCCAAAGAGAACGGTGATGGACCTTAGATACAGAAGAGAGTGGAACAGCACATTACGTCCACATGCTAACATCTTTTTGTTGGTCTTTTTCACTGACGCACATATACATTACGATGAGGGGTGAGGTACACGTACACACGTGGTTTCCGTTTTCAATTACGGAGTGGAATAGAGTGTGTCCCGACATGTCAGGCCAATAGATGTTCAATGTGGTGGCCATCATCTGCTGCACACAATTGCCATCTCTGGCGTAATGAATGTCGTACACGCCGCAGTACATCTGGTGTAATGTCGCCGCAGGCTGTCACAATACGTTGTTTCATATCCTCTGGGGTTGTAGGCACATCACGGTACACATTCTCCTTTAACGTACCCCGCAGAAAGAAGTCCAGAGGTGTAAGATCAGGAGAACGGGCTGGCCAATTTATGCGTCCTCCACGTCCTATGACCCGCCCGTCGAACGTGTACCTCACCTCTCATGGTAATGTACATGTGCGTCAGTGAAAAAGACCAATAAAAAGGTGTTAGCATGTGGACGTAATGTGCTGTTCCAGTCTCTTCTGTACCTAAGGTCCATCACCGTTCCCTTTGGATCCCTACGTAATTCGGTGCTCTCCGATACACACGATCGAACAGCGGAGGAATGGTACTCAAGCGTCAACTTTAGGTTACAATATCTCCGGATGTAATTAACATTTTACAATGCAACAGACGGCACTGATTACGTATTTGTTTATATGTTAAGATGTGCTAACAAAACTAACGTGGTTCCATTTAAAAAAAACGTAGGTTTGTGTTAAAAAACATACTCCGTGCATATTTTTATGGTTTGTATTAACCAATTACACTAGCCCCTCTCCTCACGTTCGGTCTGTGGAATCGATTCGTCAGTATTTGATGTGGTTTACGAAATATATCCAGCGGTAGTGTTAGGTGACTCACCCTGTATATATATTGTCATTTGTTATCTGACATCAGACTTGAAATTAAAACATTCTTGAAATGTTAACTTGACGTGTGATGTCGGGTACACTTGTCATTTGTTTTCCGATATGAGACTTGAAATTTGATTACCAATACTGCATTGTTTTCCATTGTGTTGTGAAACCTTTCTTCTCGGCAAATAAATTCCCAATGGGTTTCGATGAGCAAGTTTGTGAGCATCAAAATATGTGACAAAGGTACGTATTTCTTGATTCCACTGACTTAGAAGGTTAAATGTGTTACACCGCCAAGGGACCGCAGATCTCAGTATGCAACATAAATTTCAGCTTGATACCTTAACCAGCTACTGAGACTGAACAGTCGGACAGACAGATAGACAAACAGACAATAACTTTAGAATGAAATGAGATTTCGTTCTGATTTTAAGTGACATTTCGATATATTATCTACATTCTATTAGTCGCAATACGTCAGCTGAAACCATCCATACAGAAAGTTCACCCAGTGCATTTTTACCTCTGCGGAGTCCTTAATAATTCGCGCAGTGTTTTACTTAATCTGAATCGGGACAGTAACTATGGAATATAACTGAAAGAAATTCGGTTATTTATCAAGCGAAGATATCAGAATACGCAAAAATGAAATTTTTTGACCGCATAGTTTTCGAAAAATCAGCTGACGAGTATTCAATATTGGCCGGAACGTTGCCTTTCAGTATGGATGCCAGTGTTTGGCGAGCCGTGGAGCAATGAAAAAAGCAACCTCAGTACAGAATGCAAATACAAGTCCCCAGCAGCGCAACGGTTGGAAAAGGCAGTAGTTGCTTCTCAGTAATGTGCGTGATCTACATCTACATCTACGTGGTTACTCTGCAATTCACACGTAAGTGCCTGGCACAGGATTCATCGAACCATTTTCATACTACTCTACCATTCCATTCTCGAATGGCGCGTGGGATAAAAAGAACACCTAAGTCTTTCCGTTAGAGCTCTGATTTCCCTTACTTTATTATGATGATCATTTCTCCCTACGTAGGTTGGTGTCAACAAAATATTTTCGCATTCGGAAGAGAAAGTTGGTGATTTAAATTTCGTAAATAGTTCTCAGCACTGAAAGACCTAAGTCGAAACCAGGCCCCGGGAGTAGACAACATTCCATTAGAACTACTGACAGCCTTAGGAGAGCCAGTCCTGACAAAACTCTACCATCTGGTGAGCAAGATGTATGAGACGGGCGAAATTCCCTCAGACTTCAAGAAGAATATAATAATTCCAATTCCAAAGAAAGCAGGCGTTGACAGATGTGAAAATTACCGAACTATCAGTTTAATAAGTCACGGCTGCAAAATACTAACGCGAATTCTTTACAGACGAATGGAAAATCTGGTAGAAGCCGACCTCGGGGAAGATCAGTTTGGATTCCGTAGAAATATGGGAACACGTGAGGCAATACTGACCTTACGACTAATCTTAGAAGAAAGATTAAGGAAAGGCAAACCTATGTTTCTAGCATTTGTAGACTTGGAGAAAGCTTTTGACAATGTTGACTGGAATACTTTCTTTCAAATTCTGAAGGTGGCAGGTGAAAAATACAAGGAGCGAAAGGCTATTCACAATTTGTACAGAAAGCAGATGGCAGTTATAAGAGTCGAGGGACATGAAAAGGAAGCAGTGGTTGGGAATGGAGTGAGACAGGATTGTAGCCTCTCCCCAATGTTGTTCAATCTGTATATTGAGCAAGCAGTAAAAGAAACAAAAGATAAATTCGGAGTAGGTATTAAAATCCATGGAGAAGAAATAAAAACTTTGAAGTTCGCCGATGACATTGTAATTCTGTCAGAGACAGCAAAGGACTTGGAAGAGCAGTTGAACGGAATGGACAGTGTCTTGAGAGGAGGATATAAGATGAAAATCAACAAAAGCAAAACGAGGATATGGAATGTAGCCGAATTAAGTCGGGTGATGCTGAGGGAATTAGATTAGGAAATGAGACACTTAAAGTAGTAAAGGAGTTTTGCTATTTGGGGAGCAAAATAACTCACGATGGTCGAAGTAGAGAGGATATAAAATGTAGACTGGCAATGGCAAGGAAAGCGTTTCTGAAGAAGAGAAATTTGTTAACATCAAGTATAGATGTAAGTGTCAGGAAGTCGTTTCTGAAAGTATTTGTATGGAGTGTAGCCATGTACGGAAGTGAAACATGGACGATAAATAGTTTGGACAAGAAGAGAATAGAAGGATTCGAAATGTGGTGCTACAGAAGAATGCTGAAGATTAGATGGGTAGATCACATAACTAATGAGGAGGTATTGAATAGAATTGGGGAGGAGTTTGTGGCACAACTTGACTACAAGAAGGGATCGGTTGGTAGGACATGTTCTGAGGCATCAAGGGATCACCAACTTAGCACTGGAGGGCAGCGTGGAGGATAAAAATCGTATCGTAGAGGGAGACCAAGAGATGAATACACTAAGCATATTCAGAAGGATGTAGGCTGCAGTACGTACTGGAGATGAAGAAGCTTGCACAGGATAGAGGAGCATGGAGAGCTGCATCAAACCAGTCTCAGGACTGAAGACCACAACAACAACAACAAATAGTTCTCGCCGCAAACGAGACCGCGTTTGTTTCAGTGACTGCCACCGCGTGGGGATCTTCACCTCCATTCACTGTGCATGAACTTCCTCTATATGGTGAACGTGTATGGCGTGGCTTCCTGGCTACATTCACCAATGACACATTCCCTTAGGACAGTTTTATGCTCAAGGGCCAAAGACGTACAGTGTGATTGGCCAGCGTTACTGCGATATGCTTCCCCAGCATGTCATGCCCGCCCTACAGGAGGGAGACACATTAAACTTAACAGTTGTCGTGCAACATGTGGCCCCACCGCACATTGCTCGTGAAGTTCAACTGCTTATGCGAAACGCATTTGGAAACCATCGAATTATCAGCCGATAGTTTCCAAATACTTGGCTGGCGCGATCACCTGATCTCACTCCTTGTGATTTCTGGTTGTGGGGCTTCCTTCAGGTAGCTGGGTTTACCAGTGGATCATTCACATATGTGCTGATCTGAAGCGCAGCATATCAAGAGAGGTAGCCAGCATACCTACGAACATGCTTCGTTCTGCTGTGCAGAATGTAATCCCGCGCATTGTCGACAATGACAATGATGGGCGGCATATTGAGCCCCTTTTATAGCAGTAATGGTACCGGTATGTAATGGTATGGCGTACCGCCGACTTTCGCCCATTGGAAATAGGTACTCATCAGCATTTAACTTCTTCTTCTTTCTCGTACTCAAAACAAATGGCATACTTGGAACAAGAGTACCATAAGGCTGTTCAGCCAAGAGTCCTGTTGTCTCAGCTATACTCCATGTCTTCCAAGCCAAAATGTTAGCATCTGGAAATGCTTCAAGGCCACCATAATCTGCGTGATTGCCCCATACTACAGCCAGTGTCAGCCAGGTACTACCTCCAAACACTGCTTGTACATCACAGGTGAAGTTCAGATGGAGTCCACGAAAAACATTTGGACCTCCAATCAATTGCTGCTTATTAAACTGGCCAGCCAAGTCAATATCAATCGCCTTCAAACTGCGATACACAGGAACTCTGCGACGCCATGCACGTCGCAGAGGCATTGCTGTGGCAATATCGCAGTTTGAAGGCGATTGGTATTGACTTGGCTGGCCAGTTTAATAAGCAGCAATTGATTGGAGGTCCAAATGTTTTTCGTGGGCTCCATCTGAACTTCATCTGTGATGTGCAAGCAGTGTTTGGAGGTTGTACCTGGCTGACACTGGCTGTTGTACGGGGCAATCATGCAGATTATGGTGGCCTTGAAGCATTTCCATATGCTAACATCATTTCAATTGAAATGATACTGCACTATTTCTCTTCGCCATGTCCTTGACATTAATGCTACCAAGTCCAGTCCTCGTACAGTAATTAGTTTCCATGTTATAACGTGTTAAATAGGGAAAATTTAATTATAACCAGCCGATATTGTGAACAGTAATGGTCCTATCACTGTTACTTGGGGTACTCCGGAAATTACCTTTCCATCAAAAATGGTTCAAATGGCTCTGAGCACCATGGGACTTAACATCTATTGTCATCAGTCCCCTAGAACTTAGAACTACTTAAAGCTAACTAACCTAAGGACATCACACAACACCCAGTCATCACGAGGCAGAGAAAATCCCTGACCCCGCCGGGAATCGAACCCGGGGGTACCTTTCCATCTTTCGATTTTTTTCCATTAAGAGGGATGTGTTGAGTTATAGCTGCAAGGAAGTCTTGAATCCAGCAGCAAATCTGCCCCGATGCTCGATAAGTTTTTTTTTTTTTTTTCTCTGAACGGCAATGTAGGACGGTGTCAAATACCTTCCTGAAGTCAAGGAACACGGCATCAACCTGTGCGCCGTTGTCCACTGCTTTGTGGATCTCGTGGAGGAACAGAGCAAGCAGAGTTTCGCAGGATCTCTGTAATCCATATTAATTTTTATAGAGGAGATTTTTCTTGTCCAGAAACGTTTAATTCTTGCGCGTGAAACATGTTCAATAATTATACAAGAAAAAAATCTCTGAGCACTATGGTGGTGGTGGTGGTTAGTGTTTAACGTACCGTCGACAACGAGGTCATTAGAGACGGAGCGCAAGCTCGGATTAGGGAAGGATTGGGAAGGATGTCGGCCGTGCCCTTTCAAAGGAACCATCCCGGCATTTGCCTGCAAAGATTTAGGGAAATCACGGAAAACCTAAATGAGGATGGCCGGAGACGGGATTGAACCGTCGTCCTCCCGAATGCGAGTCCAGTGTGCTAACCACTGCGCCACCTCGCTCGGTCTGAGCACTATGGGAATTAACATCTGAGGTCATCAGTCCTCTAGAACTACTTAAACCTAACTAAACTAAGGACATCACACACACCCATGCCCGAGGCAGGATTCGAAGCTGCGACCGTAGCAGTCGAGCGGTTCCGGACTGAAGCGCCTAGAACCGGTCGGCCACCGCGGCCGGCAAATTCTACAAGAGATTGACGTCAACGGTATAGGTCTATAGTTGTGTGCACCTGTGCTGTGGCCCTTCTTGAAAATGGGAATGACCTGCTCTTTCTTCCAGCACTCAACCGATCTGCTATAAATTGCTGCTACAAGGGGACCAAGTTCTTTCGCATAATCTTTGTAAAATATCATAGGCATCTCATCTGGTCCTGGCACCTATTATATCTCTTAAAAAATGTATACTATTTATTTAGAGGAAACACTCTCCTAGTAAATTTGTTTGTCCTTTGATTTATCGTGATATGTTACTGATTTTTAGTGAAGTTAGTTTTTACGTTTAGCTTTCAAAAAAATGCAAAAGAGATATAATAAGCAAAATAATGAATTTAGTAGGTTGCCAATTACGCATTTTATCTGGTTTTATCGAGCGCCAGGCTCCCTACAAATTACTGTAAATGCAATAGCGCAGTAGGGCCTATTACTCAGCTCCAGTTCACTATCACAGAAAATAGACAAGTTTTAATAAAATTATTTCACGGGATTCCTTCAATTAATCTCACTGAATATTTTTACATAATTTCTTCCGCTCCGGCTATCAGACATTGTGCTGTGAAAAAATATTTTTAAATGTACCGCGTAATGGCGGCTAATTGCTAACAGTCAGAGATCACTGTTACTCGCTCCGCAGCAGCTGGAAACACGCTAAATAATTTTCATTAAATATTCTTTTCATAAGATAAATGTGGCGTAGGTTCTTGAAATAACATACGGAAATCACTTTATACTAATGTATTCTTACTAGGACACAGTTTACACCATTAAATATTTGCAATTACGTTACGACAGAAACAAATGCTAGCGCAGCACAATAGCTTGCGTACCTTATTGCAGCTAACACCAGAACGAACAGAACAAAACAGACTACACAGAAGAATGAGCATTGCATTGTATTTTATACTCTTACGAAGATAATATTTCTTATAATTACTTACACATTATAATCTCATACAATAGAAATAATGTCTTTTCTGCTTCTATCGATCTATATCGTATATTTTTACAGTTAGTGTTATTACCTTTCGCAGATAAATCGATGTTTGCAATTCATTTTGAGTCACATACAGTCATTTTTATTTATGTTTCACCTCGATAATAGTGAATATTGCAAAAGGGACACTACATGCTTTTCCTCTACTAAGCACTCGTAGTTTTTGTTCTGTTTCGCGATCGGTTATCTCAATATCAGCCACTTCGACGTTCATGCGACTCTTAGAAAGAGGGACCGTGTTATGATCTTCCACGAAAAAACAAACTTGGGAGACCGAATTCAGTATTTCGGCCTTCTCTGCGTTATCATCCGTTTCGGTGCCGGTATGTTGACTGAGTGATTTTGACTCACTTACTGATTTTACATGTGGCCAAATCGTTGTAGCGTTTTTACTCAGATCGGTTGGGAAAGTTTTACATTCAAAGTCACTGAGTGCTTCTTGGAAATTTGTGGTAAGGTCTTATGGGACCAAACTCCTGTCATCGGTCCCTAAGCTTACACACTACTTAATCTATCTTAAACTAACTTACGCTGGGGACAACACACACGCACCCATGTCCGAGGGAGCATTAGAACCTCCGACGGTGCAAGGCGCTTAAGAGTGCTTCTGTCACTGCACTTCCTACACTCATTTTCGCTTCGTTCAGCTTTTGTTTGTTAGATAGGACTTTATTTCTCTTGAATCTGAAATGAAGTTGCCTTTGTTTACGTAGCAGTTTCCTAATACGGCTATTAAACCGTGGTGGGTCATTCCCATCTACACTCCTGGAAATTGAAATAAGAACACCGTGAATTCATTGTCCCAGGAAGGGGAAACTTTATTGACACATTCCTGGGGTCAGATACATCACATGATCACACTGACAGAACCACAGGCACATAGACACAGGCAACAGAGCATGCACAATGTCGGCACTAGTACAGTGTATATCCACCTTTCGCAGCAATGCAGGCTGCTATTCTCCCATGGAGACGATCGTAGAGATGCTGGATGTAGTCCTGTGGAACGGCTTGCCATGCCATTTCCACCTGGCGCCTCAGTTGGACCAGCGTTCGTGCTGGACGTGCAGACCGCGTGAGACGACGCTTCATCCAGTCCCAAACATGCTCAATGGGGGACAGATCCGGAGATCTTGCTGGCCACGGTAGTTGACTTACACCTTCTAGAGCACGTTGGGTGGCACGGGATACATGCGGACGTGCATTGTCCTGTTGGAACAGCAAGTTCCCTTGCCGGTCTAGGAATGGTAGAACGATGGGTTCGATGACGGTTTGGATGTACCGTGCACTATTCAGTGTCCCCTCGACGATCACCAGTGGTGTACGGCCAGTGTAGGAGATCGCTCCCCACACCATGATGCCGGGTGTTGGCCCTGTGTGCCTCGGTCGTATGCAGTCCTGATTGTGGCGCTCACCTGCACGGCGCCAAACACGCATACGACCATCATTGGCACCAAGGCAGAAGCGACTCTCATCGCTAAAGACGACACGTCTCCATTCGTCCCTCCATTCACGCCTGTCGCATTCACAGTGTCCCTAATTTGCTGGGAAGAGTGGCGGTGCGGTCCCCTACGGCACTGCGTAGGATCCTACGGTCTTGGCGTGCATCCGTGCGTCGCTGCGGTCCGGTCCCAGGTCGACGGGCACGTGCACCTTCCGCCGACCACTGGCGACAACATCGATGTACTGTGGAGACCTCACGCCCCACGTGTTGAGCAATTCGGCGGTACGTCGACCCGGCCTCCCGCATGCCCACTATACGCCCTCGCTCAAAGTCCGTCAACTGCACATACGGTTCACGTCCACGCTGTCGCGGCATGCTACCAGTGTTAAAGACTGCGATGGAGCTCCGTATGCCACGGCAAACTGGCTGACACTGACGGCGGCGGTGCACAAATGCTGCGCAGCTAGCGCCATTCGACGGCCAACACCGCGGTTCCTGGTGTGTCCGCTGTGCCGTGCGTGTGATCATTGCTTGTACAGCCCTCTCGCAGTGTCCGGAGCAAGTATGGTGGGTCTGACACACCGGTGTCAATGTGTTCTTTTTTCCATTTCCAGGAGTGTATTAAGACCTTATTCAGAACGTACTTTGAAAGGGTCCTGTAGCCACCTTTCATTAGTCCGGTAGCCCATTTTCACTAGTATTTCTCTTTAATTCCTTGTTTCTCTTTTCCCATAATTATCATAGTTGTGTGATTGAATGAATGTGGTTGTGTGTCACGTTGCTAGACGGTGGCGTAGTCTGCTGCAGAAAGTCTGCGATAGTCGTACAGATTCAGCAGCAGTGGTACAGAATAGCCAACTCTCGTAGTGGTCAAGTCGGCAAAGAGGTTATTCGCTACTTGTAAGAAATCCACCTGCGTTAGGTTGGTGGCGGAAATGGCATCTTTGGGTTTTCCGGGCCACGCGGAGCGTGGAAGAGGCTGGAGAAGCGGGAGGCAGTCTGCCGCCAGTACTGGAAGCGTCCACAGCTGTGCTCCAGTCGGAGAAGGGCGAGTTAGACTGACCGCGTGGCGCGCTGTTACTTGGCGAGGGGAGAGCTGTTAGCTTTTGGTCTCGCTTTTCAAATCTGGAAGATTGCTTTGCCTTGTCGCAGCAAGGAATGCAAAACTTTGGCAGATGTTTCATTTAGTAAATTTCTATAGCAGACTTGGATCCGCCGGAAGAGCGCCACACAAAGGTGTCGATAAGAAGTGAGCATTCGCTTCTGTATGAATGTCTGTTTGCCTTCAGCTGTGCCTGTATAAGCTTTCATTTTTCTAAATATTAATAGCTTTGCCTTCTCGTAAATTTTCCTTGCTTTATGTATCTTTCGTCCGTGGGGAGCCGACCACGTGGTTGAACATTAAAGTTTTGTTGGGTTACCGTCATCACTAAGTCCGGTCTCATGTTTGTTTTAAAGAACTTTAACCGCTCATGATTGTGTGGTGTGATATTGTTGCAACTTGGACACGATACCTACGAAGTGCGTCTCCACAAACCACGTGGGCACGCGGGTGTACTGCGAAACGTGTACCGCTTTACGAGTTATTGCGATCAGGTAACAGCAGTGGTATGAATGATTCACACCAATGATTTTAGGTCTAGATTATAACGGTGAATGTATCGATGCTTTTCTTTAATGTCTTAGGAATATATGATTTTATCCACATTTTTCTCTTGTGTTCCGAGGTTACGTTTTTGCACCTAAGCCACTCACCTCATAGCTTTCCCGTTAGCACATCCAACGCGTTTCCTTACGCACAGGTCCAGTGATTAGTTTCCTCTTTTATTTTAAAACAAGTGTTTTAGATTAAGTCTTATTTTCAGGTGTGTTGCTGGAAGCTGATCTTCTGCACAGTGTTTTTTTATTTTAAATGTTTGATTGTCGTGAACAGTGCACAGTGCACGGGCAATACTATTAATTACATTGTATCCGCTATGAGCGACATCACAACGTATGTATTTTTGTGTGTTTTTGGTCTGTGATCAAATTAATTTATTTTCCGACTCGACCAAACCTTCGATTAGTTGTATGGTTAGTGTGGTGTCACCGCCAGACACCACACTTGCTAGGTGGTTGCCTTTAAATCGGCCGCGGTCCGTTAGTATACGTCGGACCCGCGTGTCGTCACTGTCAGTGATTGCAGACCGAGCGCCGCCACACGCCAGGTCTAGAGACACTTCCTAGCACTCGCCCCAGTTGTACAGCCGACTTTGCTAGCGATGGTTCACTGACAAATTACGCTCTCATTTGCCGAGACGATAGTTGGAATAGCCTTCAGCTACGTCATTTGCTACGACCTAGCAAGGCGCCATTACCAGTTACTATTGATGCTGTAAAACATGTACCGTCAAGAGCGATGTTCACCAAATGGATTAAAGTTAAGTATTCCAGCAGCTACGAACGTTATTTGCTGTTATCATTACCTTGTCCTGTTCCAGACCTCACGCCAGCCTGCGTGAGCTCAAACGCGTGCCTTTCGGCTTCCTGTGATAGTGGATTGGCTGTCTCGCCAATCCACAACAGTTACAGTCGGTGGCGACCCTAACCTTCTCACGTAAAGTTTGAAACACATATGTTTGGAAGATCCTTAGAAAACATGTAATTAGTATGAGAAAATAAAAGTTTTGGGAATCGAGCGACATAGATTGGATTAACGTTTTAGTGCATTCCAGATCCATAGGATGGATTGTCTTCATGCTCTGCAAACTCCTCCTCCAGCTTCCTCTTGTTCCTCCTCCTGTTTACTCTTGCTTGTATTTCTAGACTCTTTACAGCCCTGTCTGCAGCCCGAAGGCGTTCCTTGTCTAAGGCAAGCATCGCTCGTACCATGTTAGAACCTATCTTCATTCCCATATTTCTAAATACCTTGCACCTTACAATGTTGCCATCATTGAAAGTCGCAACAGCAACTTTACTTTTACTCTTTATTATACTTCAACAAAACAGAGACTCAAGAAACAGAATTAATTACGAATATTTTCGAGATAACGACAGAGTAAATAAACATGAAACAATCGACAATCACACCAGCGATATATATTGAACCATCACAGGTTAGCCACAACACATACTTTATCTCACATCACTAAAATGTACCTGATGAACACGGACGTTAATAATAACACCATTTGACAGCAGTTTAACAGCGCCACAGTGGGTCACGCCCATGTAGAACACATTTCAAAAAAATTTAAAAATAGTTGTAGTCTTCGGAATTGAATAAATTATATATCTATTAAAAGGTAATAGTCTGCAGATTCAGAAAACACAAAAAAGTAAAAATTGAACTTTTCATGATTTTGAGCCTTTCCGGAGCCCCTTAAACCTAACTAACCTAAGGACATCACACACATCCATGCAAGAGGCAGGATTCGAACCTGCGACCGACAATGGCAGGTTGTGAGGATTTAAGTGAGTTTGAACGTCGTGTTATAGTCGGTGCACGGGCGATAGGACACAGAATCTCCGTGGTAGCGATGAGATGCGGATTTTCCCGTACGATCATTTCCTTGGTGTACCGTGCATATCAGGAATCTGGTAAAACATTAAACTCCGACGACGCTGTGGTGGGAAAAAAATGGTGCAAGAACGGGACCAACGACGATTGAAGACAATTGTTCAACGTGAGAAAAGTCCAAACGTTTCGCAAATTGCTGCAGATTCCAGTGCTGGGCCATCAACAAATGTCAGCGTGCTAACCACTCAACGAAACACCATCGATATGAGTTTTTGCAGCCTAAGGCTTACTCGTGTACACTTGATGACTGCGGGGCACTAAACTTTACACATCATCTGGGCCGGTCAACACCGAAATTTGACTGTTCATGACTCTCGTTTCAAACTGTATCGAGCGTATGGACGTGAACGGGTATGGCGACAACCTCATGAATCTGTGGATCCTGCATGTCAGCAGAGGACTGTTCAAGCTGGTAGAGGCTCTGTAATGGTGTTGGATTGATTTGAGGCCCATGATGCTAGATACGAGTCTGACAGGTGACACCTACGTAAGGCATCCTGTCGGATTACCTGCATCCATTCATGTCCATTGTGCATTCCGACGGACGTGGGCAATTCCAGCGGGCCGATGCGGCAACCCACACGTCCAGAATTGCTATAGAGTGACTCCAGGAACATTCTTCTGTGTTTGAACGCTTCCGCTGGCCACCAAACTCAGACATGAACGTTATTAAACATATCTGGAATGTCTTTCAGCGTACTGCTCAGAAAGAGATCTCCTATCTCCTCATACTCTTAGGGATTTATGGAGAGCCCTGCGGGACCCATGGTCTCAGTTCTCTGCGGCGCTACGAGGTGCATTCAAGTTCTAAGGCCTCCGATTTTTTTTTGTAATTAACTACTCACCCGAAATCGATGAAACTGGCGTTACTTCTCGACGTAATCGCCCTGCAGACGTACACATTTTTCATAACGCTGACGCCATGCTTCCACGGCATCGGCGAAGGCTTCTTTAGGAGTCTGTTTTGACCACCGGAAAATCGCTGAGGCAATAGCAGCACGGCTGGTGAATGTGCGGCCACGGAGAGTGTCTTTCATTGTTGGAAAAAGCCAAAAGTCACTAGGAGCCGGGTCAGGTGAGTAGGGAGCATGAGGAATCACTTCAAAGTTGTTATCACGAAGAAACTGTTGCGTAACGTTAGCTCGATGTGCGGGTGCGTTGTCTTGGTGAAACAGCACACGCGCAGCCCTTCCCGGACGTTTTTGTTGCAGTACAGGAAGGAATTTGTTCTTCAAAACATTTTCGTAGGATGCACCTGTTACCGTAGTGCCCTTTGGAACGCAATGGGTAAGGATAACGCTCTCGTTGTCCCAGAACATGGATACCACCATTTTTCGGCACTGGCGGTTACCCGAAATTTTTTTGGTGGCGGTGAATCTGTGTGCTTCCATTGAGCTGACTGGCGCTTTGTTTCTGGATTGAAAAATGGCATCCACGTCTCATCCATTGTCACAACCGACGAAAAGAAAGTCCCATTCGTGCTGTCGTAGCGCGTCAACATTGCTCGGCACATGTCACACGGGCAGCCGTGTGGTCGTCCGTCAGCATTCGTGGCACCCACCTAGATGACACTTTTCGCATTTTCAGGTCGTCATGCAGGATTGTGTGCACAGAACCCACAGAAGTGCCAACTCTGGAGGCGATCTGTTCAACAGTCATTCGGCGATCCTCCCAAACAATTCTCTCCACTTTCTCGATCGTGTCGTCAGACCGGCTTGTGCGAGCCCCAGGTTGTTTTGGTTTGTTGTCACACGATGTTCTGCCGTCATTAAACTGTCGCACCCACGAACGCACTTTCGACACATCCATAACTCCATCACCACATGTCTCCTTCAGCTGTCGATGAATTTCAATTGGTTTCATACCACGCAAATTCAGAAAACGAATGATTGCACGCTGTTCAAGTAAGGAAAACGTCGCCATTTTAAGTATTTAAAACAGTTCTCATTCTCGCCACTGGCGGTAAAATTCCATCTGCCGTACGGTACTGCCATCTCTGGGACGTATTGACAATGAACTCGCCTCATTTTAAAACAGTGCGCATGTTTCTATCTCTTTCCAGTCCGGTGAAAAAAAATCGGAGGCGTTAGAACTTGAATGCACTTCGTACTTCAGACATTATTCGACCCCATGCCACGCCATGCTGCTGCACTTCTGCGTGCTCCAGGGAGCCCTACACAATATTTGTCAACTCGACCAGTTTCTTTGGATCTTCAGTATATAATAAGAAATATTTTTTTAGTAACAAAAATTTAAGGGACATCCCAGTTAAATAATCTAAGTTTCAACAACCATTGTCATATAACAGTTTAGCCTGTCTCAAACTCCACGTACTGAGAAAGTTCTCTACCTTGTGCCATATTGTACTGCCTGCAACGATTTTGACGATTTACTGTAATGTAGGACGATGCGATATGGTTTTTACCAGGTAAGTTTGTGAGAATCTGCGTGGTTGCAAAAAGTATCTTTTAAACTTCTAGTCTTACACTGTACGTTTATGACACAGCTCTGGTGGCATGTACACTACTGGCTCCACCAAGAAGAAACGCAGATGATGAACGGGTATTCATTGGACAAATATATTATACTAGAACTGACATGTGGTTACATTTTCACGCAGTTTAGGTGCATAGACCCTGAGAAATCAGCACCCAGGATAATCACCTCTGGCCGTAATAACGGCCTTGATACGCCTTGGCATTAAGTCGAGCTGGGATGGCGTGTACAGGTACAGCTGCCCATGCAGATTCAACACGATACCACAGTTCATCAAGAGTAGTGACTGGCGTATTGTGACGAGCCAGTTGCTCGGCCACCATTTACCAGACGTTTTCAATTGCTGAAAGATATGGAGAATGTGCTGGCCAGGGCAGCAGTCGAATATTTTCTGTATCCAGGAAGGCAGGACCTGCAACATGCGGTCGTGCATTATCCTGCTGAAATGTAGGATTTCGCAGGGATCGAATGAAGAGCAGAGCCACGGGTCGTAACACATCTGAAATGTAACGTCCACTGTTCGAAGTGCCGTCAATGCGAACAAGAGGTGACCGAGACGTGTAACCAATGGTACCCCATACCATCCCGTCGGGTGATACGCCAGTACGGCGATGACGAATATACGCTTCTAATGTGCGTTCACCGCGATGTGAACAAACACGGATGCGACCATCATGATGCTGTAAACAGAAACTGGATTCATCCCAAAAAATGACGTTTTGCTATTCGTGCACCCAGGTTCGTCGTCGAGTACACCATCGCAGGCGCTCCTGTCTGTGATACAGCGTCAAGGGTAACCGCAGCCACGGTCACCGAGCTGATAGTCAGTGCTGCTGCAAACGTCGTCGAACTGTTCGTGCAGATGGTTGTTGTCTTGCAAACGTCCCCATATGTTGACTCATGGATCGAGACGTGGCTGCACGATGCGTTACAGCCATGCGGATAAGATGCCTGTCATCTCGACTGCTAGTTGGGATCCAGCACGGCGTTCCGTATTACCCTCCTGAACCACCGATTCCATATTCTGCTAACAATTGGATCTCGACCAACGTGAACAGCAATGTCGCGATACGATAAAGCGCAATCGCGATAGGCTACAATCCGACCTTATCAAAGTCGGAAACGTGATGGTACACATTTCTCCTCCTTACACGAGGCATCACAACAACGTTTCACCAGGCAACGCCGTTCAACTGCTGTTTGTGTATGAGAAATCGGTTGGAAACTTTCCTCATGTCAGCACGTTGAAGGTGTCGCCACCGGCGCCAACCTCGTGTGAATGCTCTGAAAAGCTAATCATTTGCATTTCACAGCATGTTCTTCCTGTCGGTTAAATTTCGCGTCTGTAGGACGTCGTCTTCGTGGTGTAGCATTTTTAATGGCCAGTAGTGTACAGAATCGTAATTGACTGATTCGCAGAGACTCCCAAAAAAGACGTCACAGCTGTGCAACAACTTCCACCATCCACGTGAAGTGGCTGGACTGGCACAAAACTTAGAAAATGAAAGATCCTGAGCCAGAACTGCTCAGTGACATTCTCTAAACAATCTTAAAGTACGGAAGGCCCCACATTGGAAGACGGCGATTTGGTAGAGGATAAGGAAGGGAGGTGATGGGTGGCAAGGGAGGGACGTATGTATTTTCGAACACATAAGTAATGTTTTCAAATACAGATGCTTGTTTCGTGGCACAATATGATACGTACGGTTCTTTAATTTCAGTTCGACATCACTGGAGTTTTTGATGTTGTGGTCTTCCGTCCTGAGACTGGTTTGATGCAGCTCTCCATAATACTCTATCCTGTGCAAGCTTCTTCAACTCTCAGTACCTACTGCAAACTACATCCTTCTGAATCTCTTTAGTGTATTAATCTCTTGGTCTCCCTCTGTCATTTTTACCTCCACACTGCCCTCCAGTACTAAATTAGTGACCCCTTGATGCCTCAGAATATGTCATACCAAACCATCCCTTCTTCTAGTCAAGTTGTGCCACAAACTCCTCTTCTCCCCAATTCTATTCAATACCTCCTCATTAGTTATGTGATCTACCCATCTAATCTTCAGCATTCTTCTATAGCACCACATTTCGAAAGCTTCTATTCTGTTCTTGTCCAAACTATTTATTGTCCACGTTTCACTTCCGTACATGGCTACGCTCCATACAAATACTTTCAGAAACGACTTCCTGACACTTAAATCTATACTCGAGGTTAACAAAGTCCTCTTCTTCAGATACGCTTTCCTTGCCATAGCCAGTCTACATTTTATATCCTCTCTACTTCGACCATCGTGAGTTATTTTGCTCCCCAAATAGCAAAACTCGTTTACTACTTCAAGCGTCTCATTTCCTAATCTAACTCCCGCAGCATCACCCGATTTTATTCGACTACATTCCATTATCCTCGTTTTGCTTTTGTTGATGTTCATCTTATATCCTCCTTTCAAGACACTGTCCATTCCGTTCAGCTGCTCTTCCAGGTCCTTTTCTGTCTCTGACAGAATCACAGTCTCATCGGCAAACCTCAAATTTTTTATTTGTTCTCCATGGTTTGTAATTCCTACTCCGAATGTTTCTTTTACTGCTTGCTCAATATACAGATTGAATAACATCTGGGATAGGCTACAACCCTGTCTCACTCCCTTCCCGACCACTGCTTCCCTTTCATATCCCTCAACTCTTATAACTGCCATCTGGTTTCTGTGCAAATTGTAAATAGCCTTTCGCTCCCTGTATTTTACCCCTGCCACCTTCAGAATATGAAAGAGGCTATTTCAATCAACATTGTCAAAAGCTTTCTATACGTCTACAAATGCTAGAAACCCAGGTTTGCCTTTCCTTAATCTTTTTTCTAAGATAAGTTGTATGGTCAGTATTGCATCACGTCTTCCAATATTTCTACGGAATGCAAACTGATTTTCCCCGAGGTCGGCTTCTACCAGTTTTTCCATTCGTCTGTAAAGAATTCGCGTTAGTATTTTGCAGCTGTGGATTATTAAACTGATTGTTCGGTAATTTTCAGATCTGTCAACGCCTGCTTTCTTTGGGATTGGAATTATATTCTTCTTGGAGTCTGAGGGTATTTCGCCTGTCTCATACATCTTGCTCACCAGATGGTAGAGTTTTGTCAGGACTGGCTCTCCCAAGGCCGTCAGTAGTTGTAATGGAATGTTGTCTACTCCCAGGGCCTTGTTTCGACTCAGGTCTTTCAGTGTTCTGACAAACTCTTCACGCAGTATTGTATCTCCCATTTCGTCTTCATCTACATTCTCTTCCATTTCCAGAATATTGTCCTGAAGTACGTCGCCCTTGTATAGACCCTCTATACAGGGTGAGTCACCTAACGTTACCGCTGGATATATTTCGTAAACCATGTCAAATACTTACGAACCGATTCCACAGACCGAACGTGAGGAGAGGGGCTAATGTAATTGTTTAATACAAACCACACATAAATGCACGGAAGTATGTTTTTTAACACAAACCTACCTCTATTTAAATGGAATCACGTTAGTTTTGTTAGCATATCTGAAGATATAGACAAATACGTAATCAGTGCCGTTTGTTGCATTGTAAAATGTTAATTACATCCGAAGATATTGTAACCTAAAGTTGACGCTTGAGTACCACTCCTCCGCTGTTCGATCGTGTGTATCGGAGGTTTGTGTTAAAAAAACATACTTCCGTGCATTTTTGTATGGTTTGTATTAACCAATTACACTAGCCCCTCTCCTCACGTTCGGTCTGTGGAATCGGTTCGTCAGTATTTGATGAGGTTTACGAAATATACCCAGCAGTAACGTTAGGTGACGCACCCTGTATACTCCTTCCACCTTTCTGCTTTCCCTTCTTAGCTTAGTACTGGGTTTCCATCTGAGCTCTTGATATTCATGCAAGTGGTTCTTTTTTCTCCATCACTAGACAATGGCTACAAATGCGAAATCATTATTGCGTAAAATTAATGAATAATTCAGAAATTTCTTTCAAAAAAGGAATCTATGTCTTTCAGGCCAATAATCATGCCCTTCAAAAAATAAAGGGGAAACGTGTATGTAAAGAAAACGTGCAGTTTACTCAGTTGAAATTTGACGGACCTAACGTCATAATTATAGGCGCAATATCATACGCAAATTACGACAGCACAGCAAGAGGTCTAGACATTGCGCTAGGTTAATTTCGTGTGACGGAAATGTGCTGTCTCGTCGCATACAGTTCTGCCCGAACTTCAGATAGCTTTGGCTGGTAACTAGCGACAGGTGTTTTAAATGTCTCTTGCAGCAGGGAGCAATGTCGCTCCGTCAAGTTTCTTTCGTGCCGTTTGACTGTAGCAGTGTTTCTGTGCGAGTCGTGGCGTTTCACTCCCCTCAACCCCCCCCCCTCCCTCCGTCAACCCAATCCACCCCCTTCACCCCCCCCCTTTTTTTCCATCTCGAACTCGGCAGCAATATTCCTTACTCGGCTGAGCATCGGAAAATCGCGAATCAGCCGAGGGGAAAGCGAACGCGGGCGGGCTCGGGAGTTTGGTCTCCTAGGGTTTGCGAGAAACTCCCCCCTTCTCCCCCCCCCCCACCCACCGGTCCTTTTTCCCCGCTTTCTGTCGCGACTGAAAAGCGCAGTCCGTCCCTGTATAGGCGCGCGCGGCCGCTGAATGCGTATCTCGCCTCTGGCCGGCGCTCGAAAAGTTGCCAGAGGAGACGGACGCCTCATTAGCGGGGGGGCAGGGCAGGATAAAGCACCCCCTGCCGCGCACCGCCCCGCCGCTAATGAAGTGAGCAGAATGCCGGCCGTACGTCAGTGTCGGCGCGCCACCAAAGGAGAGGCAGCCTCAACTCCTGCCTCACTGGCTACAGTTCCTCGCCTTTCACTTCCCGCACTGCCTCGTTTCTCAAGAAATTCGCGTCGCTCTTTCGACAGCCGGCACTTCTGAACTCGCGCAGTCCATTGCAGGGTGTTTCACGCGCTAGACAAGCGCGTTGTCCGATCGCGCTGCACCCAGTATCTCCCAGCTGCGATAAGTGCACAACTCTCTAGCAGTCTACATCTACATCCATACACCGCAAGCCACCTGACGGTGTGTGGCGGAGGGTACCTTGAGTACCTCTATCGGTTCTCCCTTCTATTCCAGTCTCGTATTGTTCGTGGAAAGAAACATTGTCGGTATGCCTCTGTGTGGGATCTAATCTCTCTGATTTTATCCTCATGGTCTCTTCGCGAGATATTCGTAGGAGGGAGCAATATACAGCTTGACTTCTCGGTGAAGGTATGTTCTCGACACTTATACAAAAGCGCGTACCGAGCTACTGCAGAGTCTTCCACTGGAGTTTATCTATCACATCCGTAACGCTTTCGCGATTACCAAACTATCCCGTAACGAAGTGCACTGCTCTCCGTTGGATCTTCTCTATCTCTTCTATCAACCCTGTCTGGACGGATCCCATACTGCTGAGCAGTATTCAGGCAGTGGGCGAACAAGTGTACCGTAACCTACTTCCTTTGTTCCCGGATTGCACTTCCTTAGGATTCTTCCAATGAATCTCAGTCTGGCATCTGCTTTACCGACGATCAAGTTTATATGATCATTCCATTTTAAATCACTCCTAATACCTACTCCCAGATAATTTATGAAATTAACTGCTTCCAGTTGCTGACCTGCTATATTGTAGCTAAATGATAAAGGTTTTTTCTTCCTATGTATCCACAGCACATTACACTTGTCTACATTGAGATTCAATTGCCATTCCTGCACCATTTGTTGCAGATCCTCCTGCATTTCAGTACAATTTTCCATTGTTATAACCTGTCGATGTACCACAGCATCATCCGCAAAAAGCCTCAGTGAACTTCCGATATCATCCACAAGGTCATTTATGTATACTGTGAATAGCAAAGGTCCTACGACACTTCCCTGCGGCACACCTGAAATCACTCTTAATTCGGAAGACTTCTCTCCATTGAGAATGACAAGCTGCATTCTGTCATCTAGGAACTCTTCAATCCAATCACACAATTGGTCTGATAGAACTTATGCTCTTACTTTGTTCATTAAACGACTGTGGGGAACTGCATCGAACGCCTTGAGGAAATCAAGAAACACGGCATCTACCTGCGAACCCGTGTCTCTGGCCCTCTGAGTGTCGTGGACGAATAGCGCGAGCTGGTTTCACACGATCGTCTTTTTAGAAACCCATGCTGATTCCTACAGAGTAGATTTCTAGTCTCCAGAAAAGTCATTATACTCGAACATAATACGTGTTCCAAAATTCTACAACTGATCGACGTTGGAGATACAGGTCTATAGTTCTGCACATCTGTTCGACGTCCCTCCTTGAAAACGGGGATGACCTGTGCCCTTTTCCAATCTTTCGGAACGCTACGCTCGTCTAGAGACCTACGGTACACCGCTGCAAGAAGGGGGGCAAGTTCCTTCGATAACTGTGTAAAATCGAGAACTTCTGTGAAGTTTGGAAGGTAGGAGACGAGATACTGGCAGAAGTAAAGCTGTGAGGACCGGGCGTGAGTCGTGCTTCGGTAGCTCAGATGGTAGAGCACTTGCCCACGAAAGGCAAAGGTCCCGAGTTCGAGTCTCGGTAGGGGACACAGTTTTAATCTGCCAGGAAGTTTCATATCAGCGCACACGCCGCTGCAGAGTGAAAATCTCATTTTGGAAACATCCCCCAGGCTGCGGCTACGCCATGTCTCCGCAGTATCCTTTCTTTCAGGAGTGCCAGTTCTGCAAGGTTCGCAGGAGAGCTTCTGTAAAGTTTGGAAGGTAGGAGACGAGATACTGGCAGAAGTAATGCTGTGAGGACGGAGCGTGAGTCGTGCTTGGGTAGCTCAGTTGCTAGAGCAGTTGCCCGCGAAAGGCAAATGTCCCGAGTTCGAGTCTCGGTCCGGCGCACAGTTTTAATCTGCCAGGAAGTTTCATGCTCAATGATGTTCATGTCTGGGGAGTTTGGTGGTCAGCAGGAGTATTTAAATTCAGAAAAAAGTGTTGCTGGAGCCAGACTGTATTAATTCTGGACGTGTCGCATTGTCCTGCTGGAATTGCCTGAATTCGTCGCAATGCACTGTGGACATGAATGGTTGCAGGTGATCAGACACGATGCTTACGTATGTGTCAAATATCAGAGTCGTATCTAGACGTATCATTCCAACTGCACACGCTTCATATGATTACAGAGCCACCACCAGCTTGGACAGTCCTCTTCTGACAAGCAGGATCCATGGATTCGCGAGATAGTCTTCATACCTGTAGACGTCCATCAACTCGATACAATCTGAAATATTGAAAGGTGGCTACACTGAGCCACAGCGCCAAAAATCGCGCCAGAGAGAGTATTGTTCCGCCGCCTCCACTGGCAGTGCTCATTGAGACGCAGCGACAAGCAGTTCTTGCCGAGAGTTCTTGCCGAGAAGTTGTGGTGGACACTGATTGTAGCTGAAGTCAGAGTGATATGCGGTAGTAGTGAGTGTTGTTCCATGTTATGCAGCTATGTGATGGGAGAGATAGCAGATGTTATTCTAATGGAGATATTGTAATGATTAGAGTGCTTTTCGTCAATATAAATTAAGGTAACTAACTACTGTTCTTTATTTTCTTATTATTTGTGTGTCCTGAATAATGTGTCATTACAGGTTCAGTCAACAAAGCATCTGGCTTGTGTTCTTGTATTAGAGTGTAATTCTGATTTTCTTGCGCCATTATAGTATTTCTAATTTTCTTTTATCACGTCAGTATAATTGGTATTTAACATTTCTTGTCTTGTTGAAGAAGAACCATGCCAGATGTGTACGTTGAGTCACACTCCCACACACAGAACAGTTATACTTGTGCTTTGGTTTCGTAGGTTTTATAGTTGCTGGGGACTTAATTAATTAATCGTGTTAACAGAAAATTTTCTTACATTCCTTGTTGTCATTCTATGCAGTCAGATAGCGTAACAATTAGTTGTCAGGGCCAGCCGTTTACGAAACAGCGTAATCGGACATACAGCTACAAAAATTATTGGCATTTTAATTTTTCATTTTATTAAGCCCCCATGCACGTGGCGACCGCTGCTTCGGATCGTCCCTTGGAATCTTCTGATTGTAAAAATAGTAGACAGTAGTATTGTAGTAATTTGTAGTTTGGTAATTGTAGTCCATTTTGCATGTGTAGATTTGGTAATTGGTATTGTTCTAATGGTGTTTTTCAAAATTTTTTTTTTGTTTGTTGTCTTGTATACGCGTTTGACAATTTAGTGCAATTATTTCAATTGTTCGTCAATCGTGTATGAAGGAAACATTTCGTGTGAATGGTATTGTTGGAGAAAAAGTGTCATTGTGTGCAATTTTCATATAGTGACGAGTTTTGTATATTTTGTAAATGATTACGCGATCGATGAAAAAGGCAAAAATGATGGATAGTGAGAATGACGAAATTGTTAACATGGCGAACTCGCCAACAGAGGAAAACAGTATGATGGATAATGAAGTGGAAAACAATGTAATAAGTCGGGAAAATAGTCCGGAACCATTTCAAAATTTTTCTCAATCAGAAAATTCACAGGATATGAGATTAACGATAGAAGATTCTGAAATAGTAGCGAACACAGATAACTTTATGGCAAGGCAGAAGGAAGTTAGTTTTGTGGGAAATGTTAGGGGCGAAAAGAATTTCGAACAACTTAACACGGAGCAGTTAATGAGTGCAATATTAAATGTCGGATCACAGTTGGAATCTAAATTAAAAACAGTGGGATCAGAGTTAAGATCTGAATTTAAAAAAATGGGATCGGAATTAAGAGCAATGACAACACAGTTAAGCTCAAAAATAGGAAGAATTAACTCGAAGATGGAAACTATGACAATACGGTTAGGCTCACAAATAGGAACAAGTAAAACCGAGATGGAAACAATGCAAACACAGTTAGACTCACGAACAGGGACGTGTTTCAAAAACAAGAATGATGAATCAAAGAAAGAAATTAGAGAAGAAGTACAACCGATTTTGAATTCTCACAATAATAGTTTAATTTCAACAGAAATCGGACAAGAGGAACAGGACAGAGAACAGGAAGAGGAAGATCGCGTGATAGTACAAAATTTTTCAGAGTTAAATTCAAAACGTGCAATCGATAAGGAAGAAATGCTTGAGGGAATCGAGGAATCCGTACCAAATGACGGAATGGGTAACTTGTCGCAACAGTGTGAACAGTTAACTACTAAATGTGACAATACCGAGGACCGAGTCGCGACACTTACGGAAGACGTAAACTTATCGGAAAGAGTGGAGGAGATTTCAGATAAATTGACAAATCTTAGTTTAAATGGGGACAGAGTTTCAGATGACACAGCTCCATTGCCATTTTTAGAAACCGAAGAGTACCAGAGCATAAATAAACATGTTGAAAATCAGGGAAAATTTAATGAACGCGTTAAAAAGGAATCTGAGGCATTAGAAAAGCAAGTCAAACAAATTGTAAGCAAAATCGTAGGAAAGGACGGTAGAGGAAATTTGGAATCACTGATAGCAGCGGGTTTTGAAGAAAGTAATTTATTTCATTTACGGGACGCAACAAGAGAGCGCCAGGCGCGCGAGCTTGACAATAATCGACATTCGTACTGGGACAGACGCGGTAGGTCTTTGTCGCCACGAGGCGAAAACTTTGACAATAAACACTTTTTAACTGTTTGGAAATTTAAGATCTTTCGGAAATCTAAGAATGACATACGTCCATGTTCTTGGTTAGCTCAATTTCTATACGCACTTCCGCCAGATGTGCCACTAAGTCACAAACTGAAATTAATGTGCAGCTATTAAAATCCTCAGGGGATTCACTACTCTTAAGTGAATATGTGCCGTAGCGAGCATAGGGCCCCGAGCTGTAGTGGTGCTATTTCTCTTTTAGTTTTCTGTACCGCTGCCTACTCTTTTACTATTCTTTGCATCTATCGAAACAACTCTTCGACTATCAATCTATCTAGAGAGTAGATAAACAATAACCAGATATGACTATTTACCTAAATGTGATTTCGTAAATTACCATTTGGACTTACTATATTTCAGCAGCATTCATTCGTAGCTTAAATGAAATTTTACCTGTTCATCTTCGTGACATCATTACTTCATATGTTTACGACATTCTTATTGCTAAACATAATTGGAGTGAGCACAACAAAATTTTGGATTCATTATTACGTAGTTTTGCACGAGTTGGCATTACAGTGAACTTGGAAAAATCTGAATTTGGTCGTTCTCAGGTGAAATTTCTCGGTCACATTATTTCTGCAGAAGGTATTCTTCCTGATGCAAAAAAAAATTAGACGCTATTCGTAATTATGCTGTTCCTACCACAAAACGTGATGTTCGTAGTTTCCTTGGCGTCTGTAATTTTCTTAGACGTTTTGTTAGATTGGACAATTTGGCCACACCTCGTTTATGTGAACTATCCGGAAAGAAATCTAATTGGTGTTGGGATGAGGAAGCTCAGTCAGAATTTGAACAACTTCGTGATGCCTTAGTTGCTGCTCCACTTCTTTCACACCCGGATTTATCTAAAGATTTTTGTTTGGCGACGGACTCATCATACAAAGGGCTAGGTGCACATTTATTTCAAGAGATAGAAGAAAACGGCGTTGTAGTACAAAAGACGATTGCATTTGGAAGTCGTGTTCTCTCGAAATCAGAAAAAAATTATTCGATTACGGAACTTGAAGCTTTGGCTGTTGTTTGGGCTTTTACAAAATTTCGGACTTTCTTGTTTGGCAGACATACTAAGGTTTACACCGATCATCGAGCTCTGGAATTTCTTATGTCAACAAAATTAACTCACGGCAGATTGTCACGATGGGCGTTGTACCTACAGGAATTTGATTTTAGTATTGTTTACATACAGGGTTCTTCAAATATTGTTGCTGATGCTTTATCACGTGCACCTATGGGTTTGAAACAAAGTGCTGAAGAGGACTGCAAGGAAAACAATCATTGTTTGATGTATATTCAAGGTGTTGCGTTTGAGAACTTTATTTCGTCTTCGCTCCAGGACATCGCTAAGGAGCAAAATAAGGATCCAATCTGGAAGGACATTAAGGATAAGTGGAGGAGAAAGGAAAGCGTAGCGATTAGACAGCATTATTTAGTTCGCAATGACATTCTTTTCAAACGAAAATCGGTCGACAACTCTGTTTGGTTAGTTTGTATTCCTGATGAGTGGGTTAATAAGCTGATTTGGATACGCATTTCAGTTATGCACACTTTGGTCCCAGAAAATGCTTTCATAAATTACGAGAAAATTGCTACTTCAATAACATGGAAAAACGTATTCGATTTGTTCTTGCCAAATGCAAATTATGTCAAAAGGCTAAACCGCCGACAGTATCTCACAGAGCACCGTTGTTTCCTATCATTCCAGCAAAATTAAAGGACATGACAGCAGTTGATTTGTTCGGTCCAGTGGTTCGATCTACTAATGGTTTTGCGTACATTTTCGTAGCAGTGGAGTTGACATCAAAATATGTGTGTTTTACACCGTTACGCAAAGCAATAGCTCGTTCAGTATCTAATGCTTTCATCAAACATTTTCTTAAAGAAGTGGGTCATGTTGATAAGGTTATATCAGATAATGGATCACAGTTTCGTTCTAAAATTTGGCTTCGTACTCTACAGCGTCGTAAAATTAAACCAATTTTCATTTCACTTTTTCACCCTCAATCTAACGCTTCAGAGAGATGGATGAAGGAAATCAATAAATTGTGTCGTCTTTATTGTCATCAGAATCACAGAACTTGGGATCAGTATCTTCATATTTTTCAAAACATTCTGAATGAACTTCCTAATGACTCAACTTCTTTACCGCCTATACTGATATTAAAAAACAAAGCACCGACAAATCGCATTTCTGAAATCGTTCCTTTTCCGCCTACACGGAAACTGCGGCATTCTAAAGTTGTCAACCTGGCTCTGCAAAATATTGCGTCTGCGGCTGCTAGAAGAGAGAAATCAGCGAAGCGTCCTGGTCGTTTAAAAATCTTGTCAGTTGGTCAGAAGGTGTTAATTAAGTCTCATCGATTGTCTCACAAAGGAAAAGGCTTGTGTCGGAAATTTTTTCTGCTTTATAACGGTCCATATAGAGTTCGCAAAATTATACATGATAACACTGTTGAAGTAGAAACTCTTAAATCTCGACGCTCTAAGGGAATACATCATATATCAAACGTCAAAATTTTTGTAGAATGACATACTTGTGAGAAACTAACAGTTGTATGTAAACACACGGAGAGTACAAGGATACCGCGCTGTGTTTTGGCGGCGGCATATACTCAAAGCAACAGTGAAGTCTGCGCGCCTCACAAGGCAGTCGTTGACCGCAAACAATTGCTTTCTACGTCACGCGCCTACAGCTGATCGAGGGCTCAGTGCGAATGCACTGCCAGCCGTAAATAAATACACAGTCTAATTTCTCCGACTAAATTCAGTACAAAGCTATAGTGACTTGATGAATTCTGTTATTAACATTCAGTATTTTTCAGGATACGGTTCTATAAAATATTTAAGAACTTCAGGTAAATTCTGTTGCATGTCCGACGTTAAGACGACTTGCTATCGGGAAAATTTCAGGAAAAATGTCATTTCGAAGAAGAAAGTAATAAACTAAAAAGGTAATTATTAATTGAGTTTATTTTTCAGGTAACATATTTCCACTTAGGTACGTACTTTAGACGTAATTTGCTGCTCGCGATTACGTGATTCATACTTTGTGCTAATTACATGTTCTATGAATTTGCTGGTGAAGCGACGTGCTTGCGTACGTTAACTGATTTTGACAATGATTATCCATGAATTGAGTTGTAACTTGTGTATATTATGCATCGCTTGGCTGCACTGCTTTTTCACTGATGTCATATTTTTAATTATGTGCCTGCTGTGCCTATTTATTTAAATTATAATTGTCACCTGATAAATTGTGCTGATGTGGTTAGGTATGTAAGTTATACTTTGTGATTTAAGTGCTTGCGCCTTCATGTTTACTTATTTGCTTGCGCCTTCATGTTTATTTATTAAGATTACATAAGAACATTTATTTGCTTACGGTTATACGATGCTGATGACCTGTTTATTACGTAAGATATGTTTGCTGCTATGCGTATGGATTGCATATTTATACATTTCTGCTTGTTGTCATAACTATACTTTAATTTGGTATATAGCAATGCTGATGTACAGTGTACGAACATAGAGTTTAGGTTACACTATAGTACTAGTTACGGATTGTTCGCTTGGTGAAGCCTCGTTATAGAAATTGTGCTGCATCCACTTGTTGACATTCTGTTCACTACTGGTATATTTACTCGCTGTTGCTTATTTTGCTTACGCTCAGTGCTTTATATTTTAACATAAGAAAATGAACTGCAGTAATTCGACGAGCGACTTTAGTACAAGAAACATCATAGAAGTCACATGAGCTGGAGGTTTTATGAAAGCTGTATAAATGTATGCCAATAGGAAGGAAGCTAACGACATGACATACCAACACAGTTATTACACTGCATTTTTCGTGAGCAATTGAAATAGGAAGTGACACTTGATACAAGAAATACTCCACATGTTTGCTTCTGTTTGCCATAATTCTTGAAGTGGTGTACACACTGTGAATATTAGGATCATTCACACTCCGTAATCGTACTTACTTACTGAGAGTTATTCGAACTAAGTCTGTTAGAGGTCATGTATGCATTCTTTGTTTATAATTCAAAATGAGTAGAAGAATTTGGTCAGATGGATTACACAGAGGTTGTGTGTTGACAGTGTGTCTTCGGATTGTATGGGATGAGGAGGTTTGCATTAGGATTTTATCTGTACTTATTCGAGGAGACTGACTTGAGGAAAGAGTTATTATGGAAGTGAAATGAAACTGGCAATAAGGTTTATATGTAGTGACGTATTGAAGAGGTATTATAGAGGTATTGAGATTATATGAAGGTTTATATGTAGCGACGTATTGAAGAGGTATTATAGAGGTATTGAGATTATATGAAGTTGATTTGAATTTTAGTGAATAAGAAGTAAAGTAAGTGAGGTGCATATTTTTTTTTGTTGTTGGTCTATAAGGAACAAGGAGGATGAAGATAGCAGACTAGAACACTAAAATGGAAGGAAGATTGTCTACACACAATTTGTTAAATCACTAAGCAGTATGTACTTTTTTTTTTGGAGAGAGGAAGTTGCATATCTTGGCACACTGACAGTTGTTCAGCAAACGTACATTTTTATTTGGCTTGGCAAACATTGGTCTTGACATGATGACTATGACGTTGACTTAACTATTATTGACTGTTATACATTGCTGTCACTACTACTTGATACACATGATGAACATGAAATTTGACAGAAGTGGATTCAGACAGTTAACACTATACAATTACACAGTAGTACTTAATGTGGATGAAAGATGAGTGAGTGTGTTTTGTGTGTTTTCCTTTCCTAATCCTACCCACCTATCTCCTAAATATTATTTTATTTGTTTGTAGTGGCTTGCACTGACACCCATAATTATTAACTGATGTTTGTGTATTTGTAATAGTAATATAACAATTATCTGATATCATTTGTGTGTTGCTATGATTTGTATGTTTAGTGTAAAAGCATTGTAAAAGCATTTGTAAGTGTATTCAAACTATTGTTCATGCTTGAACTGTCTGAGTAGGGATGATATTATGGACTGTTACTTGTACTGTTTCTACATGATTGGTGCCACTAGGACATGTTTAATTTGTGCTTAGGAACAGTGTAATCAGTGATAGTTGTTTAATGTCACTTGATGGTGTCTGCACCTACTCAACATTCCTGGGTGCCATTGATGGACTGCTTCTACTGAAATGATGTTACTTCTTGCTGTCTGCACCTGTTCCACAATGCTGGGTGCCACTGATGGACTGCTTCTACTGAAATGGTGTCACTTGTTGCTGTAGCACCTGTTCAACATTGCTGGGTGCCATTGATGGACTGCTTCTACTAAAATGATGTCACATGTTGGATTCTGCACCTGTTCCACAATGCTGGGTGCCACTGATGAACTGCTTCTACTGAGATGATGTCACTTGTTGCTGTCAGCACCTATTCAACAGTGCTGGGTGCTACTGCTGGAACTGTGAACTACTTGTTGTGAATATTTGTATAAACTGATTTTTTGTGTATTACTGTTTGTGAAAAATTATAAGACTCTTACCTGCTCATATTCGTCATTGCTGACGTTATCGATTGAATTGTAACCATATGATATTTCTGTAAACTATTATGTAAAGTCACATGTATGAAAGAATTTGTATTGCTTAGTGTATTTTATATATTAGGCTATTGTAAGGTCAGTGCAAAGCCAAAATTTTATCTAGTTATATGATATTTACGTATTAATATGATCTTTTATTTTTGTCTGTATTTTTTTTTGACGAATTTGGTGTTATTTTCACCACCAATGCTGGCAAAAATACCATCAAATTCTAGCCCGTGGAGGAAGGGCATATGAAAGGTGGCTACACTGAGCCACAGCGCCAAAAATCGCGCCAGAGAGAGTATTGTTCCGCCGCCTCCACTGGCAGTGCTCATTGAGACGCAGCGACAAGCAGTTCTTGCCGAGAGTTCTTGCCGAGAAGTTGTGGTGGACACTGATTGTAGCTGAAGTCAGAGTGATATGCGGTAGTAGTGAGTGTTGTTCCATGTTATGCAGCTATGTGATGGGAGAGATAGCAGATGTTATTCTAATGGAGATATTGTAATGATTAGAGTGCTTTTCGTCAATATAAATTAAGGTAACTAACTACTGTTCTTTATTTTCTTATTATTTGTGTGTCCTGAATAATGTGTCATTACAGGTTCAGTCAACAAAGCATCTGGCTTGTGTTCTTGTATTAGAGTGTAATTCTGATTTTCTTGCGCCATTATAGTATTTCTAATTTTCTTTTATCACGTCAGTATAATTGGTATTTAACATTTCTTGTCTTGTTGAAGAAGAACCATGCCAGATGTGTACGTTGAGTCACACTCCCACACACAGAACAGTTATACTTGTGCTTTGGTTTCGTAGGTTTTATAGTTGCTGGGGACTTAATTAATTAATCGTGTTAACAGAAAATTTTCTTACATTCCTTGTTGTCATTCTATGCAGTCAGATAGCGTAACAATTAGTTGTCAGGGCCAGCCGTTTACGAAACAGCGTAATCGGACATACAGCTACAAAAATTATTGGCATTTTAATTTTTCATTTTATTAAGCCCCCATGCAATATCAACAGTCCGATGTCGGTGTTGACGGGCCCAGATGAGTCGTAAAGATTTGTATCGTGCAGGCATCAAGTGTACATGAGTGGTCCTTCAGCTCCGAAAGCCCGTATCGATGATATTTTGTTCAATGGCTCGCACGCTGACACTTGTTGATGGCCCAGTACTGTAATCTGCAGCAATTTGCGGAAGGATGTACTTCTGCCACGTTGAACGATTCTCTTCTGTCGTGAATGGTCCCGTTCTTGCAGGAACTTTCTCCGGCCGCAGTGATGTCGGAGATTTGATGTTTTACCGGATTCCTGATATTCACAGTACACTCGTGAAATGGTCGTACTGGAAAGCCCCCACTTCATCGCTACCTCGGGAATGTTGTGTCACATCACTGGGGCACCGCCTATAACACCTCGTTGAAACTCTCTTAAATCTTGATAACCTGCCATTCTAGCAGCAGTAACCGATCTAACAAATGCGCAAACACTTGTTGTCTTATATAGGCGTTGCCGTAATCTGCCATCTCCTGCCTGTTTACATATTCTCTTTATTTGAATACGCATGCCTATACAAGTTTCCATGGCCCTTGTATTAAACATGCTCTGTATTTAGACCTTCAGCCGCGTTTGTTTTAAAATTGTGTTTCAGCCGTAATTTGTAAACTCCTGTCTGTTAGGTTTCTCTTTAATTATCTTGAATTCTTAAAATGGCCTTCAGCCGTACTATGTAAATGCTTATCTTAAGGTTTGTCTTTAATCATTTTGAATAGTTGTTTGGGCCTTCAGCCATCAAAATATTTCAAGTTTTCATAAGATGGTTTTCTGCTGCACTGTGTAAATGCCTGTCTTTAAAGGTGGCCTTATATTATGTTGAAATCTTACTGGGTTTTCATCCGAGGGCTGACCGAGGTGGCCGAGCGGTTCTAGGCGCGTCAGTTTGAACAACCACTACGGTCGCAGTTTCGAATCCTGCCTGGGGTATGTATGAGTGTGGTGGCCTTAGGTTAGTTCTAGGGGACTGATGACTTCAGACGTTAAGTCCCATAGTGCTCAGAGCCATTTGAACAATTTTTTTCAGCCGAGGAATTAATTTAAATTTTCCTTACGAGGTGCATTCAAGTTCTAAGGCCTCCGATTTTTTTCTAATTAACTACTCACCCGAAATCGATGAAACTGGCGTTACTTCTCGACGTAATCGCCCTGCAGACGTACACATTTTTCACAACGCTGACGCCATGATTCCATGGCAGCGGCGAAGGCTTCTTTAGGAGTCTGTTTTGACCTGCAAAATCGATGAGGCAATAGCAGCACGACTGGTGAATGTGCGGCCACAGAGAGTGTCTTTCATTGTTAGAAAAAGCCAAAAGTCACTAGGAGCCAGCTCAGGTGAGTAGGGAGCATGAGGAATCACTTCAAAGTTGTTATCACGAAGAAACTGTTGCGTAACGTTAGCTCGATGTGCGGGTGCGTTGTCTTGGTGAAACACCACACGCGCAGCCCTTCCCGGACATTTTTGTTGCAGTGCAGGAAGCAATTTGTTCTGCAAAACATTGTCGTAGGATGCACCTGTTACCGTAGTGCCCTTTGGAACTCAATGGGTAAGGATTACGCCCTCGCTGTCCCAGAACATGGACACCATCATTTTTTCAGCACTGGCGGTTACCCGAAATTTTTTTGGTGGCGGTGAATCGTGTGCTTCCATTGAGCTGACTGGCGCTTTGTTTCTGGATTGAAAAATGGCATCCACATCTCATCCACTGTCACAACCGACGTAAAGAAAGTCCCATTCGTGCTGTTGTTGCGCGTCAACATTGCTTGGCAACATGCCACATGGGCAGCCGTGTGGTCATCCGTCAGCATTCGTGGCACCCACCTGGATGAAACTTTTCGCTTTTTCAGGTCGTCATGCAGGATTGTGTGCACAGAACCCACAGAAATGCCAACTCTGGACGCGATCTGTTCAACAGTCATTCGCCGATCCCCCAAAACAATTCTCTCCACTTTCTCGATCGTGTTGTCAGACCGGCTTGTGTGAGCCCGAGGTTGTTTCGGTTTGTCGACACACGATATTCTGCCTTCATTAAACTGTCGCACCCGTGAACACACTTTCGACACATCCGTAACTCCATCACCACATGTCTCCTTCAACTGTCGATGAATTTCAATTGGTTTCATACCACGCAAATGCAGAAAACGAATGATTGCACACTGTTCAAGTAAGGAAAACGTCACCATTTTAAGTATTTAAAACAGTTCTCATTCTCGCCGCTGGCGGTAAAATTCCATCTGCCGTACGGTGCTGCCATCTCTGGGACGTATAGACAATGAACACGGCCTGCTTTTAAAGCAATGCGCATGTTTCTATCTCTTTCCAGTCCGGAGAAAAAAAATCGGAGGCCTTAGAACTTGAATGCACCTCGTAATATGGCTTTTAGCCGAAATTTGTAAATGCTTGACTTTTAAAGAATTCCCTTTGCTGATCTGAAGTATTATTTGGGCCTTTAACAGAGAAGATATTTTAATTTTACTTAAGTAAGGCCTTGAGCCGTTTCTCTAAACCCTTGTGTTTTAAAAGGAATTATTTAGATCTTACTATTGAGAAGTTACTTGGGCCCTCAGCCGTGAATTGATCCTTGTTTTACAGAGAAAACTGTGCACTGGTTTTCAAGGAATTAAGATGTTGTTTGTTCTTGTGCAACTAACGGTATCTGATGTTGGCCTCTTTCCACAATCTGATCCGCCCTGTCCTGCGAAACCAGATTTCAGTCACTGTGTTCTTACGCACTTTCACATTCACTGTCCTCGTCTTTGTTTTGTTGCTGACCAGCAGTCAAAATTTCTGCGTCACTCATTTATTATATTGGAAGCCGGGTTCGTATGCTTCGAAGTTCGGCTACTCATTCAAGTTTTCTCCATCGCCATCAGTACAATTAAAACCCGCTGCTAGATTCATTATTTGTGCAGTTGTTATTTCTTCGTCACTGAAATCTTGAAACTCACTTTCTTTTGTTATGTGGAAGAATTTTCCCCCATGATCGAACTAGTGTGTATGACCTGACTTGTGAGGCATCAGTAATCCCGTACTTGCCACCTAGAATCGTCAACTTCTTCCGGAACGCCACCAAATCAGCCCCATCAAGTAGCATTCTCAGTTGACCAGCTCGGTAGCGCTGTTTTACCGATGCAGTTAGGCACCGATCCATTGACTGTGTAATGTTGGTCACGTTAGGAGGTAAATATTTCGGTGCGATCAGACCATCATCAGATACGGTAATCCTCTCATCGGGATATGAAGGGACGTTATCGAGCAAAAGAAGAGCCTTCTGTGGTAATCCTTCCTATTCTAGAAAAGACCGAACTTGTGGAACAAAATGTGTGTAGCATCAGTTTTTGAAAATTTCGCTATCCTTTTGTGCTCCTTTTTGGTTGTCATAATGGGAAGGGAGATCCTTAGTTGCAATATCCTTGAATACTCGGCATTTTTTTTATTTTCCCAATAAGTAGTAGATTCACTTTTTACTTTGCGTATGTGTTAGCGATGTACAAAATTGTAATGCGTTCTTTAGACGACTTATATCCATCAGCACGAAATCCGCTCTTAAAGGCAAATGCTCTGGCCGGTACACATTTCCAATACAGACGACTTTCGTCTGCACTTTACATTTGGCCTGGTGTGAAATTTTCTTCTTCCACACAATGTGCCCTAGAGCTCCAGGAAAAGAAATTGCTGTTCCGTCACACACCGTGACTGAAGGATGACACCTTCGGCACGCTTATGGCTAAACCATATGAAAAGAGCAGCATCTAATTAATCAAAATAAGTCTATCTCTCTATGCTTTTTCGTGCAGATGGTCAAGAAGAATCGCATTTCCAGATAAAATGCTGTATTTACTGCGTAGTATTTTTAATGTCCGGAACATTCTGCATTCCAATACAATAATCATCACTTTGTTTGGCAGCAGTTTCCAACATCTCAAATCTTAGTAATTTTTTTGTGAGATGTGTCTTGGCCACAGTATGGGGGACAGTTCGAGATTGAATTTTGACTCTTCAGCAGAGTGGGAGTATACGCCGAGATGAAACTTCATGGAGACTCGAAGTCGAGACCATTCCCTTTAGTGGGCAAGTGATCAACCAACTGAGCTATGCAAGCAAGACTCACAACCCCTCCTTACAGCTTTACACCCCCCAGTACAGTTTTTACCTGCTAGGAAGTTTCATATCAACGCTCACGCCTTAGGAGATTGAAAATCCACTCTGCAAGCAATCCCCTAGGCAGAAAGGGATTTTCACTCTGCAGCGAAGTGTGTGCTGATATGAAACTTCCTGGCAGATTAAAACTGTGTGCCGGACCGAGACTCGAACTCGGGAATTTGCCTTTCGCGGGCAAGTGCTCTACCATCTGAGCTACCCAAGCACGACTCACGACCCATCCTCGCAGCTTCAATTCTGCCAGTACCTCGCCAGGTCCGCAGAAGAGCTTCTGTGAAGTTTGGAAGGTAGGAGACGAAGCACTGTCAGAATTGAAGCTGTGAGGACGGGGCGTGAGTCGTGCTTGGGTAGCTCAGATGGTAGAGCACTTGCCAGCAAAAGGCAAAAGTCCCGAGTTCTAGTCTCGGCCCGGCACACAGCTTTAATCTGCCAGGAAGTTTCAATCCCCTACACAATTTTCAAACTGGTTCAAATGGCTCTGAGCACTATGGGACTTAACATCTGAGGTCATCAGTCCCCTATACTTAGAAGTACTTAAACCTAACTAACCTAAGGACATCACACACATCCATGCCTGAGGCAGGATTCGAACCTGCTACCGTAGCAGCAGCGTGGTTCCGGACTGAAGCGCCTAGAAGCGCTCGGCCACAACGGACGGCAGGCAGTTTTAATTATTATCTTAATGTCAAACCGTTTCCTTCGTTTCTTCGCCATCTCTTCTACAAAATCCTTTTAACTTGCTTCTTTGACACGTACACGTTGAATAATATGAGAAAACGAAGTTTTATTTTCGATTTATGTGGCACAGGCTGGGTGCTAACAATGGAAGCGGTTTAAACAATGAAAACAGCGCTTGTTGTCAAAAAAAATGTTCAAATATGTGTGAAATCTTATGGGACTTAACTGCTAAGGTCATCAGTCCCTAAGCTTACACACTACTTAACCTAAATTATCCTAAGGACAAACACACACACCCATGCCCGAGGGAGGACTCGAACCTCCGCCGGGACCAGCCGCACAGTCCATGACTGTAGCGCCTAAGACTGCTCGGCTAATCCCGCGCGGCTGTTGTCAAGCAATGGGTTGTTTATTGCTAGAGAAAAACACTGCACATCTTTCTTCATTTCCTTTCTTTTAGATACACGAATAATTCGTAAACCCGATAATCCACACACACACACACACACACTGTATCAGGAAAAAAATTCGTTTGTGGACCGGAATTTACAGGAACGTTTGCTCTGCTACTATTATATACTTTCAACCTTGACAGACTTCACTATTAATCGTATACAACCTGTAGAGGATGTTGGCTGTGGTAGGTAGATGCAGATAAAAAGATGGAGACGAATGATGGAGAACATAATGAGGTAAGAGACTGATGAAGTGGGATCAACGCATTGTGCTCGCCATTCCCCATTTCTCTTTACCCCTGCCTTCCTTTCTGTTACTCTCCTGTTCCCCTTTTCACCCCCTAACCCTTCCTTCTCCTTCATCTGATCGTCCCCCAGCCACAGTCTGTCCCAGTTGGAGTTACGACTCGACATCAGTCAGAGTCCATTGGCTACTGCTGAAAGAGCACGGCTATCATTTAGCGAGCCTCCGCCGCCCTCCCTTGCCACTCCCCCGCCTCCCACGCCCCCTGACGGCCCGGGCGCACCTCTCAGAAGTAAACTTCGCCCGGCTCAGAACTTGCTGCCATCCGTAGCCGTCGCGAAAACTCCGAGGGAAAGGAACACGAAAAATGAACGCGCCGCCGTGCTTGCTACCAAAGAAATTCTCTTAGCGCGGCTGCTGCAGGGATTAAGGGAGAAAAATGTCGATCATAGGGGCGCGGGCGGAGCGGCCGCCATTCCTCGGAGTGCCTTGCCTCTGCTCCTTGACTGCTTGCTCCAGTATCCGGCTGTCGCAGATGGTCGCCAGCAAAGAAACGAGACGTATCGCCGCGATATGCAGGATCCGGCGCTCCCTGAGGAAAAGCGTAGCCCACCAGAGCCGGAGGAAAGAATGGCGACCCTGCCAGGATAAATTACAGCCAGCCATTTTCCTCCTCTCCTCTGCGACACACATCTATGCCTGTGTTCCGGCAGCCACTACGCTGTGCGCATATGTGGCTGCTTTGAATTATTATTACAAGTATCATTTAATAATTCAACAACAAATGTACAAACAGACACAGGGTGTATCATCATTACATCAAACAGAGACAGATAAAAGTACACAACAGAAGCAAAAATGTTCTAGGGCCAGTGAATGAACCATTTGTGAGACAATTGCGAAAGTATGATAATGATCTGCTACTGAGCTCAGTATGAAAAATTATCCTACTTATTAAAAATGTGAAATTTTCTATCAGATCAAAAGTGTGTACTCGACTCAGACTCAAACCTGGAGTTTTTGCTTTTTGTGGGCTAAAGCTCTACCTACTTTTTTCATTTTTGGGTTCCTTTGTCCCCTCAACCCATCCTTACATTCACCATATTTGCCTCCACAGTTTGGCTTCAATGCCATTTGTTATCAAGTGTTATTCAATTTACATTGGCATAATATTTAACAAACCTTTTCCTTGGTTCTTTCCCCCTATGGGATGACCTTCCCTGCACTTCAACCAACAAAGCACAGCTCACTGACGGCTTCAAGTTTGTCTTCTTGAAGATTTGGTTTCCATTTTATGCCTCGAGCTTTCCCTAATTTCTCCTACATTTCGGTCTTGTGATTTATGTTTACTTTTCCAGTTGGACTTGTCATAACTCCAATGCACACTTTCATCATCATTGCACAAGATGACAATGAAAGTGCTTTTGTGTCTTTTTCCACTTTTCTTTATTAAAGTTGCCCCTTGAATACTGAATGAGACTCAAACTATACTACATCAATTAAACAGAAATGGATACAGATAAGCATGCTGCCAGAGAACTCAAATGTGTCCATACATTTCTCAGAAAATAATGAATCTTCTTATGAAACTAAAAGTATGTTATGCACACTTAAATAAATAGACTTTTTAATAATTTAAACATAGTCCTTATGCAGGAATAAAATAATATTAAGAAAACAAAACTTTCATTATGATGACAGTGCTTCCAGGAGCTCAAATCTCCTCTGTTGTGCGACAACCAAATAAAAGAATCTATAGGCATAAATGGCGCTCTTGTTATTGTCAACATTAAGAACTACCAGTAATTTGACGCATGGTGCAGGGAATGGCAATTGAATCTCGATGTAGACAAGTGTAATGTGCTGCGAATATACAGAAAGATAGATCCTTTATCATTTAGCTACAAAATAGCCGGTCAGCAACTGGAAGCAGTTAATACCATAAATTATCTGGGAGTACGCATTAGGAGTGATTTAAAATGGAATGATCATATAATGCTGATTGTCGGTAAAGCAGACGCCAGACTGAGATTCATTGGAAGAATCCTAACGAAATGCAATCCGAAAACAAAGGAAGTAGGTTACAGTACGCTTGTTCGCCCACTGCTTGAATACTGCTCAGCAGTGTGGGATCCGTACCAGATAGGGCTGATAGAAGAGATAGAGAAGATCCAACGGAGAGCAGCGCGCTTCGTTACAGGATCATTTAGTAATCGCGAAAGCGTTACGGAGATGATAGATAAACTCCAGTGGAAGACTCTGCAGGAGAGACGCTCAGTAGCTCGGTACGGGCTTTTATTGAAGTTTCGAGAACATACCTTCACCGAAGAGTCAAGCAGTATATTGCTCCCTCCTACGCATATCTCGCGAAGAGACCATGAGGATAAAATCAGAGAGATTAGAGCCCACACAGAGGCATACCGACAATCCTTCTTTCCACGAACAATAAGAGACTGGAATAGGAGGGAGAACCGATAGAGGTACTGAAGGGACCCTCCGCCACACACCGTCAGGTGGCTTGCGGAGTATGGATGTAGATGTAGATGTAGATGTAGATGTAGATGCAGATGTAAATAGCAACCCACCACTGCTTTCCACGTCTCATGTTTAGAAATTTTCTTGTACTCTTTCATGATGTGGTACTGAAAAGTTCAGCAGAGACTTGCTCATCCTGCCTAAGTACAATGCAACGAAATTACCCATTAACCAATTGGTTGACGGTCGTTTTTAATTTGGGTAAGGCCACCTCGTTCGAGCTAACAGTTTCTCCCAAACTTTATTCTTTTCAGTGGTGAGGTTGATGTTTGGATGCTGCCTCGTTTGTTGCACCACAAGTGAATTGGTGAAGTGTAGGGCCAGTCAGCTGACAGTCCAAGTATTTGTCAGTATTTGCCGAATCGATCCCCCTCATTTGTGGTTATGCACAATATCACATAGCTCTTACGCTCAAGGGTAAAGTTTCCACATTAATATTTTGCCGAACCCTACACCAAGTGATTATCAGAAAGCTTTTCTCTAATTTCCCAACACATTTATCATCTAGCAGCACTTCAAAGACTTCCTTGCTTTTGTAGTCACTCATCCATTGTTTGATGTAGCTGTTCTAAATTACATACACTGAAGCGCCAGAGAACCTGGTAGAGGCATGTGCATTGAAATACAGAGATAATGTAAAGAGGCAGAAGACGGCGCTGCTATCGGCAACGCCTATGTAAGACAATAAGTGTCTGGCGCAGTTGCTGGATCGGTTACTGCTGCTACAGTGGCAGGTTGTCAAGATTTAAGTGAGTTCGAAAGTGGTGCTGTAACTGGCATCTCCGAAGTAGCGATGAAGTGGGGATTTTCCCGGACGACCTTTTCACGAGTGTACTGTGCATATCAGGAATTCGGTAAAACATCAAATCTCCGACATCGCTGCGCATAGAAAAAGATTTTGCAAGAACGGGACCAACGACGACTGAAGAGAACCGTTCAACGTCACAGAAGTGCAATCCTTCTGCAAATTGCTGCAGATTTCAATACTGGGCCATCAACAAGAGTCATTGTGCGAAACATTGAACGAAACATCATTGATATGGGCTTTTGGAGCCGAAGGCTCACTCTTGTACACTTGATGACTGCACGACACAAGGCTTTACGCATCGCCTGGACCCGTCAACACCGACGTTGGACTGTTGATGACTGGAAACATGTTGCCTGGTCGTGCGAATCTTGTTTCAAATTTTATCGATTGGACGGACATCTACGGGAATGGAGATGCCCTCGTGAATTCATGAACCTTGCATGTCAGCATGGGACTGTTCGAGCTTGTGGAGGCTCTGTAATGATGTAGGGCATGTAGAGATGGAGTGATATGTGACCCCTTAAACGTCTTGATACTAGAGATGGGGGATCTGCTCTTGAACTAATTCATAGAGTTGAATCTTTCAAAGGAGTGAGCAATCAGTGATTCAGAAAAAAGTACGGTAGCTCCAAACGTTTCCCACGACAGAGAGAGAGAGAGAGAGAGAGAGAGAGAGAGAGAGAGACGGAGCATATCAGCAGCGCCTCTGCTGGTCAGAGCACAGTGCACGCCACACAACACAGCCAGCGCCGGCCTCTGCCCTGCTTCTACCATGGCTGCCTGCATTGTGCAGTGCCCCATTGGATTTTGTGTTTTACATATGCCGTGCCGTCTCTGTGCGTCGTCTGCCACGTGCAGCAGCTTAACTTCGCATTGCACTCTGTCGGCGATTGTTTCAGTCGCACGTCCTGCCCTCTGGGCAGTTGATGCGAGCAACAGGACAGAGAGCCACCTAGCGGATAACATAGGAACTACTTGCAACAACCTGCTCGCAAGGGAACGGACGATTTGTCTCGGAGCGGGTGAGTTCACCGTTCCCCCCACCCTCGGAACTCGCCCGCTCAACACTCACCCCACCATCTCGACTCTAGCCAGAGCATCGAGCAAAGCGACTCAGGTGTCACTCTGGTCTCTGCAGTCTCAGCTCACGCAGTAATACAGCTCGCGGCTCGACCTACTCGACTCAGCGCCTCTGCATCGGAGTCCGTCTCTACTGGATATTGTTCTTCGTAGTAATACCGCTATGTATATTACATTATTATGTTATGTATACATCAATTGTTTTTATTTTATTTTTATTTGTTTAAACTGATTAGATTAGGTTCCTGATGACTCCTCTTACTATAGGGTTTTTATTATGGACACTTGAATTTATGCTTTAATTATGAGCGAACCGTTAAACGTATCGCAAAATGTGATACACCAATATCTTCCTTGTTTTATTCTGCGTAAGGCTATATGCAGCACTTTCGTTTTACAGTCAAATTTATATTTTTTTTCTTATTCTGGTACGGATTTTGCGATTTTAGGCGTCTTCGGAAGGAAACGTTCACTGGCTTGCGATGTATTTGTATGAGGTTAATGAAATTTTAATACATTATAGCCAAATATATTGTTAATGTAAATCTCAAGTTACAACATTTTCCGATCACCCAAAAAACCACGATAGTGCAAAATAAATCAATAATCAAAAACTTTGTCATATCGTGGAAATTTCAATAAACAATACAAAATTCTTACTCATTATCTGTATTACTTCAAAATAGAATCAAATAAGATCAAAATACAGGTATAGTACTGGAATAAACCAAGTTTAAAGGGCAATGTGCCTTCCATTTATTTTCTGTTGTAAATGAGTGGTGAGTCATGAAAAAGAGCTAATTCATTTCAAGGAGTGAACAGTTCTGATCCAATCTCTGACAAGAACAGTTTTGCCCATCTCTACTTGATACGAATCTTTGACAGGTGACAAGTACGTAAGCATCCTGTCTGATCGCCTGTATGGATTCTTGTCTATTTTACTTTCCAACGGACTTGGGGAATTCCAGCAGAACAACTTGACAGGAACACTCTTGAGTTCAAACACGAAACTTCCCAGACATGAACATTATTGAGGATATCTGGGATGAATTGCAGCATGCTGTTCGGTAGAGATCTCCGCCCCCTTGTACAGGGCTATTACAAATGATTGAAGCGATTTCATAAATTCACTGTAGCTCCATTCATTGACATATGGTCACGACACACTACAGATACGTAGAAAAACTCATAAAGTTTTGTTCGGCTGAAGCCGCACTTCAGGTTTCTGCCGCCAGAGCGCTCGAGAGCGCAGTGAGACAAAATGGCGACAGGAGCCGAGAAAGCGTATGTCGTGCTTGAAATGCACTCACATCAGTGAGTCATAACAGTGCAACGACACTTCAGGACGAAGTTCAACAAAGATCCACCAACTGCTAACTCCATTCGGCGATGGTATGCGCAGTTTAAAGCTTCTGGATGCCTCTGTAAGGGGAAATCAACGGGTCGGCCTGCAGTGAGCGAAGAAACGGTTGAACGCGTGCGGGCAAGTTTCACGCGTAGCCCGCGGAAGTTGACGAATAAAGCAAGCAGGGAGCTAAACGTACCACAGCCGACGGTTTGGAAAATCTTACGGAAAAGGCTAAAGCAGAAGCCTTACCGTTTACAATTGCTACAAGCCCTGACACCCGATGACAAAGTCAAACCATTTGAATTTTCGGCGCGGTTGCAACAGCTCGTGGAAGAGGATGCGTTCAGTGCGAAACTTGTTTTCAGTGATGAAGCAACATTTTTTCTTAATGGTGAAGTGAACAGACACAATGTGCGAATCTGGGCGGTAGAGAATCCTCACGCATTCGTGCAGCAAATTCGCAATTCACCAAAGGTTAACGTGTTTTGTGCAATCTCACGGTTTACAGTTTACGGCCCCTTTTTTCTTCTGCGAAAAAAACGTTACAGGACACGTGTATCTGGACATGCTGGAAAATTGGCTCATGCCACAACTGGAGACCGACAGCGCCGACTTCATCTTTCAACAGGATGGTGCTCCACCGCACTTCCATCATGATGTTCGGCATTTCTTAAACAGGAGATTGGAAAACCGATGGATCGGTCGTGGTGGAGATCATGATCAGCAATTCGTGTCATGGCCTCCACGCTCTCCCGACTTAACCCCATGCGATTTCTTTCTGTGGGGTTATGTGAAAGATTCAGTGTTTAAACCTCCTCTACCAAGAAAAGTGCCAGAACTGCGAGCTCGCATCAGCGATGCTTTCGAAGTCATTGATGGGGACATGCTGCGCCGAGTGTGGGAGGAACTTGATTATCGGCTTGATGACTGCCGAATCACTAAAGGGGCACATATCGAACATTTGTGAATGCCTAAAAAAACTTTTTGAGTTTTTGTATGTGTGTACAAAGCATTGTGAAAATATCTCAAATAATAAAATTATTGTAGATCTGTGAAATCGCTTCAGTCATTTGTAATAACCCTGTACTCTTACGTGCTCGCGGGGGCCCTACACGATATTAGACAGGTCTAGCAGTTTCCTTCACTCTTCAGTGTATAACCACCCTTGTTCTTTCAGAAGCGGAATCGTTATATTCTTACACTTGACATATGACGAATAAACCCTGTAAAATGCTTCTCGGTATTATTGACTCGTTAAATTTTTTTATATACTGAACTATGCAATAATTTCCTCTGTCGTCATCGACAGGAAAGAGCTATTGTACTAAGAGGCAGTGCGTTATTTTCGTATATTAAGAACTTTTGACGACACAAACGGACTGTATACACTGTCCGTCCAAATAGGTCTGAGACCGATTTTAGTCGCGGCGTATGAGCGACGTAAGCTCAGTAACTATGGTGGCGACTGTAAACAGCAGACTTGCATGGGACTACTCAGCTGTGGGCAGACGCTGTTGAGCATTGGACGTACGACAGTAACATGTCAGTGCAGTTGTGCCACAAATCGCAGTAGAGTGACGAACTGAATATCTCTAAATGAAGTTTGCAAGAATTTCTCCAGTACATTTTGAAAAAAGTAGAAATGTGTGCAAAGATTGTCTCATCACACCTCGACTTCCAGACAAAAACAACATTGTGGGCTTTTGAGGTATAGTAATAAAAAATGTCACTCGCGATCACGAAATTATTTTATATCTAATGTTGGCATCCAGTTTCGGTCATTACAACTATCTTCAGAAGAAGACTCTAAAATACATAATATTATAATACTTCAAGTGTGCCACATTCTTAGCACTCCGTCGTCAGGCCACAAGTGGCCCATCGGAACCATCCGACCGCCGTGTCATCCTCATCTGAGGATGCGGCTAGTAGGGGCGTGTGGTCAGCACACCGCTCTCCCGGTCGTTACGGTGGTTTTCTGTGATCGGAGCCGCTACCATTCGCTCGAGTAGCTCCTCACTTGGCATCACGAGGCTGAGTGCACCCCGAAAAATGGCAACAGCGCATGGCGGCCCAGATGGTCACCTATTCAAGGGCCGGAGCGTCCGACAGCGCTTCGGTGATCTGACGGGAACCGGTGTATACACTGTGGCGAGGCTGGCATATTCTTAGCAACCTTAAATTTAACGTACATTCCAGTTAAGATGTACTCTAAGGCAAGGAAAAAGACTGCAACTTCAGAAAAATTGGGTGTTTTATTGAAGGGAGCCTCACAGACTGAAAAAGACGACAATGTGTTGGTCAACTTCTGGCCCTTATGCAAACAATTTCTCGATTGCTCACGGATATTACGCCAAATTCTGTAAAACTGCAGCATTAGATCGTCAAAAGCCCGAGGTGCTTTGAGGATTCTGCACACAATGCTCCAAACGTTCTCAGTTGGAAATTGCAACTTCAGAAAAATTGGGTGTTTTATTGAAGGGAGCCTTACAGACTGAATAAGACGACAACGTGTTGGTCAACTTCTGGCCCTTATGCAAACAATTTCTCGATTCCTCAGGGATATTACGCCAAATTACACTCCTGGAAATGGAAAAAAGAACACATTGACACCGGTGTGTCAGACCCACCATACTTGCTCCGGACACTGCGAGAACGCTGTACAAGCAATGATCACACGCACGGCACAGCGGACACACCAGGAACCGCGGTGTTGGCCGTCGAATGGCGCTAGCTGCGCAGCATTTGTGCACCGCCGCCGTCAGCGTCAGCCAGTTTGCCGTGGCATATGGAGCTCCATCGCAGTCTTTAACACTGGTAGCATGCCGCGACAGCGTGGACGTGAACCGTATGTGCAGTTGACGGACTCTGAGCGAGGGCGTATAGTGGGCATGCGGGAGGCCGGGTGGACGTACCGCCGAATTGCTCAACACGTGGGGCGTGAGGTCTCCACAGTACATCGATGTTGTCGCCAGTGGTCGGCGGAAGGTGCACGTGCCCGTCGACCTGGGACCGGACCGCAGCGACGCACGGATGCACGCCAAGACCGTAGGATCCTACGCAGTGCCGTAGGGGACCGCACCGCCACTTCCCAGCAAATTAGGGACACTGTTGCTCCTGGGGTATCGGCGAGGACCATTCGCAACCGTCTCCACGAAGCTGGGCTACGGTCCCGCACACCGTTAGGCCGTCTTCCGCTCACGCCCCAACATCGTGCAGCCCGCCTCCAGTGGTGTCGCGACAGGCGTGAATGGAGGGACGAATGGAGACGTGTCGTCTTCAGCGATGAGAGTCGCTTCTGCCTTGGTGCCAATGATGGTCGTATGCGTGTTTGGCGCCGTGCAGGTGAGCGCCACAATCAGGACTGCATACGACCGAGGCACACAGGGCCAACACCTGGCATCATGGTGTGGGGAGCGATCTCCTACACTGGCCGTACACCACTGGTGATCGTCGAGGGGACACTGAATAGTGCACGGTACATCCAAACCGTCATCGAACCCATCGTTCTACCATTCCTAGACCGGCAAGGGAACTTGCTGTTCCAACAGGACAATGCACGTCCGCATGTATCCCGTGCCACCCAACGTGCTCTAGAAAGTGTAAGTCAACCACCTGGCCAGCAACATCTCCGGATCTGTCCCCCATTGAGCATGTTTGGGACTGGATGAAGCGTCGTCTCACGCGGTCTGCACGTCCAGCACGAACGCTGGTCCAACTGAGGCGCCAGGTGGAAATGGCATGGCAAGCCGTTCCACAGGACTACATCCAGCATCTCTACGATCGTCTCCATGGGAGAATAGCAGCCTGCATTGCTGCGAAAGGTGGATATACACTGTACTAGTGCCGACATTGTGCATGCTCTGTTGCCTGTGTCTATGTGCCTGTGGTTCTGTCAGTGTGATCATGTGATGTATCTGACCCCAGGAATGTGTCAATAAAGTTTCCCCTTCCTGGGACAATGAATTCACGGTGTTCTTATTTCAATTTCCAGGAGAGTATGTAAAACTGGAGCATCAGATCGTCAAACGCCCGAGCTGCTCTGAGGATTCTGGACACAATGCACCAAACGTTCTCAGTTGGAAATTGCAACTTCAGAAAAATTGGGTGTTTTATTTAAGGGAGCCTCACAGACTGAACAAGACAACAACGTGTTGGTCAACTTCTGGCCCTTATTCAAACAATTTCTCGATTCCTCACGGATATTACGCCAAATTCTGTAAAACTGGAGCATTAGATCGTCAAAAGCCCGAGCTGCTTTGAGGATTCTGCACATAATGCTCCAAACATTCTCAGTTGGAAATTGCAACTTCAGAAAAATTGGGTGTTTTATGGAAGAGAGCCCCACAGACTGAACAAGACGACAACGTGTTGGTCAACTTCTGGCCCTTATTCAAACAATTTCTCGATTCCTCAGGGATATTACGCCAAATACTGTAAAACTGGAGCATTAGATCATCAAAAGCCCGAGCTGCTTTGAGGATTCTGCACACAATGCTCCAAACGTTCTCAGTTGGAAATTGCAACTTCAGAAAAATTGGGTGTTTTACTGAAGGGTGGCCCACAGACTGAACAAGACGACAACGTGTTGGTCAACTTCTGGCCCTAATGCAAACAATTTCTCGATTTCTCAGGGATATTACGCCAAATTCTGTAAAACTGGAGCATTAGATCGTCAAAAGCCCGAGCTGCTTTGAGGATTCTGCACACAATGCTCCAAACGTTCTCAGTTGGAAATTGCATCTTCAGAAAAATTGGGTGTTTTATTGAAGGGAGCCCAACAGACTGAACAAGACGACAACGTTTTGGTCAACTTCTGGCCCTTATGCAAACAATTTCTCGATTCCTCAGGGATATTACGCCAAATTCTGTAAAACTGGAGCATTAGATCGTCAAAGGCCCGAGCTGCTTTGAGGATTCTGCACACAATGCTCCAAACGTTCTCAGTAGGAAATTGCAACTTCAGAAAAATTGGGTGTTTTATTGAAGGGAGCCTCACAGACTGAACAAGACGACAACGTGTTGGTCAAGTTCTGGCCCTTATGCAAACAATTTCTCGATTCCTCAGGGATATTACGCCAAATTCAGTAAAACTGGAGCATTACAACGTCAAAAGCCCGAGCTGCTTTGAGGATTCTGCACACAATGCTCCAAACGTTCTCAGTTGGTGGGCGGGTGGCGGGGGGGGGGGGGGGGGGGGAGACCCGGCCGAAGTAGGGTTAGGCAAGCTGATCATCTGTGCTAATTTCGGAGCTGGACATCCTTCAGTAGTGTGACTGGGGACATGAATGGAGAGCTTGATTGCTTCATTGGCACTGAAGAGAGTGCATAGAGAGCCACGTAGAACTGGCAGTGTGGAAAGCAACTGTCTCTCAGGTCCACGCCTGCTCGGGCTCAGTTCCACGTAGGCGCTCATCACTGAAGACAATTCGACTCCAGTCCTTGAGTTCCCCGGCCCTAGATATGCCTGGAGACGCCCTGAACAGCTTCGGACTGCCATTCTGACTGTCGCCCACTACGTGACCCAGCAACCAGGGCTGGTGTTCTGCAGTGTCACTTCATTTCACAGCAGGACCCTCTCAGTTGTCATACGCAGCAGCCTTACTGCACAGCGGTAAGTCGACGACATTGTAGGCCCCGGTTTGTTGCATTTCATGACAAGCCACCCTGGACTTACATTGGGGACAGCATCAGGGAACGATAGCCAAGACCGGAAAGAAATACAGGGTGATACAAAAAGAATACCACAACTTTAAAAATGTGTATTTAATGAAAGAAACATAATATAACCTTCTGTTATACATCATTACAAAGAGTATTTAAAAACGTTTTTTTCACTCAAAAACAAGTTCAGAGATGTTCAATATGGCCCCCTCCAGACACTCGAGCAATATCAACCCGATACTCCAACTCGTTCCACACTCTCTGTAGCATATCAGGCGTAACAGTTTGGATAGCTGCTGTTATTTCTCGTTTCAAATCATCAATGGTGGCTGAGAGAGGTGGCCGAAACACCATATCCTTAACATACCCCCATAAGAAAAAATCGCAGGGGGTAAGATCAGGGCTTCTTGGAGGCCAGTGATGAAGTGCTCTGCCACAGGCTGCCTGGCGGCCGATCCATTGCCTAGGGTAGTTGACGTTCAGATAGTTACAGACAGATAAGTGCCAATGTGGTGGCTCGCCATCCTGCTGAAATATGAATTGTTGTGCTTCTTGTTCGAGCTGAGGGAACAGCCAATTCTCTAACATCTCCAGATACTGTAGTCCAGTTACACCTTCGAAGAAAAAGGGACCAAAAACTTTATTGGCTGAAATGGCACAGAAAACGTTCACCTTAGGCGAGTCACGTTTATACTGAGTTGTTTCCCGCGGATTCTCGTCGATTCACTTCTGCCGTACTCAATAACACAAAAAAGCTTTCTGTTGAGCGGTCGCCATCTTAGCATCAACTGACACTGACGCCTAGTCAACAGCGCCTCAAGCGAACAAATGTACAACTAAATGAAACTTTATAGCTCCCTTAATTCGCCGACAGATAGTGCTTAGCTCTGCATTTTGTTGTTGCGGAGTTTTAAATTCCTAAAGTTGTGGTATTCTTTTTGAATCACCCTGTACAGTAGAAGAAGAATAATGGGTAGCTTTGAGAGATGAAATACTGAAGGCAGCAGAGGATCAAGTAGGTAAAAAGACGAGGGCGAGTAGAAATCGATGAGTGACAGAAGAGATATTGAATTTCATTGATAAAAGGAAAAAATATAAAAATGCAGTAAACGAAGCGGACGAAAAGGAATAAAAACGTCTCAGAAATGAGATCGACAGGAAGTGCAAAATAGCTAAGCAGGCATGGCTAGAGGATAAATGTCGAGGCGTATATCATTAGGGGTAGACTACATACTGCCTACAGCAAAATTAAAGAGATTTTTGGAGAAAAGAGAACCATTTGCATGAATATCAAAAGCTCAGATGGAAACCCAGTTCTAAGCAAAGAAGGGAAAGCACAAATATGGAAGGAGTATATAGATGTCAATACAAGGGCGATGTACTTGAGGGCAATATTATGGAAATGTAAGAAGACGTAGATGAAGATGAAATGGGAGAATAGTGCGTGAAGAATTTGACAGAGCACCGAAAGACCAAAGTCGAAATAACACCCTGGGAGTAGACAACATACCATTTGAACTACTGATAGCCTTGGGAGGGGCATCCATGACAGAACTCTTCCATCTGGTGAGCAAGACGCATGAGACAGGTGAAATACGCTCAGATTTCGAGAGGAGTATAATAATTCCAATCCCAAAGGAAGCAGGTTCGACAGGTGTGAAAATTACCGAACTATCAGTTTAGTAAGTTACGGCTGCACAATACTGACGCGATTTCATTATAGCCGAATGGAAAAACTGGTAGAAGCCTGTAATGGTCGCCTGGTCGTAGATATAGCTAATTGCTATAACCGCACTATTTCACTCCCATTTACGGAGCTTGTTAGCACTTGATGTTAGGTTATCGCCATTAAAATGCATTGTGTTGTGGTAATCGCTGCTACTTGCTGGATCGCTGCTGTGTCTCGATGCTGATGCTGGCTCTAAATCTGGTTGTCTAGGGTTAAAAACATGAGGTCCCGTGTTTTTTATATGCTTTTGATGATAAAGAACGAGCGAAACCAACAAATATGTAAACTTCAAATATTTATTACTCTGGTGGCCATCTTAATTCCACTGTCCACCAAAGACCATGACACAACACAAAGTAGTATTACCGTTACATGTTCTTTGCATTGTTTCTCCACCTCAAACAATAACACACAAACACACTTTACCAAAGTGACATTCCGATTGCCTCCCGACCGTTCTTGCTGCTTGTATTTATAACATTGTCAAAGAACTACTAAAAAGAGATATAGTTTACAAGTCACATGTACATCTGTTATCATAATTTGTGCAGAAAAGTTATTAATTTGCATCGAGTGACATAATTTAACATGTTATTAAAATGACAGACAGATTTGTTGACTTGACAGAATAATTCTTTGTTACAAAAAGGCCGTTTTTTAGAAGTTTGTCAATTCACTTCTCTAATTTGCATAAATAAGTAAATAACATGAATTATTAAGAATTACATTGGTTTTCGTCTAAAATAGGATTGATTACGTGAATACTGAGTGAAAACGCTCCTAGTGAACAAATAGGTTTCACTGGGTGATTTTTATTTAAGGAGATCCAAAATACCTAAGTTGGCCACTATTTTCCGTACTTCATATTAATTATTTAAGATGAACTCAGTGTTTTTACATGATGACATTTGCTGTATCAGTGATCAAGTGATATAAACTTTTGTGTGGGTCAGTTATTCAGTATTATTTAATGGGTTGACTGTTTATGGAGACATGTTATGCAATCATTGTTAACATACACAATAACTTTTCTATAATCATAAATACTCGTTAAACTGGTTGAATTTGGAGGGTATCGCATACTTCGGTACAGTAAAGCCTTTAATATGTTCCATTACAAGCCGACCTCGGTGAAGATGAGCTTGGATTCCGTAGAAATGTTTGAACTGAGGAGGCAATACTGACCGTACGACTTATCTTAAAAGATAGATTAAGCAAAGGCAAACCTACGTTTCTAGTTTTTATAGATTTAGAAAAAGCTTTTGACATTGTTGAATGGAACACTCTCTTCCCGAAGGTGGCAGGGGTCAGATACAGGGAGCGAAAGGTTATGTACAATTTGTACAGAAACCAGATTGCAGTTATACGAGTCTAGGGGCATGAAAGGGAAGCAGTGGTTGAGAAAGGAGTGAGACGGGGTTGTAGCCTCTCCCCGATCTTATTCAATCTGTATATTGAGCAAGCAGTAAAAGAAACAAAAGAAAAATTTGGAGCAGGAATTAAAATCCATGGAGCAGAAATAAAAACTTTGAGGTTTGCGGATGTCCATGTAATTCTGTCACAGACAGCAAAGGATCTGGAAGAGCAGTTGAACGGAATGGACAATGCCTTGAAAGGAGGCTATAAGATGAATATCAACAAAAACAAAACGAGCCTAATGCAATGTAGTCGAATTAAATCAGGTGATGCTGAGGGAATTAGATTAGGAAATGAGACATGTAAAGTAGTAGGTGAGTTTTGCTGTTTGGTGAGCAAAATAACTGGTGATGGTCGAAGTAGATAGGATATAAAATGTAGACTGGCGATGGCAAGTGAAGCGTTTCTGAGGAAGAGAAATTTGTTAACATCGAGTATAGATTTAACTGTCAGGAAGTCGTATCTGAAAGTATTTGTATGGAAGTGAAACGTGGACGCGAAATAGTTTAGACAAGAAGAGAATAGAAGCTTTCGAAATGTGGTGCTACAGAAGGATGCTGGAGATGGGTAGATCACGTAACTAATGAGGAGGTATTGAATAGGATTGGACAGAAGAGGAGGTTGTGGCACAACTTGACCAGAAGAAGGGATCGGTTGGTAGAACATGTTCTGAGGCATCGAGGGATCAGCAATTTAGTAAAAGAGGGCAGTGTGGAGGGTAAAAATCGTGGAGGGAGACCAAGAGATGAATACACTAAGCAGATTCAGAAGGATGTAGGTTGCAGTAGGTACTGGGAGATGAAGAAGCTTGCACAGGATAGAGTGCATCAAACCAGTCTCAGGACTGAAGACCACAACGACAACGGCCACGCACGCACGACGAGAGTATGTACCGCTTGTCTTTGTGCTTGCCAAACTCTTTCTTGGTCAGCAAGATAACTACATCAACTGAGAACGTTTGGGAGGATTACGGGCTGGCCATCCTCCAGCAGAGGATCCAACGCGCCAGTTGGACAGAATTTGGTATGCATTCCACTGGAGGACATCCAATAACTACTGTATCAACCAATGCAAAAGCGAATAACTGCTTGCAGAAGTGCCAGAGGCAGACCAACGCGTTACTCAGTTGCTCAGTGTGTAAAGCTCTTTCTTTTTGAATAAATCATTCAATTTCCCAGAAGTTTTAATCGTTTTTTTGTCTGTACATGTACATCACATCTACTGATTTTCGTCCCTTACGGGTAATTTCTTCGTGGTAGGTCGGTTTCTTTCTTTTTTTTCCCCTTACACTGTAATTGTGTATTAGCCGCAATATGAGAGGAGCCGCTGAGTCATACCAGGTGGTTCGTATCACCAAACAATGACTGACCAGCAATGCTTAGGGATTATGAAGATGAACAGTTTCCGTGCACTCTACCTCAGCGTGATCCCTAACAAAACAATGAAAAACGACAATAAGTTTTCAAAAAAATGGTTCAAATGGCTCTGAGCACTATGGTACTTAACTTCTGACGTCATCAGTCCCCTAGAACTTACAACTACTTAAACCTAACTAACCTAAGGAAGTTGGGAAGGAAAATATAGGTACAAAGAAGGTAGCCGCGAAGAAACCATGGGTAACAGAAGAAATACTTCAGTTGATTGATGAAAGGAGGAAGTACAAACATGTTCCGGGAAAATCAGGAATACAGAAATACAAGTCGCTGAGGAATGAAATAAATAGGAAGTGCAGGGAAGCTAAGACGAAATGGCTGCAGGAAAAATGTGAAGACATCGAAATAGATATGATTGTCGGAAGGACAGACTCAGCATACAGGAAAGTCAAAACAACCTTTGGTGACATTAAAATTAACGGTGGTAACATTAAGAGTGCAACGGGATTCCACTGTTAAATGCAGAGGAGAGAGCAGATAGGTGGAAAGAATACATTGAAAGCCTGTATGAGGGTGAAGATTTGTCTGATGTGACAGAAGAAGAAACAGGAGTCGATGTAGAAGAGATAGGGGATCCAGTACTAAAATCGGAATTTAAAAGAGCTTTGGAGGACTTACGGTCAAATAAGGCAGAAGGGATAGATAACATTCCATCAGAATTTCTAAAATCATTGGGGAAAGTGGCAACAAAACGACTATTCACGTTGGTGTGTAGAATATATGAGTCTGGCGATATACCATCTGACTTTCGGAAAAGCATCATCCACACAATTCCGAAGACGGCAAGAGCTGACAAGTGCGAGAATTATCGCACTATCAGCTTAACAGCTCATGCATCGAAGCTGCTTACAAGAATAATATACCGAAGGATGGAAAAGAAAATTGAGAATGCGCTAGGTGACGATCAGTTTGGCTTTAGAAAAAGTAAAGGGACGAGAGAGGCAATTCTGACGTTACGGCTAATAATGGAAGCAAGGCTAAAGAAAAATCAAGACACTTTCATAGGATTTGTCGACCTGGAAAAAGCGTTCGACAATATAAAATGGTGCAAGCTATTCGAGATTCTGAAAAAAGTAGGGATAAGCTATAGGGATAGACGGGTCATATACAATATGTACAACAACAAGAGGGAATAATAAGAGTGGACGATCAAGAACGAAGTGCTCGTATTAAGAAGGGTGTAAGACAAGGCTATACCCTTTCGCCCCTACTTTTCAATCTGTACATCGAGGAAGCAATGATGGAAATAAAATAAATGTTCAGGAGTGGAATTAAAATACATGGTGAAAGGATATCAATGATACGATTCACTGATGACATTGCTATCCTGAGTGAAAGTGAAGAAGAATTAAATGATCTGCTGAACGGAATGAAGTGTAATGAGTACACAGTATGGTTTGAGAGTAAATCGGAGAAAGACGAAGGTAATGAGAAGTAGTAGAAATGAGAGCAGCGAGAAACTTAACATCAGGATTGATGGTCACGAAGTCAATGAAGTTAAGGAATTCTGCTACCTAGGCAGTAAAATAACCAATGACGAACGGAGCAAGGAGGACATAAAAGGCAGACTTGCTATGGCAAAAAAGGCATTTCTGGCCAAGAGAAGTCTACTAATAGCAAATACCGGCCTTAATTTGAGGAAGAAATTTCTGAGGATGTACGTCTGGAGTACAGCATTGTATGTTAGTGAAACATGGACTGTGGGAGAACCGGAAGAGAAGAGAATCGAAGCATTTGAAATGTGGTGCTATAGACGAATGTTGAAAATTAGGTGGACTGATAAGGTAAGGAATGAGGAGGTTCTACGCAGAATCGGAGAGGAAAGGAATATGTGGAAAACACTGATAAGGAGATGGGACAGGATGATAGGTGATCTGCTAAGACATGAGGGAAGGACTTCCATTGTACTAGAGGGAGCTGTAGAGGGCAAAAACTGTAGAGGAAGACAGAGATTGGAATACGTCAAGCAAATAATTGAGGACGTAGGTTGCAAGTGCTACTCTGAGATGAAGAGGTTAGCACAGGAAAGGAATTCGTGGCGGGCCGCATCAAACCAGTCAGTGGACTGATGACAAAAAAAAAACCTAAGGGCATCACACACATCCATGCGCGAGGGCAGGATTGAATCTGTGACCGTACCAGTCGCGCTGTTCCAGACTGCCTAGAACCGCTCGGCCACTTCGGCCGGCAATAAGTTTTCATGTTAAAACTTAATGTTGCCTTGTTTATGTAGGAAATATGTGACCGATTGTAGTATACAGGGTGTTACAAAAAGGTATGGTCAAACTTCCAGGAAACATTCCTCACACACAAATAAAGAAAAGATGTTATGTGGCCATGTGTCCGGAAACTCGAGCACTGCTGCACGCTTCTTAGGTGGCCAGACGGAAAGCAAAAATGCACTCGTTCTCACCTGACATAGTATTCTAATTACAAACAAGGGTGATGAAAATTTCTACACAGGGTAATTTTTCTGAGCGAGCTGTGTGTGATGCAAAAGCATACTGCAGGTATTTCACTGTACTGGTGAATACTAAAGCCAGTGAAGGTATTAATTACAGTCAGTCGTCTGGTAATCTCTTAGCTCGTTCCTTATCGGAATCAGAGAAATACATTTCAGTTGTGGAAGTGTCACCCGCTACGTTCATAAGAAGCCAACAAGGCGCCGCATTTTCTCCTCTTCTTTTATGACGAGCGTTCGGCAGTGACGTGTCAAAAAGAAGCGTGCGTTAGTTCCAGTACGCCTGGCGCCTTAATAGTCTTGTTACTTCTCGGGCCAAATCGCGTAACTTGGCTCCAGATCGGTTCTGTTGAGTTCACATTGTAATGGTACAGTGGCAAATGTAAAAACGCGGCATTTGTATGGTGGGCTCGATGCGGTGAAAATGATTGTTTTTTATGTGTATATGACACTTATTTACATTTGTGGTATAAAACGATGGACATAGTCCAAATAAAGAGAATTTTATTTTTTTTATTTTTGCCTTGTAAAATTAAATTGTTATGTTTTCTTAATTTAAGCAACTTCTATTATCTGTATTATCAGTATTTAATAAAATATCGATGTTTAAGACTTTATATTTCAAATGAAAAGAGGAATTTCGCGGGCAGTATGTAATTAGAAATAAGAAGACTTGCATTATGCATAGAAATGATGACAAATTTTATAATTATTTTTCAAATTGCACGATAAAAACGAAATGACTTTGCCGAGATTCGATCGAGCGAGCAAGGAACTGCAGATACTTCTCGACCTATCACCGTACCGATTCCGCTATATGTCGAATCTGTCATACGTGTATCTAGTACAGTCCCTCGAACAACTTCAAAGTCGATTATCTCTCTAAATTTTTGACAAGCGTTAAGAATATCTACTTCTAGTCACTTTTTAACCGTGTGCAGTCTCAACCATTTTCACACTGCGTATTAACAGCGCGGAAATCGGAGCACAACAGTGCGGAGGCTGTGACTGTACACAATTTTTGAAATAAAAACTACATTTCCAGGACATGTTCAGATTTTCTTGGACATATGCAGGATTTTCGCGGATGATGCTGTAGTATACAGAGAAGTTGCAGCATTAGAAAATTGTAGCGAAATGCAGGAAGATCTGCAGCGGATAGGCACTTGGTGCAGGGAGTGGCTGGGCTCTGAGCACTATGGGACTTAACATCTACGGTCATCAGTCCCCTAGAACTTAGAACTACTTAAACCTAACTAACTTAAGGACAGCACACAACACCCAGCCATCACGAGGCAGAGAAAATCCCTGACCCCGCCGGGAATCGAACCCGGGAACCCGGGCGTGGGAAGCGAGAACGCTACCGCACGACCACGAGATGCGGGCAGGGAGTGTCAACTGACCCTTAACATAGACAAATGTAATGTATTGCGAATACATAGAAAGAAGGATCCTTTATTGTATGATTATATGATAGCGCAACAAACACTGGTAGCAGTTACTTCTGTAAAATATCTGGGAGTATGCGTGCGGAACGATTTAAAGTGGAATGATCATATAAAATTAATTGTTGGTAAGGCGGGTACCAGGTTGAGATTCCTTGGGAGAGTCCTTAGAAAATGTAGTCCATCAACAAAGGAGGTGGCTTACAAAACACTCGTTCGACCTATACTTGAGTATTGCTCATCAGTGTGGGATCCGTACCAGATCGGGTTGACGGAGGAGATAGAGAAGATCCAAAGAAGAGCGGCGCGTTTCGTCACAGGGTTATTTGGTAACCGTGATAGCGTTACGGAGATGTTTAGCAAACTCAAGTGGCAGACTCTGCAAGAGAGGCGCTCTGCATCCGGGTGTAGCTTGCTCGCCAGGTTTCGAGAAGGTTCGTTTCTGGATGAGGTATCGAATATATTGCTTCCCCCTACTTGTACCTCCCGAGGAGATCACGAATGTAAAATTAGAGAGATTAGAGCGCGCACGGAGGCTTTCAGACAGTCGTTCTTCCCGCGAACCATACGCGACTGTAACAGGAAAGGGAGGTAATGACAGTGGCACGTAAAGTGCCCTCCGCCACACACCGTTGGGTGGCTTGCGGAGTATAAATGTAGATGTAGATGTAGATTTGACGGTCTACACACGGAAAAAATTGTAAACTTTAAAAACATGTGTTTTGAGAGAGCACAGGGAAAACTGGGCGACTGTGAAACTGTTGCATTCATTTGCTGCAGTTTATGTGACGAACTCTTATGTTTCTATCACTTTTTTGGGAGTGATTGTCACATCCACAAGAAAACTAAATCGGGCAAGGGAGAAGAATCGCTTTACCCATTCGCTAAGTATACAAGTTAGGTGGGTCGACAACATATTCCTGTCATGTGACGCACATGCCGTCACCAGTGTCGTATAGAATATATCAGACGTGTTTTCCTGTGGAGCAATCGGTTGACCTATGACCTTGCGATCAAATGTTTTCGATTCCCATCGGAGAGGCACGTCCTTTCGTCTACTAATCGCACGGTTTTGCGGTGCGGTCGCAAAACACAGACACTAAACATATTACAGTGAACAGAGACGTCAATGAACGAACGGAGAGATCATAACTTTGCGAAAATAAAGAAAGTTAACTTTTCACTCGAGGGAGGACTTGAACCAAGGACATCTCGTTCCGCAGTTGCTCACGCCAACCACGGGACCACGGCGCTCCTGAGCTTACATGTCCTTGATGTTGCCTATGTTGGACATGGTCAACTCAGTTTGTATAATTTGCTTCTTTTTTCCATAGCTCCACACAACTTCTTCCTGCTTTCTCGATTGATCTGTCTTCAGTTTTCCAAGGCCTATCCACTGTGCCAACTTATAACTAAATCTGAGGGGGGTGCGATGGGGAGGTTCCCTTGTTAGGAACAAGATATGTAATACACAAGCAGGACCTACTTGCAAAATCGTAACAACACCAGTGTACGTGTGCTACGGCTTCTGACCAGTCATCGCGTTCGTGTTTGTTTACATCAGATTTATTCTTATGATGAACAGAGTATAGTGATTTCCCTTCCTGTTCCGCTTGCTAACGGAGCGAGGAAGAAACGACTGTCTGCATACCTTTGTACGAGCACTACTGTCTCGTATCTTATCTCCGTGGTCCTTACGCGAAAGATACGTTGGTGGCAACAGAATCGCTCTGCAGTCAGCTTTGCCAATTCTATAAATTTTCTTAATAGTGTTTCATGAGAAGAACTTCACCTTTGCCCAGGGGATTCCTACGAGGTGCACTCAAGTTCTAAGGCCTCCGATCTTTTTTCTCCAGACTGGAAAGAGATAGAAACATGCGCATTGTTTTAAAATGAGGCCGCGTTCATTGTCAATACGTCCCAGAGATGGCAGGACCGTACGGCAGATGGAATTTTACCGCCAGTGGCGAGAATGAGAACTGTTTTAAATACTTAAAATGGCGACGTTTTCCTTACTTGAACAGCGTGCAATCATTCGTTTTCTGAATTTGCGTGGTGTGAAACCAATTGAAATTCATCGACAGTTGAAGGAGACATGTGGTGTTGGAGTTATGGATGTGTCGAAAGTGCGTTTGTGGGTGCAACAGTTTAATGAAGGCAGAACATCGTGTGACAACAAACCGAAACAACCTCGGGCTCGCACAAGCCGGTCTGACGACATGATCGAGAAAGTGGAGAGAATTGTTTTGGGGGATCGGCGAATGACTGTTGAACAGATCGCCTCCACAGTTGGCATTTCTGTGGGTTCTGTGCACACAATCCTGCATGACAACCTGAAAATGCGAAAATTGTCATCCAGGTGGGTGCCACGAATGCTGACGGACGACCACACGGCTGCCCGTGTGGCACGTTGCCAAGCAATGTTGACGCGCTACGACAGCACGAATGGGACTTTCTTTTCGTCGGTTGTGACAATGGATGAGACGTGGATGCTATTTTTCAATCCAGAAACAAAGCGCCAGTCAGCTCAATGGAAGCACACAGATTCACCGCCACCAAAAAAAATTCGGGTAACCGCCAGTGCTGAAAAAATGATGGTGTCCACGTTCTGGGACAGCGCGGGCGTAATCCTTACCCATTGCGTTCCAAAGGGCACTACGGTAACAGGTGCATCCTACGAAAATGTTTTGAAGAACAAATTCCTTCCTGCACTGCAACAAAAACGTCCGGGAAGGGCTGCGCGTGTGCTGTTTCACCGAGACAACGCACCCGCACATCGAGCTAACGTTACGCAACAGTTTCTTCGTAATAACAACTTTGAAGTGATTCCTCATGGTCCCTACTCACCTGTCCTGGCTCCTAGTGACTTTTGGCTTGAAAGACACTCTCCGTGGCCGCACATTCACCAGCCGTGCTGCTATTGCCTCAGAGATATTCCAGTGGTCAAAACAGACTCCTAAAGAAGCCGTCGCCGCTGCCATGGAATCATGGCGTCAGCGTTGTGAAAAATGTGTACGTCTGCAGGGCAATTACGTCGAGAAGTAACGCCAGTTTCATAGATTTCGGGTGAGTAGTTAATTAGAAAAAAAATCGGAGGCCTTAGAACTGCCCGTAATCGCGACGTGATTGACAAGTAAGTGTCCCTCTTGATAAGTATGGAGGTGTGATTACACATGTCAATCACATCGCGATTACGGGCAGCATGGGGTTCACGCCTGAGCCTCAGGACGTGCGCTAGCAGCGCATGTCGGGTGTTTCAAGCGTCAACTTCGCGTCTCAATATCTCGGGATGTAATGTGAATATTGCGATGCAATCAACGCCATTGTGTATGTGCTTTGTCATGCTATGGATTGCTGAAGAAAAAATATAGGAGGTCCATTTAAAAAAAAACATAAGTTTGTGTTAAAAAACACATATGCTTTCGTTTTAGAATGTTTCCAAATGTGTACATTCATGGGCCCCAGCCATACATTGATACCGGTGAAAGCCGTTTTCCAATAGCTGTTATTATTCCAGAGATATTTTGGGTGGACAAGATAGCTGGGACACCCTGTATATCAACGCCCGTCAGCAGCTGAAGGTATTAATATATAATTCTAATTTGGTCGAGACGGCTACAGGTCGTCAATGGCGTGTGTTGTTTCGGACATGTCCGAAAGAACAGACACCATAACCATATATGCATATCCGGCAGAGGTCACCATTGGCTAACAGTGTGCTCACACTGCACCTCATCTCCTTCGTCAGTTTCTGCCACGATCAGGAATCTCAGAATCCCATCTAACTTGTTTGGGCGTGACGGATACCACGAACCTTCTGTATTTGGACACGATTGCTGCATTGTGGTTTTATTACACTGAAGAGCCGAAGAAACTGCTGCACCTGGCTAAGATCGTGTAGGGCTCCCGCGAGCACGCAGACGTGCCGTAACACGACGTGGCATGGACTCGAGGTAGTGCTGGAGGAAACTGACACCAGGAATCCTGCAGTACTATCCACAAATCCGTAAGAGACGAGGGGGGTGGAGATCTCTTCTGAAAAGCACGTTGCAAGGCATCCCAGATATGCTCAATAATGTCCATATCTGAGGAGTTTCGGGGCCAACCTGTAAGGGGTCCATAGGCCCTTACTATAACTTTGGACTTGGCACAGGTCGATAGGACAAACAATCGATTGTGACGTGTTGAGAGAGAGCGGGTGTCGAGATGCGCCAGTGTGGTTGGCGGGTACGTGTGTGTGAAGGCCATTGTTGAAATACAGGGCTTTAACGGAGAAGGGTTTCGCCATCGCCGTGGTTAGACCCCTATGTAATAGATTAATACCGGGAAAGTGAAGAAGTATCATTACGAAAGTGATCAGTGGCGTTACTAGTACCGATATTTGGTTTCGCGTCTACCGCACCGGCCTAAGTGTTGCAGTGTTGGATGCAGTGATGGATTAGCGTGTGACGTTAATGGAAAATGAAGAAAGCCTGTGCAGAGATTAGCCGTAATTAGATATGTATGGCGAAGGCAGTGGCTGTCTCCTTCTTTTTGTGTTTTGAGAAGATTATAAGTTCGTAATTAGTAAAACTGTGCTGGTTTTCCTCATTACCAGACATTCAGTATTATAGTATTGAGCAGAACGAACTGGAAAGTAACAACTTCCGTAGCAGTCAATTCCGATTACCAGCCCCATTAGGTTCACGGTCGTGTTAATAATAAATATTGGACTGCTATTCGATCAGGTCAGGTCAGGATAAAAACGGAGGTGTTACAAACATAAGTGTTTAAACTCAGCAGATTGTTTCAGGAGCCACTCTGTAGCAATTCGGAACGTGTCGGGTGTCGCGTTGTCCTGCTGGAATTGCCCATGTCCGTCGGAATGCACAATGGACATGAATGGATGCAGGTGATCACACAGGATGCTTACGTACGTGTCACCTGTCAGAGTCGTATCTAGACGCATCAGGGCTGGCATATCACTCCAACAGCACACGCCCCACACCATTACACAGCCTCCACCAGCTTGAAAAGTCCCCTGCTGACGTGCAGGGTCCATGGATTCATGAGGTTGTCTCTATACCAGTACATTTCCATCATCTTGATACAATTTGAAAGAAGACACGTCGGACCAGGCACCATGTTTCCAGTCAATGTCGGTGTTGACGGCTTCAGGCGAGGTGTAAAGCTTCGTCTCGTGTAGTCATCAAGGGTACACGAGTGGGCCATCGGCTCCGAAAGCCCGTATCGATGATGTTTCGATAAATGGTTCGTACGCTGACACTTGTTGATGGCTCTGAGCACTATGGGACTTAACATCTGAGGTCATCAGTCCCCTAGAACTTAGAACTACTTAAACCTAACTAACCTAAAGACATCACATACATCCATGCTCGAGGCAGGATTTGAACCTGCGACCGTAGCGGTCGCGCGGTTTCAGACTGTAGCGGATAGAACCGCTCGGGCACAGCGGCCGGCCGACACTTGTTGATGGTACAGCATTGAAATCTGCAGTAATCTGCAAAATAGTTGCACTGCTGTCACGTTCAATGATTCTCTTCAGTCGTCGTCGGTCCCATTCTTGCGGGAGCTTTTTCCGGCCGCAGCGATGTCCGACATTTGATGCCCAAGTCCGTCGGAATGCACAATGGACATGAATGGATGCAGGTGATCACACAGGATGCTTACGTACTTGTGACCTGTCGGAGTCGTATCTAGACGTATCAGTCCTACTGTACACGCCCTACACCATTACACAGCCTCCACCAGCGTGAACAGTCCCCTTCTGGCATCCAGGTTCCGTGGGTTGGGTTGTTTTGGGGAAGGAGACCAGACAGCGAGGTCATCGGTCTCATCGGATTAGGGAAGGACGGGAACGAAAGTCGGCCGTGCCCTTTCAAAGGAACCATCCCGGCATTTGCCTGGAGCGATTTAGGGAAATCACGGAAAACCTAAATCAGGATCGCCGGATGCGGGATTGAACCGTCGTCCTCCCGAATACGAGTCCACTGCGCCACCTCGCTCGGTCCAGGTTCCGTGGATTCATCTACATTCATTTACATTTATACTCCGCAAGCCACCCAACGGTGTGTGGCGGAGGGCACTTTACGTGCCACTGTCATTACCTCCCTTTCCTGTTCCAGTCGCGTATGGTTCGCGGGAAGAACGACTGTCTGAAAGCCTCCGTGCGCGCTCTAATCTCTCTAATTTTACATTCGTGATCTCCTCGGGAGGTATAAGTAGGGGGAAGCAATATATTCGATACCTCATCCAGAAACGCACCCTCTCGGAACCTGACGAGCAAGCTACACCGCGATGCAGAGCGCCTCTCTTGCAGAGTCTGCCACTTGAGTTTGCTAAACATCTCCGTAACGCTATCACGCTTACCAAATAACCCTGTGACGAAACGCGCCGCTCTTCTTTGTATCTTCTCTATCTCCTCCGTCAACCCGATCTGGTAGGGATCCCACACTGATGAGCAGTACTCAAGTATATTGATGAGGTTGTCTCCATAGACGTACACGTCCCACCACTCGATGCAATTTGGGCCGGCCGCGGTGGCCGTGCGGTTCTAGGCGTTCCAGTCCGGAGCCGCGCTGCTGCTGCGGTCGCAGGCTCGAATCCTGCCTCGGGCATGGGTGTGTGTGATGTCCTTAGGTTAGTTAGGTTTAAGTAGTTCTAAGTTCTAGGGGACTGATGACCACAGCAGTTGAGTCCCATAGTGCTCAGAGCCATTTTTTTATGCAATTTGAAACAGGATTCGTCCGACCAGTACTTCATATTTACCTCGGAAATACTCTGTCCCATCCCTCGTGCGCCGACTATAACACCACTTGAAAACTCACTTAAATCTTGATTACCCTCCGTTGTAGCAGCAGTAATCGATCTAACAAGTGCGCCAGACACTTGTTGTCTTATATGGGCGTTGCCGACCGCAGCGCCGTATTCTGCCTGTTTACATACAGGGTGTTTCAAAAATGACCGGTATATTTGAAACGGCAATACAAACTAAACGAGCAGCGATAGAAATACACCGTTTGTTGCAATATGCTTGGGACAACAGTACATTTTCAGGCAGACAAACTTTCGAAATTACAGTAGTTACAATTTTCAACAACAGATGGCGCTTCGGTCTGGGAAACTCTATAGTACGATATTTTCCACATATCCACCATGCGTAGCAATAATATGGCGTAGTCTCTGAATGAATTACCCGAAACCTTTGACAACGTGTCTGGCGGAATGGCTTCACATGCAGATGAGATGTACTGCTTCAGCTGTTCAATTGTTTCTGGATTCTGGCGGTACACCTGGTCTTTCACGTGTCCCCACAGAAAGAAGTCACAGGGGTTCATGTCTGGCGAATAGGGAGGCCAATCCACGCCGCCTCCTGTGTGTTTTGGATAGCCCAAAGCAATCACACGATCATCGAAATATTCATTCAGGAAATTAAAGACGTCGGCCGTGCGATGTGGCCGGGCACCATCTTGCATAAACCACGAGGTGTTCGCAGTGTCGTCTAAGGCAGTTTGTACCGCCACAAATTCACGAAGAATGTCCAGATAGCGAGATGCAGTAATCGTTTCGGATCTGAAAAATGGGCCAATGATTCCTTTGGAAGAAATGGCGGCCCAGACCAGTACTTTTTGAGAATGCACGGACGATGGGACTGCAAGATGGGGCTTTTCGGTTCCCCATATGCGCCAGTTCTGTTTATTGACGAAGCCGTCCAGGTAAAAATAAGCTTCGTCAGTAAACCAAATGCTGCCCACATGCATATCGCCGTCATCAATCCTGTGCACTATATCGTTAGCGAATGTGTCTCGTGCAGCAACAGTAGCGGTGCTGAGGGGTTGCCGCGTTTGAATTTTGTATGGATAGAGGTGTAAACTCTGGCGCACGAGACGATACGTGGACGTTGGCGTCATTTGGACCGCAGCTGCAACACGGCGAACGGAAACCCGAGGCCGCTGTCGGATCACCTGCTGCACTAGCTGCGCGTTGCCCTCTGTGGTTGCCATACACGGTCGCCCTACATTTCCAGCACGTTCATCCGTCACGTTCCCAGTCCGTTGAAATTTTTCAAACAGATCCTTTATTGTATCGCTTTTCGGTCCTTTGGTTACATTAAACCTCCGTTGAAAACTTCGTCTTGTTGCAACAACACTGTGTTCTAGGCGGTGGAATTCCAACACCAGAAAAATCCTCTGTTCTAAGGAATAAACCATGTTGTCCACAGCACACTTGCACGTTGTGAACAGCACACGCTTACAGCAGAAAGACGACGTACAGAATGGCGCACCCACAGACTGCGTTGTCTTCTATATCTTTCACATCACTTGCAGCGCCATCTGTTGTTGAAAATTGTAGCTACTGTAATTTCGAAAGTTTGTCCGCCTGAAAATGTACTGTTGTCCCAAGCATATTGCAACAAACGGTGTATTTCTATCGCTGCTCGTTTAGTTTTTATTGCCGTTTCAAATATACCGGTCATTTTTGAAACACCATGTACGCTCCATTTGAACACGCATGCCTACACCAGTTTCTTTGGCGCTTCAGTGTGAACCGTGTGACACGGACGAGGAGTGGATACTTGCGCGTATTGGAATTCCTGTAATCCGTAACGACGTTGAAAGCTCATCTCAGCTGTGACGGGGCACACTGCTCGCGGTCGTAGGGCACCGGGAACCCATTACAGTCTCCGTTTGACGTGCGGCTGAACCTGACTAGAGAGTTCTGGGAAACAGGTCGCGCGACAAAGGAGCGGACAGTTCATTAACTCGCGCTGAATAGGGCTAGGGCAGGAGCGCTTTTGCGGTGCGTGCAGTCTATCGTCTATCGTCTATCCACTCAGGCAGGCTGGCCGCGGCTGTTTGAGGTAAATGCCTGCACACCCCAGGCTGCTATTAACGGCACTGTCGCACGAAACCCGAAACGTGTTTGCAGTTCTGCGAGGGCGGTTTCTGCAGTGCGGCTCGGGGCTACACAACGGGGTTCTGCTCCGTCCTGCTGAAACTCCAGACTGTTTGTTGACGAGTCGTGTTGTGTTTGGCGGCCGCTGGTGCTGCTGTGTAGGTCCCCACGTTTCTCGTACGAGTTTTTCGGCGCGGCGGGTGGGTACGCCGACGGGATTTGAAAAACCAAATTTTTCACGGCTACGTTCTTTGACAGGTATGCCGCAGTTTTCTTACGGCATCACTTATGTTTGTTCACGGCTATGGTCACAGTGGTAGCGACATCGGACGATTCTGGCGACGACCGATATCGGGAAAAGAAGGCTGCACGTTTTCAGATCAGATTCTTCATTTGCGTGATCATAGTGTCCTTAGTTGTGTAACCTCCAACAGAAAATTCCGTAACCTACCAATAATACAATGTGACTAATCTCTCAATAAAATTGTGGCTCACTTATAACCTTTCAATACTTGACTGTGAATTTAAAACGGTAACTTTTCGACGTCAGCAGTGCAGCGTCATGGCCCTGAAAGATCATACTGAATAAATTGAAAATTCTTACCTCAATAAGGTCGCCGAATAACGCGTATATATCTGCTCCTATAAGAAATTTTTTTGGCGCAGCCCACTGCAATGGTGGCCGACAGATTTGTCATGTATAAAAAGAACAATTGATTTTTTTTGTAATAATCGGGATGACCATGGATTGGAGAAATTAGTAAATTCTTTAAATTCAAATGACTTATTGTCAAAAGTTAATTTTTTATAAGAAAGATTATTATTAAGAGATTTTTTAAAACATTTTGTATGAGACTTGATACAACTATAGTACATATGCACGAGGCTGCTTTTGCCTTATACGAGGTGCATCTCTTCTGAACAGCACGTAGCAAGGCATCACAGAAGTCCTCAGTAATGTTCATGCCTGGGGTGTTTGATGACCAGCGGAAGTGTTTAAACTAAGAAGAGTGTTCCTGAAGCCGCTCTGTAGCAATTCTGGAGGTCTGTGGTCTCGCACAATGGACATGAATGGAAACAGGTGACCAGACAGGATGCTTGCGTACGTGTCACCTGTTAGAGTGACGTATAAGTAGTGCAATATCACTTCAGTTTCACACGTCGCACACCATTATAGAACCTCCACCAGCTTCAAGAGTCCTCTGCTGTCATACACGGTCCATGTCTTCATGAGGCTGTCTTCATACCCGTACACATCCATCCACCCGATACAATTTGAAACGCGACTCGTCTGCCTAGGCAACATGTTTCCAGTCATCAACTGTCCAATGTCGGTGTTGACGGGTCCAGGCGAGGCGTAAAGCCTTGTGTCGTGCAGTCATCAAGGTACACGAGTGAGCCTTCGGTGCCGAAAGCCCATATCGATGATGTTTCGTTGAAAGATTCGCACGCCGACACTTATTGATGGACTAGCATTTAAATCTGCAGCAAGTTGCAGAAGGTTACCACTTCTCTCACAATTAACTATTCTCTTCGGTCGTTGCTGGTCCCGTTCTTGCTGGATCTTTCTCCGGCCACAGCGATGTCTGAGATTTGATGTTTTACCGGATTCCTGATATTCACTATTGAAATGGTTCAAAAAATGTTATAATGTGTGTGAAACTGCTAAGGTAATCAGTCGCTAAGCTTACACACTACTTAACCGAAATTATGCTAAGGTCAAACACAGCCGGCCGCGGTGGCCGAGCGGTTCTAGGCGCTTCAGTCCGGAACCGCGCGACTGCTACGGTCGTAGGTTCGAATCCTGCCTCGGGCATGGATGTGCGTGATGTCCTTCGGTTGGTTAGGTTTAAGTAGTTTTAAGTTCTAGGGGACTGATGACCTCAGAAGTTAAGTCCCATATTGCTCAGAGCCATTTTTTTGACAAACACACACACCCATGTCCGAGGGACGACTCGAACGTCCGCCAAGACCTTGAAATGGTCTTACAAGAAAATCCCCACTTCATCGCTACCTCTGAGATGCTGTGTCCCATCGCTCGTGCGCCGACTATAACACCATGTTCAAACTCATTTAAATGTTGATAATCTGCCATTGTAGCCATAGTAGCCAATCTAACAACTTGTTGCCTCATAAAGGCGTTGCCGACCGCAGCGCCGTATTCTGCATGTTAACGTGCATCTGTATTTGAATAGGGATGCCTGCAACAGTGTCTTTGGTACTTCAGCGTAGGTTAAGAAACGGAGATACTATGACTGAACATGAACTATTTACGTAACACGAAAAAATCGCCACATACTCTTTTCAGTCACATTACTGCCACCACCTGAATAACTAAGTTTTGCAGTGTGGACGGCAGCTTGGCGTGCAGGAAGAGGGCCATTGAGGTTTTGGAAGGTACCGACAGGGATGAGAATGCATGCTGGCCGCGTGGTCTTAGCCGCCTTGTCACGGTTCGCGTAGCTCCCCCCCCCCCCTCCCCCCATCGGAGGTTCCAGTCCTCCCCTCGATACGGGTGTTGGTGTTGTCCTTAGCGTAGGTTAGAGGTAGATTAAGTAGTGTGTAGGCCTAGGGACCGATGGCCTCAGCAGTTTGGTCACATAGGAACTTGCCACCACTTTACAAGGTGCATTCAAGTTCTAAGGCCTCCGATTTTTTTTCTCCGGACTGGAAAGAGATAGAAACATGCGCATTGTTTTAAAATGAGGCCGCGTTCATTGTCAATACGTCCCAGAGATGGCAGCACCGTACGGCAGATGTAATTTTACCGCCAGCGGCGAGAATAAGAACTGTTTTAAATACTTAAAATGGCGACGTTTTCCTTACTTGAACAGCATGCAATCATTCTTTTTCTGAATTTGCGTGGTGTGAAACCAATTGAAATTCATTGACAGTTGAAGGAGACATGTGGTGATGGAGTTATGGATGTGCCGAAAGTGCGTTCATGGGTGCGACAGTTTAATGAAGGCAGAACATCGTGTGACGACAAACCGAAACAACCTCGAGCTCGCACGAGCCGGTCTGACGACATGATCGAGAAAGTGGAAAAAATTGTTTTGGTGACTAAACAGAGACATGTGGAACAATTGTAATTTCAAGGCAGCACTTCCCCTAAATACACTCCTGGAAATGGAAAAAAGAACACATTGACACCGGTGTGTCAGACCCACCATACTTGCTCCGGACACTGCGAGAGGGCTGTACAAGCAATGATCACACGCACGGCACAGCGGACACACCAGGAACCGCGGTGTTGGCCGTCGAATGGCGCTAGCTGCGCAGCATTTGTGCACCGCCGCCGTCAGTGTCAGCCAGTTTGCCGTGGCATACGGAGCTCCATCGCAGTCTTTAACACTGGTAGCATGCCGCGACAGCGTGGCCGTGAACCGTATGTGCAGTTGACGGACTTTGTGCGAGGGCGTATAGTGGGCATGCGGGAGGCCGGGTGGACGTACCGCCGAATTGCTCAACACGTGGGGCGTGAGGTCTCCACAGTACATCGATGTTGTCGCCAGTGGTCGGCGGAAGGTGCACGTGCCCGTCGACCTGGGACCGGACCGCAGCGACGCACGGATGGACGCCAAGACCGTAGGACCCTACGCAGTGCCGTAGGGGACCGCACCGCCACTTCCCAGCAAATTAGGGACACTGTTGCTCATGGGGTATCGGCGAGGACCATTCGCAACCGTCTCCATGAAGCTGGGCTACGGTCCCGCACACCGTTAGGCCGTCTTCCGCTCACGCCCCAACATCGTGCAGCCCGCCTCCAGTGGTGTCGCGACAGGCGTGAATGGAGGGACGAATGGAGACGTGTCGTCTTCAGCGATGAGAGTCGCTTCTGCCTTGGTGCCAATGATGGTCGTATGCGTGTTTGGCGCCGTGCAGGTGAGCGCCACAATCAGGACTGCATACGACCGAGGCACACAGGGCCAACACCCGGCATCATGGTGTGGGGAGCGATCTCCTACACTGGCCGTACACCACTGGTGATAGTCGAGGGGACACTGAATAGTGCACGGTACATCCAAACCGTCATCGAACCCATCGTTCTACCATTCCTAGACCGGCAAGGGAACTTGCTGTTCCAACAAGACAATGCACGTCTGCATGTATCCCGTGCCACCCAACGTGCTCTAGAAGCTGTAAGTCAACTACCCTGGCCAGCAAGATCTGCGGATCTGTCCCCCATTGAGCATGTTTGGGACTGGATGAAGCGTCGTCTCACGCGATCTGCGCGTCCAGCACGAACGCTGGTCCAACTCAGGCGCCAGGTGGAAATGGCATGGCAAGCCGTTCCACAGGACTACATCCAGTATCTCTACGATCGTCTCCATGGGAGAATAGCAGCCCGCATTGCTGCGAAAGGTGGATATACACTGTACTAGTGCCGACATTGTGCATGCTCTGTTGCCTGTGTCTATGTGCCTGTGGTTCTGTCAGTGTGATCATGTGATGTATCTGACCCCAGGAATGTGTCAATAAAGTTTCCCCTTCCTGGGACAATGAATTCACGGTGTTCTTATTTCAATTTCCAGGAGTGTATATCTGTACTTACAGAAAGATGAAGTATCCTTATTATAATTATACTGTAGTGACAGTTTTTCCACTCAGTTGCACATTTCTTCCATTTTCACGTGAAATGTATCAGTTTTTTTAAAGTTTTTTTTAAAAAGTTAACTCCATATTTCACTACTGTGTCATGAACTCGTAATGTACACTGTGTTTACATTCAAAACTTCATCTATTCTATAATAACGTAATATTTCAAACAAATGAAATTTTTATGAATAAAAATTAGCTCACTTATTTTTTAAAGAAAGATTTATTTAAAAACAAAAAATTCTAGCATTGCTGCTATGCTTAATTGATATTTCGGTTTATTTACTGGGTTATTAGCAAAAAGAAAAAAAAATACCTGTTGTAACCGACAGCAAACAAATACCGAAAAAATTCCGGTTATTCGAAACCGAATTACCGGTATCGGTTGTAACAGGTCGGTTTTTGCCATCCCTAGGTGGAGGCAGTGACCCACATTCAGCTACGACCGCCGGTAGTCGAATTGAGTATTCTCGGCGACCGGGCGTAATTTTAAGCGGCTGCAGGTAGCATGAGGCGGGGGCGCCTCCGCCTTCCAATCTAACTTTGCGGCAGAGCTTCGGATAGCTGGTGGCTCGTCGCGCGAGGCCAGCCTGCCCTGCTGAACGGGACGCACCCTGCAACCCGAGTCACTGACATTCACGCACGTATACACATACACTCCTGGAAATTGAAATAAGAACACCGTGAATTCATTGTCCCAGGAAGGGGAAACTTTATTGACACATTCCTGGGGTCAGATACATCACATGATCACACTGACAGAACCACAGGCACATAGACACAGGCAACAGAGCATGCACAATGTCGGCACTAGTACAGTGTATATCCACCTTTCGCAGCAATGCAGGCTGCTATTCTCCCATGGAGACGATCGTAGAGATGCTGGATGTAGTCCTGTGGAACGGCTTGCCATGCCATTTCCACCTGGCGCCTTAGTTGGACCAGCGTTCGTGCTGGACGTGCAGACCGCGTGAGACGACGCTTCATCCAGTCCCAAACATGCTCAATGGGGGACAGATCCGCAGATCTTGCTGGCCAGGGTAGTTGACTTACACCTTCTAGAGCACGTTGGGTGGCACGGGATACATGCGGACGTGCATTGTCCTGTTGGAACAGCAAGTTCCCTTGCCGGTCTAGGAATGGTAGAACGATGGGTTCGATGACGGTTTGGATGTACCGTGCACTATTCAGTGTCCCCTCGACGATCACCAGTGGTGTACGGCCAGTGTAGGAGATCGCTCCCCACACCATGATGCCGGGTGTTGGCCCTGTGTGCCTCGGTCGTATGCAGTCCTGATTGTGGCGCTCACCTGCACGGCGCCAAACACGCATACGACCATCATTGGCACCAAGGCAGAAGCGACTCTCATCGCTGAAGACGACACGTCTCCATTCGTCCCTACATTCACGCCTGTCGCGACACCTCTGGAGGCGGGCTGCACGATGTTGGGGCGTGAGCGGAAGACGGCCTAACGGTGTGCGGGACCGTAGCCCAGCTTCATGGAGACGGTTGCGAATGGCCCTCGCCGATACCCCAGGAGCAACAGTGTCCCTAATGTGCTGGGAAGTGGCGGTGCGGTCCCCTACGGCACTGCGTAGGATCCCACGGTCTTGGCGTGCATCCGTGCGTCGCTGCGGTCCGGTCCCAGGTCGACGGGCACGTGCACCTTCCGCCGACCACTGGCGACAACATCGATGTACTGTGGAGACCTCACGCCCCACGTGTTGAGCAATTCGGCGGCACGTCCACCCGGCCTCCCGCATGCCCACTATACGCCCTCGCTCAAAGTCCGTCAACTGCACATACGGTTCACGTCCACGCTGTCGCGGCATGCTACCAGTGTTAAAGACTGCGATGGAGCTCCGTACGCCACGGCAAACTGGCTGACACTGACGGCGGCGGTGCACAAATGCTGCGCAGCTAGCGCCATTCGACGGCCAACACCGCGGTTCCTGGTGTGTCCGCTGTGCCGTGCGTGTGATCATTGCTTGTCGCAGTGTCCGGAGCAAGTATGGTGGGTCTGACACACCGGTGTCAATGTGTTCTTTTTTCCATTTCCAGGAGTGTATAATAGATATTCAGGACAAATGTATGAATAAAGAAGAACCTAACCAGTATGCACGTGGTTGGCTAACAGTCGCTCCGTCGGCTTTAGTGTACAAAGCAAGTTAACAAGAATTCGTCGATAAGAATAAACTGTTAATACACTGAAGAGCCAAAGAAATTGGTATATCTGCTTAATATCGTGTAGGGTCCCCGCGAGCACGCAGAAGTGCCGCAACACGACGTGGCAGGACTCGACTAATGTCTGAAGTAATGCTGGAGGGAACTGACACCACGAATCCTTCAATGAATGTCCATAAATCTGTAAGAGCACGAGGGCGATCGCTTCTGAACAGCACATTGCAAGGCATCCCGTTCAAATGGTTCAAATGGCTCTGAGCACTATGGGACTTAACATCTGACGTCATCAGTCCCCTAGGACACAGAACTACGCAAACCAAACTAACCTAAGGACATCACACACATCCATGCCCGAGAAGCATCCCGTATACGCTCAATAATCTTCATGTCTGGGGACATTCGTGGCCAACGGAAGTGTTTTAACTCAGAAGAGTGCTCCTGGAGCCACTCTGTAGCAATTCTGGGCGTGTGGGGTGTCGCATTGTTCTGCTGGAACTGCCCAGGTCCGTCGGAATGCACAATGGACACATGGTTGCAGGTGATCAGACAGGATGCTTACGTGTGTATCACCTGTCAGTGTCGCATCTAAGGCCGGCCGCGGTGGTCTAGCGGTTCTAGGCGCTCAGTCCGGAACCGCGCGACTGCTACGGTCGCAGGTTCGAATCCTGCCTCGGGCATGGATGTGTGTGATGTCCTTAGGTTAGTTAGGTTTAAGTAGTTCTAAGTTCTAGGGGACTGATGACCACAGATGTTAAGTCCCATAGTGCTCAGTGCCATTTGAACCATTTCAGCCATTGTATCTAGACGTACCAGTGGTCCCATATCACTCCAGTTGCAAACGCCTCCACCAGCTTGAACCATCTCTGCCATCATGCAGCGTCCATGGACGCATGAGGACGTCTCCACAACCACAACGTCCATCCGCTCGATACAATTTGAAACGATACTCGTCCAACCATGCAACATATTTCCAGTCTTTTTTTTTTAATAAAATCTTATGGGACTTAACTGCTAAGGTCATCAGTCCCTAAGCTTACACACTACTTAACATAATTATCCTAAGGACAAACACACACAGCCATGCTCGAGGGAGGTCTCGAACCTCCGTCGGGACCAGCCGCACAGTCCTATATTTCCAGCCGTGAACAGTCCAATGTCGATGTTGACGTACCCAGGCGAGGTGCAAAGGTTTGTGTCGTACAAAGACATGCGAGTGGGGCTTCGACTCTGAAAGCCCATATCGACGATGAAACTTCCTGGCAGATTAAAACTGTGTCCCGGACCGAGACTCGAACTCGGGACCTTCCCTTTCGCAGGCAAGACCTCTACTAACTTTTTTTTATCTCATTTTGTTCTATATTGTTTGTTGAATTTGTTCGTGGCGGACGTCCGATGACACCCGCTCAGGTTGTTCGTTGATCCGTTCACTCAGTTTTTTTTATTACAGAGGGTAGCTAACCCTTTGACCGAACACGCTGAGCTACCGTGCCGGCGTACCATCTGAGCTACCCAAGCACTACTCACGCCCCGTCCTCACAGCTTTACTTCTGGCAGTACCTCGTAATTTTCACATCTGTCAACACCTGCTTTCTTTGGGATTGGAGTAATGTAGGAGAATATGAAGGAGGTTTTAGACAGGGCAGATCACGTTATGGGCAAATATTTAATCTGAAGTGAACGATGTGCAACAGATTGCAGAAGATGTTTGTTGATCTCTAAATTGGAAATTTGTTCGAATGGTTGGCTCTAAGCACAATGGGACGCAACATCTGAGGTGATTTGAAATTGGAAATTAGTTTAAATGGCTCTAAGCACTATGGGAGTTAACATCTGAGGTCACCAGTCCTCGAGACTTAGAACTACTTAAACCTAACTAACTTAAGGACATCACAGACATCCATGCCCGAGGCAGTATTCGAACCTGCGTCCGAGGCAGCAGCGCGGTTCCGGACTCAAGCGCCTAGAACCGCCCGGGCACAGAGGCCGGCTGGAAATTTGTGGTAAGGTCTCATGGGACCAAGCTACTGAGGTCATCGGTCCCTCTGCTTACACACTACTTAATCTAACTAACTTATGCTAAGGACAACACATACATTCATGCACGAGGGACCGAGCGAGGTGGCGCAGTGGTTAGACACTGGACTCGCATTCGGGAGGACGACGGTTCAATACCGCGTCCGGCCATCCTGATTTAGGTTTTCCGTGATTTCCCTTAATCGCTCCAGGCAAATGCCGGGATGGTTCCTTTCAAAGGGCACGGCCAACTTCCTTCCCCGTCCTTCCCTAATCCGATGAGACCGATGACCTCGCTGTCTGGTCTCCTTCCCCAAACCAACCAACCAACCAACCATGCACGAGGGAGGACTCGAACCTCCGACGGGGGCAGCCGCGCGAACCGTGACACGGCGCCCCAGACCGCACGGCTAATGAGCGCGACTGTTGATTTCGGAAAGGTCATTGCCTCCATTGGCAGAAACTATAGGTAAAAAAAATAGATATGAGTTGAAGCAGGTTGATGGGCTTTCAAATTCCTGGAATATTTCACCTGAGTGGGCCGCGTAGGGTATGAGGGATTTTTGAAGAGATGTGCCCTGGTTGATGGTTTTAACACAGAGGCTGGTAATTCGTTGACTTAGATTCCGTTATCGCTGTTCCTTGCAATGTTAAAGTATTAATTATAAAGTTTAAATATATATAAACAGATCAATTTTTATACGTAAAATTAATATACAGAGGGGTCCAAAAAAATGTATCCACTGTTTAAAAGTCCTTAACTTGCAAACTAATTGACGGAGTTGTCTCATTTTTGGTGAAAGTGTAGCTTAAAGTCCAACTTAAAGATATGACTGTAGGTGTTCGAAATGGTCACCATTAATATCCACACACAAACGATGCCGCCGAACTGCAGCACGAAACTACTGACTGAAACGTGTTCAGTTGGATATTTGCACATGAATGTATGATGGATTCTCGAAGTTCATCCAATGTGCGTGGCTTTTGTCGATAAACGGCGTCCTTTAATATTCCCCACAGCTAAAAGTCCGGAGGAGTTAGGTATGGGGAACGTGTTGCATACTCCACAGCACCTCTATGGCTTATCCATCTTCCTGCTAGATTTTCGTCGACATACGCCCCAACACGATTTTGGTAGTGGGCTGGGGCACCATCTTGTTGAAAGTGAACTCTTCCGTCTCCATACAAGTCTCGGATGGCAGGTAAAATGGATGTCTGAAGCTTCTGAAGGTACACCTCACCGGTAACTGTGCCGTCAAAGAAGAATGGACCAATCAAGCCCAGGCAAGACAACCCACACCACACATTTACTCCTGGCAAATTCACGGCTTTGTCTACATGGACGTTCGGATTTTCAGTGGCCCAGTAGATGCAATTGTGGCGATTTACTGTACCATTGAGTTTGAACTGTGCCTCATCAGACCACATAATCATCTCTGCAAACTCTTCATCGTTGCGCACCATGTTAGTAAACCACTCGCAGTACTCCATTCTACGATCTGGGTCGTCCTCGTTCATTGCTTGTAGCAAACGTGGGATGTAGCACTTCCACTTTGCCGTCTTCAAAATTCGCCGAACACTTGAGCGATTCACTCCAGTTTCACGGGCGCACTGTCTCACAGACTTCTGTGGTGAGCGAGTGAATTGTTGTAACACACGACGGGAGTTAGCTGGACTTGTTACTGTTACAGGTCGTCCAGATCGTTGTTTGTGTACATCTTTAACACAGCCTTCGGCTTCAAATTTGTCTCGAATGCGACGAATCGTTTAACGTGTCGGTGGTCTGTTCCATAATCATTTCGCCATTGCCGTTGAACCTCATTAATGCTTTCGTACTTGAAATACCACTTCAAAACTGACTTCCTTTCATCGAATGTGAGCCTTGCGCCAGCCATGTTTACTCGAGTAACTAGGTGCAACTAAGAACAAAACATTGACTATCTGGCGACGGTCATCTGACAAAACAAAACAACGCAATGCAACGCTTGTGTGGCGATTGCCGGAACTACAAACTATTACACTACCAAAGATGAGACAACTCCGTCAATTACTTTGCCAGCTATTGACTTTTAGACAGTGGATACATTTTTTTGGATCCCACGGTATTTAATTTTGTTGCGGCTATTGCTCTTGTAAGCCAAAAGCGTATAGGACATCACATTCAAGCACAACGATAAAATTTTAAATGAGCCGCCACTGCTCGAATGAAATGCACAGAAATACGGATGATCGAAAATCTGATGGATCGTGACCACAGCGTGCAGCGCTATCACCCTGACGCTGCCGTCTTAACCCAATCTACACTGAGCGGGCTTATAAAAAAAATGGATGCGGTACATCTTCGTTAGTCTTCCATGATTAACTTGAAGATGACAGGCAGGCGCCCATCAAAATATCGTGGATTATGGTTAACGACGAGCAGCAAGCCTGATACTTCTTGGAATACTCAGTTCGATGGATGACTTAAGTTGAAATATGAGTGTACTTATTGGCTGATGAGGGTAGATGGCGAGACATAAAGAACAACTTTTGCATTCATGCAAGTAGTGAGTCAGTAATAGGAGCAGCTCGGAACTTTTCGATTAGCGATCGGAAAAACAGACCGGTTGAAACCGATACCAGTATTTCAGTTCTGAAAACCGGTATTTTTCGGGATTTATTTGCTGTCGGTTACGACAGCCGTTTTTTTGTATTTACTAATAACTGTGATGTATTGGCAAATGTGCCAACACCTTGTAGATAGAGGAGGCCTAAATGCACGCTATAATGTAACGCAGACGGGCGTGAAGTCTGGAACAGGATACATTATGAATGCTATAAAGAAAAGTAGGTAACTGCTCGAATACTTAACTTTAATCCATCATTTGTATACAGCATTCTTGATGATACAAGTGAGACTCTCTCTAGAAATGGTTAATGGCGCCTTGCTAGATCGTAGTCATGGACTTAGCTGAAGGCTATTCTAACTGTCTCTCGGCAAATGAGAGAAAGGCTTCGTCAGTGTAGTCGCTAGCAAAGTCGTCGTACAACTGGGGCGAGTGCTAGTCCGTCCCTCTAGACCTGCCGTGTGGTGGCGCTAGACCTGCAATTACTGACAGTGGCGACACGCGGGTCCAACATGTACTAATGGACCGCGGCCGATTTAAAGCTACCACCTAGCAAGTGTGGTGTCTGGCGGTGACACCACAAACTGAATAAAAAACCGAATTATCAATAAGCCATACGAACACTGCTAAAATTTTTCGTTTTTAAGTAACCCTTTTTTAAAGAAAGGAGCAATTTTTATTCGTAAGGTTTGCATTGGTTTGAAGTATTACGTTCTTAGTGAAAATGGGATAAAGCGATCAGTGCCATTTCAGTAACTATGCTGACAGAAATGAGCAGCAAACATGTGGCATAAGAATTGGTACGGTACTACTAAGACAATAATGTCCCTGTTGCTTGCATGGGTGTGTGCGATGTCCTTAGCTTAGTTAGGTTTAAGTAGTTCTAAGTTCTAGGGGACTGATGACCTCAAAAGTTAAGTTCCATAGTGCTCAGAGCCATTTGAACCTGTTTTGGTAAGGCACACGTGTGTGCGTGGAGTGTGCAAGACTTGGCCCCAAATGGCCTAAACGGTTGTTTCTCGATGTCGTCACCAGAATGGCACGAACACTAATATGCAAATATTTTTACAAAGCCACGTAGCAATGAAGTAGAATGCTTCAATTGCTTTAAAGGATTAACCCTTTACAGGACAAAACATTTTTCTGAAAATTTGAAACGTAATATTTTTATTGCATCCCATTTGGCTTATGTAATACTGTAGAACTATTTTATGTTCATTTGCCTTGGAACTGAAAGGAAGAAATAGGTGGTTGATGTATAGACTAGTATCCATTTGGAGTGGGGCTTAGACTACTGTGGATGGTGGTCATTTAAAAGATAAATAAAAACACGGCATTCTGAATGCAAGTAAGATACAGTTTATTAACTAATGTACTGAAGTAGAAAAACTGAACACATTTCACTATTCAAACAATAAAACATTAGCAAACGCTATTAAATACTACAAATTCCAGTGGTAGACATGTTATTTAGGATGAAACGGGTGAAAACAGGGAAGGCAAAGCGCAACTTTGCATTCCTTGCATACTACTTCTTTTGGGTTGCTTTTTTGTGCTACAGCGAGCTCACCTTGTGCCCGTACCCTTCTGTGGAAAATGTCCCCCTACATTCATTACTATCTGTGGATCCACGTTTGAAACAGTTTTGCCCCTAAGCTTTGTTTTCGTGATAAAAACTTTTGGGGAAGTTTGTGGCACACATGTCTTCCTGCTAGAAAAAGTTCCAATTAATGCATTGGCCAAGATACTGCGGAAATTTAGATGTGGCCTTCCATTATAAGACTGTGCCATTTTTGCAGTCTCATAATAAAGAATGAAGGAATTGACAACTGCAGCATCCAGAAATTAATATAATTTTATCCACCGCTTTCTTGATTTCCATGAAACACTGTAGGCAGACATCAGTTGATCAAATTTTTCAACCCCTCCCATTTAGCTATTATAGTCAGCAATAGCCTTGGGACACTCAATGCTTTCCTTTTTACCCTTCTTGTTTCTGCTGGACACTTGACACATCTCACTAGGGTTATGCATGTTGCTCCCAATTACTACTGATTTTGTACCTCTGTCTTCCCATTTTGTTATAGAAATATCATCTTCCATAACAGAGTCGTGCTGTCCTAATTTCATCTGCTTGTCAGCTTTCAATAACATTTTAGGAAAATATTTTCTACTTTGGAGCACTGTTCCACAACCAAATGTTCCTCTAGTCAATAATTTAGAAAGCAATGTTAAATTAGTAAAAAATCTGTCAAAAAAGAGGCAGTACCCTAAAAACTGGAGTGGTTTTGAAAGTGACAAAACAACCTTCTCACCTAGAGAACCTTCTTCTTTGAATTCAGATTTTCCTACATACACTTGAAAAGATAACATGTACCCTGTAACACTGCGGGCTGCAACGCAAATTTTAAATCCTCGTTTTGTAGGCTTCATTGGCATATACTGCTTTAGGGAAGTCCTACCTTTGGAAGCCACCATGCTTTCATCAATACTGGTAAATCGGCTCGGTCTAAACGATTTAAAAAAATTGGTTTAGATGGTTAAGAAGTGGACGAAGCTTATACAATTTGTCATACCCATATTCTCCCTTTTTTGGCATTCTCTGTGAATCGTTTACATGCAAGAACCTTAACATCTTCAAAAATCTTCTGACAGACTTAACTGAAGCTACTCTGTTTACAAATAAATTGGGATCAGATGACCAGTAATGTCTTATGCTGTGAAGTCTGTGGAAACCCATTATAAGAAGGACACCAAGGAATGCTTTCCATTCAGTTGTGGTCACATTTAGATCAGTATCTTTCTGATTAGCATAAAGATTAGATTCTCTCACAATATATTCTAAGATAAAGATAGGAAAAAACTGCGAGAATATAGCTATAAGAGATTATAAATTCACTTCAATGTTTGTTCCAAAACCCTGTGAATAATTTACTGCATTGTATATGGCAGGATCACTAATGTTTAGGGGACTGATGACCTTAGCTGTTTAGTCCCCCTTAAACATCCCAACAACCACCACCACCACTAATGTTTTTTGAAAAATTGTACTGCGTGGTAGGCCTAACATGAGCATTGTCACGTTCGTCCTCTTCTTCACTTTCGTCTTCATCCTCATCACTTTCAGGGATTACACATGTTTGTTGAGTTGATGGAGGAATGAAATCACTAAAAGAGTCATGGGACGAATTATCTCCCCTGCTTGTATTAGTGGGATGAGTATTTGGTAATACGTCGTCGGCATCCGAATCACCTCCACACTCGGAATGAACAGCCTGATCATCGTCTATCAAACTCTCGAAGTCTTGTGATGACATCTCTTCCAATTCTCGAAATGTGAAGGTGTTCTTAGTTATGTGCAACTGTAATAATGAAATGCGAGCTTATGTCAGTTAGCTTTTTGTCATTGTTCATTTGCTAATAATTTGTTAGCCAGACACTAAAACTGGCTTATATACACTCCTGGAAATGGAAAAAAGAACACATTGACACCGGTGTGTCAGACCCACCATACTTGCTCCGGACACTGCGAGAGGGCTGTACAAGCAATGATCACACGCACGGCACAGCGGACACACCAGGAACCGCGGTGTTGGCCGTCGAATGGCGCTAGCTGCGCAGCATTTGTGCACCGCCGCCGTCAGTGTCAGCCAGTTTGCCGTGGCATACGGAGCTCCATCGAAGTTTTTAACACTGGTAGCACGCCGCGACAGCGTGGACGTGAACCGTATGTGCAGTTGACGGACTTTGAGCGAGGGCGTATAGTGGGCATGTGGGAGGCCGGGTGGACGTACCGCCGAATTGCTCAACACGTGGGACGTGAGGTCTCCACAGTACATCGATGTTGTCGCCAGTGGTCGGCGGAAGGTGCACGTGTCCGTCGACCAGGGACCGGACCGCAGCGACGCACGGATGCACGCCAAGACCGTAGGATCCTACGCAGTGCCGTAGGGGACCGCACCGCCACTTCCCAGCAAATTAGGGACACTGTTGCTCCTGGGGTATCGGCGAGGACCATTCGCAACCGTCTCCATGAAGCTGGGCTACGGTCCCGCACACCGTTAGGCCGTCTTCCGCTCACGCCCCAACATCGTGCAGCCCGCCTCCAGAGGTGTCGCGACAGGCGTGAATGGAGGGACGAATGGAGACGTGTCGTCTTCAGCGATGATAGTCGCTTCTGCCTTGGTGCCAATGATGGTCGTATGCGTGTTTGGCGCCGTGCAGGTGAGCGCCACAATCAGTACTGCATACGACCGAGGCACACAGGGCCAACACCCTGCATCATGGTGTGGGGAGCGATCTCCTACACTGGCCGTACACCACTGGTGATCGTCGAGGGGACACTGAATAGTGCACGGTACATCCAAACCGTCATCGAACCCATCGTTCTACCATTCCTGGACCGGCAAGGGAACTTGCTGTTCCAACAGGACAATGCACGTCCGCATGTATCCCGTGCCACCCAACGTGCTCTAGAAGGTGTATGTCATCTACCCTGGCCAGCAAGATCTCCGGATCTGTCCCCCATTGAGCATGTTTGGGACTGGATGAAGCGTCGTCTCACGCGGTCTGCACGTCCAGCACGAACGCTGGTCCAGCTGAGGCGCCAGGTGGAAATGGCATGGCAAGCCGTTCCACAGAACTACATCCAGCATCTCTACGATCGTCTCCATGGGAGAATAGCAGCCTGCATTGCTGCGAAAGGTGGATATACACTGTACTAGTGCCGACATTGTGCATGCTCTGTTGCCTGTGTCTATGTGCCTGTGGTTCTGTCAGTGTGATCATGTGATGTATCTGACCCCAGGAATGTGTCAATAAAGTTTCCCCTTCCTGGGACAATGAATTCCGGTGTTCTTATTTCAATTTCCAGGAGTGTATTTTGTAAATTACTTGCATATTATCGGGGTATATCGTAAATATTGCATAGTCCCTCTTACGTATTTCATAAAAGAGCACTTTTACGAAAATGTAATAAACGACACTCAAGTTTTGCTACCATGCTCTCAGTTATCTCTGTATTATTACGTGTAGTCTCTATTTAGGTAGATAAAACGTAAAACGTATATACAATGTAAAACACGTAACTATTAATTCAATAAATGTCATACATACCTTATATTTTAATAAATTCTCACATTAATTGCTCCTTCAGTGGGCCGATTTTCCCTCGTACAGACAAAACGCCACCAAACATGCTCCTCACGAGGACAGTGGTTGCCTAGCCAACCACCATTTCAATAAGAATCTTCTACCAACCTCAGCAAACAAAAAGTGGTCGCTTGAGGGTATACCATCCATTTAGCAACACCTGATGCACCTTTAAGGGTTATTTTTCTATAGAAAACGTACACGGTTACGCACTTACGGTAGGTGGGCAATATATCGACCACTACCCTATAAAGGGTTAAAGATTTGTCAGCCATATCTACGATGTAATAAAAGAGGAAGCAAGTTATGGTAACAGTTACTTGCAAATTTAAAACTCGATAACAGTTCGGTTACAGTAAACAATAAAAATGGAAAGTAGCTCATCTGCTTCCTGTGCCTACACAATATGCCTTTGTCTGCTAGCAGCCCTCTGCAAACGGAGAAAGTTCTTCAACCTCAGTTTCCTCCCCTTTGACACAGAATATTCGTAATGCCCAGATAGTGGCATGATCCCCATTACTACACGACTCTCAGGAATCGATACGAGAATACTGGCGACTTTCTGCAGTGTTCAGCCACTTATAACTTTTCGTGAAAAGCAGCGAATGGTTGGCTGACTGTTTTCTTTTATATGCATCTTTAGTTCAATATTTTGAGTGTACTTATCTTGACGGTCTCGTAAACTGACACACGGACTGTAGTAGGTTCGAATCCTGCCTCGGGCGTGGGTTGGGTTTACGTACTTCTACGTTCTAGGGGACTGACGACCTCAGAAGTTAAATGTCATAGTGTTTAGAGCTATTTGAACCATTTTGATATACGGCTGGGAGAGGGGTGTGCTAACCACAGCCCCTTCGTATCCGCTTCGAGAGACGGTTGTGTGCTGAGGATGACACGGCGCCCGGTCGGTACCGTTGGGCCTTCATGGCCTGTTCGGCCGGAGTTTAGTTTTTTTGTGTATTTTGAAATTGAAAGAGTCAAAATTTTTCAATTTTTGTTCGATTTCTACGTTCATTACGGGAAATGATAGGAATAAAAAAACCGAAAATTGGTTATTTCAGAAACAGGTTGCTTTGAGTGGTCTTAACACTCAGGTTGAGCACTGATGGGAAAGCAACGGATGTAACCGAAAACCGGCTGTTTCAGCGAAAATCGCCGCCGCCCGTTTCGACCCCCGGCACCTCTTCAGGCGCCGCCGCGCGGCGCAATATCCCCTGGCAGCAGCGCAGCGCCGGACAATTTGTTAGTCTAATTCGGCTGCGCCGGCGATTACGCCGTAGGCGGGCCGGCCAGTCCATCAGGCGCGTTAAGCCCCCTCCGCCACGCACCGCGCTGCCCCAAATCCGTTTTAAATTGAGCCCGCGTGCACCTGGGCGAGCAGCCGCCGCCCGCACCCCCACACTGGCGGGCCACCCCCGCTCCCCTCTCTCGGCCTCGTGTCCGAGCGCCGCCTCGGGGCGAGTTTTTAAAATGCAATTTCCCGCCCCCCTCGCCGGATATTGCTTAATAACCGCGAGCCCTGGCCGCTCCTCCGGCAGTGACGCACCCCGCCGCCCGGGTAATTGTGACGTCGTTATTAGATTCCGTGACGTGCTCGCGCCAGATGCTCAGCCGTCCGCAAAAATACCTCCAGCCTCCAGCGTGGACAGCCGCCCGGAAGGAATTCCGATCTGGCGGCCCTTCCCCGGCTCTGACGTCAACGCCGCGGAGGGCCGTAACAGCTTTTCGACAGTACTTTACGAGTCTTATTTGCAGATCCTTGACGCTGTCCACCATGCTGGGATTCGACTGGCCACGGGTGCTTATCGGACCAGTCCCGTACCCAGCCTCTGTGCTGAGGCTGGCGAACCGCCACTTACCATCCGGCGTCAGCTCCTGCTGGTTCGCCAGGCTTGTAAGTTTCTTGCAGCTCCCAGCTCGCCTGCTCACCGCCTTGTTGCCCATCCACCTCTGGACCGCCTTTTTTCCCACCGTCCCCGGGCTACGTTGCCATTTGGGATCCGTGTGCAACGTGTGCTACACTCCTGGAAATGGAAAAAAGAACACATTGACACCGGTGTGTCAGACCCACCATACTTGCTCCGGACACTGCGAGAGGGCTGTACAAGCAATGATCACACGCACGGCACAGCGGACACACCAGGAACCGCGGTGTTGGCCGTCGAATGGCGCTAGCTGCGCAGCATTTGTGCACCGCCGCCGTCAGTGTCAGCCAGTTTGCCGTGGCATACGGAGCTCCATCGCAGTCTTTAACACTGGTAGCATGCCGTGACAGCGTGGACGTGAACCGTATGTGCAGTTGACGGACTTTGAGCGAGGGCGTATAGTGGGCATGCGGGAGGCCGGGTGGACGTACCGCCAAATTGCTCAACACGTGGGGCGTGAGGTCTCCACAGTACATCGATGTTGTCGCCAGTGGTAGGCGGAAGGTGCACGTGCCCGTCGACCTGCGACCGGACCGCAGCGACGCACGGATGCACGCCAAGACCGTAGGATCCTACGCAGTGCCGTAGGGGACCGCACCGCCACTTCCCAGCAAATTAGGGACACTGCTGCCCCTGGAGTATCGGCGAGGACCATTCGCAACCATCTCCATGAAGCTGGGCTACGGTTCCGCACACCATTAGGCCGTCTTCCGCTCACGCCCCAACATCGTGCAGCCCGCCTCCAGTGGTGTCGCGACAGGCGTGAATGGAGGGACAAATGGAGACGTGTCGTCTTCAGCGATGAGAGTCGCTTCTGCCTTGGTGCCAATGATGGTCGTATGCGTGTTTGGCGCCGTGCATGTGTTGCCACAATCAGGACTGCATACGACCGAGGCACACAGGGCCAACACTCGGCATCATGGTGTGGGGAGCGATCTCCTACACTGGCCGTACACCACTGGTGATCGTCGAGGGAACACTGAATAGTGCACGGTACATCCAAACCGTCATCGAACCCATCGTTCTACCATTCCTAGACCGGCAAGGGAACCTGCTGTTCCAACAGGACAATTCACGTACGCATGTATCCCGTGCCACCCAACGTGCTCTAGAAGGCGTAAGTCAACTACCCTGGCCAGCAAGATCTCCGGATCTGTCCCCCATTGAGCATGTTTGGGACTGGATGAAGCGTCGTCTCACGCGGCCTGCACGTCCAGCACGAACGCTGGTCCAACTGAGGCGCCAGGTGGAAATGGCATGGCAAGCCGTTCCACAGGACTACATCCAGCATCTCTACGATCGTCTCCATGGGAGAATAGCAGCCTGCATTGCTGCGAAAGGTGGATATACACTGTACTAGTGCCGACATTGTGCATGCTCTGTTGCCTGTGTCTATGTGCCTGTGGTTCTGTCAGTGTGATCATGTGATGTATCTGACCCCAGGAATGTGTCAATAAAGTTTCCCCTTCCTGGGACAATGAATTCACGGTGTTCTTATTTCAATTTCCAGGAGTGTAGATTCGCTCGGTGTGGAGTCTGTACACCCCCAAATCCAAGGTTTTAACCGCCTGCCACCCTGGTTACTGAAGAGGCCCGGAGTGATTTTAGATTTATTGCAGTACAAGAGAGATTGCACTCCTGCCACCGTTTTTAATGCAGCATTTTCTGCCATTTTATCTGAGCACCACGACTATGTAGCTGTTTTTACGGATGGGTCGCAACAAGGGGATTCCGTTGGCTGCTCAGTTGTTTTTCCGGACCGTGTCCTCAAGGTCCGACTGCCTCAGACTTTTACTGTCTTTGATGCAGATTTGTCTGCGATCTTGCGGGCGCTGGAGGAGATGAGACATTCTTCCTCTCCTAAATTTCTTGTCTGTTCCGATTCACTCAGTGCCCTTCAATCATTGCAACGTTTGTATCCGGCGGATAAAGTAGTCCACACCATCCAGGATGCCCTCCTCCGACTACAGCGACTGGGGAAGGTTGTCGCTTTCTGCTGGGTTCCGGGGCATGTCGGCATTGCTGGGAATGAAAGGTCAGATCTCGCAGCCAAGGAGGCATGTCTTGATCCACATATATCTCAGTGTGCTATCACCTTGCACGCACTCACCTCGCTGTAGAGCTCACGAGTCATGTGTCGGTGGGAGGATGAGTGGCTGGAAGTGACTGACAATAAGCTCCGTCTAGTCAAGCCCACAACGCGTGTGTGGTGTACTTCCTTTCAGCCCCATCGACGGGACGAGGTTCTCCTCACTCGGCTTCGAATAGGCCACAGCCCTATGACGCACGGCTTCCTTCTCCGGCGAGAGGACCCTCCAATGTGTGGTGGTTGCGGCGTCCAGGTCACTGTGCGCCACGTTTTATTGGATTGCGTTTTATTTTCTGACCAGCGGGCCGCGGCTGACTTGCCAGCGGACCTCCCAACTCTTTTAGGCAACACTCGGACGAATGTGGTTGAAGTTTTAAAGTTCTGTTCCATGTCAAATGTTTTTACACAGATTTTAGGGAGAGGATTTTAATTTCCTCACTGTGTGACAAGCTCGCCCATATTTTATGTAAGTAGCCAACCAGTGACACTTTTAGTGGCATTCTTGTTGCTATGTTTTCCCTTTCCTTCGGTTTTACTTTCTTATATAGAATTTTCTTTCTTTTCCTGCTTTCTTTGCGTGTGTGCTTCAGTTTTCTTAGGTATGTCCGCATTCGTTCCTTTTAATGTGTGTCAGGGCGCTGATGACCTCGATGTTGAGCGCCCATAAACCCCAACACACACACACACATACACTTTACAAGTGCTGTGTTGGCAGAAGAGCCAACACCGTGTCGCTAGAGGAGGCCGACATGCACGCGTTTAAGCTCACGCACACTGGCGTGAGGTCTGGAACAATGTAAAGTAGTTGAGTCTAGTAAGAAAAGAACGTAGTTGCTGGAATACTTAACTTTAATCCATAATTGGTGTACATCGCTCTTGACGGTACATGTTTTACAATCTCAGTATAAACTGGTAATGGCGCCTTGCTAGGTCGTAGCAAATGACGTAGCTGAAGGCTATGCTAACTATCGTCTCGGCAAATGAGAGCGTATTTGTCAGTGTAGCATCGCTAGCAAAGTCGGCTGTACAACTGGGGCGAGTGCTAGGAAGTCTCTCTAGACCTGCCGTGTGGCGGCGCTCGGTCTGCAATCACTGACAGTGGCGACACGCGGGTCCGACGTATACTAACGGACCGCGGCCGATTTAAAGGCTACCACCTAGCAAGTGTGGTGTCTGGCGGTGACACCACAACAAGCATACAGTCTCACTACCCAGCTGATCGTACAGCTCTAATAAAATAATTTTCCTCAAGACAATTAAGTCTCATCTATGAACCGCCAGGATAGCCGAGAGCGTTAATGCGCTGCTTCCTGGACTCGGGTAGGCGCGCCAGCCCCGGACCGAATCCGTCCGGCAGATTAACGACGAGGGCCGGTGTGCCGGCCAGCCTAGATCTGGTTTTTAGGCGGTTTTCCACATCCCGCTAGGTGAATACTGGGCTGGTCCCCACTTTCCGCCTCAGTTACACGGTTCGCCGCCATCTGAACACGTTTGCACTATTCCATGAATAGACGCAGACAGCTGGGGTTCATTAATTCCGTCCTGCGGGGTACAGGGTGGCTGCAGGAAGGGCATCCGGCCACCCCTTTCCACTAACCTTGCCAAATCCGTTCCTAACAATGCCGACCCTGCGTCAGTGCGGGACATGGCACCAGTGAAAGAAAGAAAGAATTTAAGTCTCATCTATATCTACAATAATTATGGAAACTGAATAAATGAATTAAAATCTGTACCCCACCTGGCACTTGAACCAAGATCTCCCTGTTTACAAGGCACAATACTGAACTTTTTTTTTAAATCTCATTTTCTTCGTTATTTTTCGTTGCATTTGTTAGGGGCAGACGTCTGATGACAACTGTTGAAGTTCACCAATGATCCGTTCACTCAGCTCTGTTATTACAAAGGACAGCTAATCCTCTGTGCGAACACGCTGAGTTACCGTGCCAGCTCGAGAAATGGAAATGAGCATTGTGGGCTGGGATGGTCCCATCTATGGAAGTTTGGCCGCCAAGTGCCAGTCTTCTTGTAGTAGACGCCAACGCCACACTGGGCGAGTTGCGTGGCGGTGATGAGGCTGAAATGATGATGAGGACAACACAACGCCCAGTCCACAAGCGGACAAAATTTTCAGCCTGGCCGGGAATCGAACGAGGGCCTGCTTTCATGGGAGGACCATTACACCACAGCAGCACTATAGCTAACAGTCCTGCACGGACAACCTAAGTCTAATACCCTCCCCAACACTTCACATCTTTAGCTTATTTTCCCCGAAAATCGTCGCTATTGCCAGGTCTCTCCAACATTGGAATAGCAAAAAAATGGTTCTAATGGCTCTGAGCACTATGGGACTTAACTTCTGAGGTCATCAGTCACCTAGAACTTATAACTACTTAAACCCAACTAACCGAAGAACATCACACACATCCATGCCTGAGGCAGGATTCGAACCTGCTACCGTACCAGTCACGCGGATCCAGACTGTAGCACCTAGAAACGCTCGGCCACTCAGGCCGGCTTGGAATAGCACCCCGGCATTGGACATAATGGGGAAATCCTGTACCTCAGGTGATTGTATAGATCTTATAATTAAATTATCCTCAAGACATTTAACTCTCCTCTTTATCCACGATGTCTGCAGCTCATGGTCTCGTGGTAGAGTTCTTTCTTCCAGCGCACGGGGTCCCAGGTTCCATTCTCGGCGGAGTCAGGAATTTTCACCTTCCTCGAGTTGACTGGGTGTTGTTGTGTCGTCTTCATCATCATTATTCTACCCATTACAGTCGGAGGAAGGCAATGGCAAACCACCTCCACTAGGACCTTGCCTAGTATGGCGGTGTGGGTCTCCCACATCGTTCCCCTATGCTCTGTCAAGGACTATGGGACTTCATCACCATCTTATCCACGATAATGGTGGAGGCAGAGTAAATGAATTAAAATTTGTGCCACAGCCAGAACTTGAACCTGCCAGTGCATCTCTACCTAGCACTGCACTTCCACTTGACTGGTACTATATTCTCCCTCTTTATGCCACATTAATGTGACCAATTGAATAACCATCTTTTGAAGTGTGGACCACTATGAGATGTGCAGATTCTCAGTGAGGATTTGGAAGGTACAAAATGGATGTAGAGCTTTGTCAGCTCCAGTGCTGTGGCCAGCTGCTATAAGTTTCACAGTTCAGAATGCACAGCAAGTTCTGATAAACGTCGTCCCACAAATTCTCAGTTGGCTTTAAATCCGGGGAGTTTGGTAGCCAGAGGAGTAGGTTAAAGTTTTCCTGTTGCTCTTCATGCCACACAAGTACACTGTGCCGGCCACTGTGGCCAAGCAGTTCTAGGTGCTTCAGTCCGGAACCGCGCTGCTGGTACACTTGCAGGTTCGAATCCTGCCTCGGGCATGGATGTGTGTGATGTGCTTAGGTTAGTCAGGTTTAAGCAGTTCTAAGTCTAGTGGACTGATGACCTCAGATGTTAAGTCCCATGGTGCTCAGAGCCATTTGAACCAAGTACACTTTGACCTGTGTGACACATTGCATTGTCCTGTTGGTAGATGCCATTTTGCTGAGGAAACACAAGCTACATGTAGGGGTGAATATGGTCCCCATACTTGTGGCAATCCATCGTTCCTTCCAGAATGATGAGATTACCCAGGAAATGGTACATAGTTCAGAATGTGTGACATGAGCTGTACAATAGAGGTGGTCACACAAATTCGTCATTGGCTTTAAATCCACGCAGTTTGGTAGCCAGAAGAGTACAGTAAAGTTATCCTGCTGCTCTTCATGCGACACATGTATACTGTAACCTGTGCAACTCACTGCATTGTCTCTTGGTAGATGCCATTTTTCCAAGGAAACCTAAGCTATGCGTAGGGCTGGACATCGTCCCCATACTTGTGTTGATCCACTGCTCCTTCCAGAATGATGAGACCACCTAGGGAATGCCACAAAAACATTCTGCAGATTGTAACACTCTCTACTCTGGCCTGGACATCTTACTTTCAGGTGTTTCACGCCATATATATGCGAATGGCCATCTACCTCTTGGAGTGTAGAACATGATTCATCTGAAAATTCCACCTGATGCCACCCACTCGACGTCCAGTGGAGGTATTGGCATGCAAGTTCCAGCCATTGTAGCCAATGAACAGCAGTTACTACAGGTGCGTGAATGAGGTGCCTACTGCGGAGACCCATATGCGTCAGTGTTTTCTGAACAGTCATTGAAGAGACACTCCTAGTAGCCCCTCGCTTCATCTGGGTGGTCAGTTGCACCATGCACTCGTATACACTAAAAGCCAAAGAAACTGGTACACCTGTCTAATATCGAGCAGGGTCTCTGTGACCACACAGAGGCATGGACTCGACTAATGTCTGAAGTCTATCCTTTTGACAGGAGGTCTTGTGGATGGTGCCCATTTACCACTGTGAGAAGATGAAACTCTTATAGCCGTCCTTATGATTTTATTTATTTCGTAGCTACCAGTTTTGGCACCAATGCGCCATCTTCAGGTTGTGGTTGATGCTGAAGGGGTTGCCACAATCCCAACATAACTGGTTATACAGACCATCTGAAAATTTTGGTATCCACACTCCCAACCACCCAACTTGGAGTGCTGCACACTTCTGTTGAGCCACTGTGTCTTCCAGGATGACGTCATCACCCACACAGTGGCACGAAAACATTCCACAGCGCATAACTCTCCCTCCTCTGGCCTGGACGCTTCCAGTGATTGATGGAAATTATTGCTTTCATATATTTCATGTTGCACAAACCAGCAGGTGTCTGTCCAATGGAGTATAAATCGTGATTCATTTAAAAGGCTGCTCCGTGTATGTGCAGTTGCGCTATTGGCGTGCTAATTTCAGCCTTTGTCACCAATGAAGAGCTGTCAGTATGGGTGCATGAACCAGGCGCTTGCAACAGAGGCCCATATACGGCATCATGCACTGAACGGTCACTGGGGCGACGCTGTTGGGTTGGTAGCCCCTTGGTTCATCTGGGCGGTCAGTAACCCAACAGTTGCATGGCAGTTCGTCCATACATATCCCGACAGTCATCGTTTACCCCTCCGATCTACGGCCCATGCTGCACCACAGTTGCATCTGGCGCCAGTTTTAGACTGCGTCATTTTGCCAAACGCAGTATAGTTTAACCACAGTGGGACGCAAACAGCTTAAAAGCTTAGCCATTTCAGAAATGCTTCCACCCTTGGAGCGAAAGAGAATTGTTATGCCCTTTTGGATGTTAGATAAATCACTCTGTTCCTGAATTACGACAAAGACTGCACTTTTTTTCTGCATCCCTCTGGCATACTTTAAATGCCCTCCACCGCTTGTGCTGCCATCTGCCATCTTTGAGTGGTTACTACATATTGACGCTGAACGTAGGCGTTAGTAGCATTGATGTGACTGGACTGTGTGAATACAAAATGTATGCGTGTATGTGCAGATATTTGCTACATCAGTAATCATGTCATTTCAGACTAATAATTCCAGCTATTACAAGTCGTACGATTTCAGGCTCGGTAGTACCTCGAGGTACACGGGACAAGAACAAGCCATTAACGTTTACACTGGAGCACAAAAGAAACTGGTATGGACATGCATATTCAAATACAGACATATGTAAACAGGTGGAATACAGCACTGCAGTCGGCAACGTTTGTATAAGACAACAAGCGTCTGGCACAGTTGTTAGATCGGTTACTGCTGCTACAATGGCAGGTTATCAAGATTTAGGTCAGTTTGAACGTTGCGTTATAGTCGACGCACGAGCGATGGGACACAGCATCTCCGACGTGGCGATGAAGTGGGGATTTTCCCGTACGACCATTTCACGAGTATACTGTGAATATCAGGAATCCAGTAAAACATCAAATCTCTGACATCGCTGCGACCGGAAAAAGATCCTCAAAGAACGGGACCAACGATGACTGAAGAGAATCGTTCAACCTGACATAAGTGCAACCCTTTCGCAAACTGCTGCAGATTACAAAGCTGGGCCGTCAACAAGTGTCAGCTTGCAAACCACTCAACGAAAGATCATCGATGTGGGCTTTCGGAGCCGAAGGCCCACTTTTATATCCTTGATCATTGCTTGAAAAGAAGCTTTTGCCAAGGCCCATCAACACCTACAGTGGACTGTTGATGACTGGAAACATGTTTCCTGCTCGAACGAGTCTTGTTTCAAATTGCATCAAACTGTGGAACGTGTACGGGAGTGGAGAAAACCTCATGAATCTCTGGACCTACGTTTCAGCAGTGGTCTGTTCAAACTGGTGGAGGCCCTTTAAGGGTGTGGGGCGGGTGAAGTTGAAGTGATATGGGACCCATGATACGTCTAGATACGACTCTGGCAGGTGACACATAACGTAAGCATCCTGTCTGGTCACCTGAATCCATTCATGTCCATTGTGCTTTCAGACGGGCTAGGGTAATTGCAGCAGGACAATGCGACAACCCACACGTCCAGAATTGCTATAGAATGGCTCCAGGAACACTGTTCTGAGTTTAAACACCTCCGCTGGCCACCACATGAACATTATTGAGCATATCTGGGACGACTTGCAATGTGCTGTTCAGAAGGGATCTCCACCCAGCCCTGCAGGATTCATGCTGTCTGTTCCCTCCAGCACTAAACCAGACGTTAGTCGACTCCACGCCACGTCATCTTGCAGCACTTGTGTATCCTTACAGGGACCCTACACGATATTAGACAGGGGTACCAGTTTCTTTGGCTCTTCGGTGTATATTCACTGGCAGCAGATCAGGTGTTGATGTGTGGTTGCACGGACGCATGGATGCTGTATACAGGGTGTCCCAGCTGTCTTGTCCACCCAAAATATCTCTGGAACAATAACAGCTATTGGAAAATGACTTTCACCGGTATCAATGTAGGGCTGGGGCCCATGAATGTACATATTTGGAAACATTCTAAAACGAAAGCGCATGTGTTTTTTAACACAAACTTATGTTTTTTTTTTTAAACGGACCTCCTATATTTTTTCTTCAGCAATCCATAGCATGACAAAGCACATACACAATGGCGTTGATTGCATCGCAATATTCCCATTACATCCCGAGATATTGAGACGCGAATTTGACGCTTGAAACACCCGACATGCGCTGCTAGCGCACGTCATGAGGCTCATGGGGCGTGAACCCCATGCTGTCCGTAATCGCGATGTGATTGACATGTGTAATCACACTTCCATACTTATCAAGAGGTCCGAAACAACGGTAAAACTTTTAGTCCACTTGCTCGTTTCACTAAAACCATTACTATTACGAGTGAATGATTAACTGTCACTTGCGCTAGATCTACAGTAAAGTAAAGTTTTAACGTTGAATGGCATTGCCTTTTTAGTAACGGATTAACGATAAGCGAAGTTATCTTTGTGACTAACGTTGCGGTACACAGATATGTTACAGAACCGCACCACCCCTAGCCTATGGGATAAATACCTGCTGGAATGTATGACGTTAATGCAGGATGGCAGCAGACCGTATTATTCGTTTCGGACCTCTTGATAAGTATGGAAGTGTGATTACGCATGTCAATCACGTCGCGATTACGGGCAGCATGGGGTTCACGCCTGAGCCTCAGGACGTGCGCTAGCAGCGCATGTCGGGTGTTTCAAGTGTCAACTTCGCGTCTTAATATCTCGGGATGTAATGGGAATATTGCGATACAATCGACGCCATTGTGTATGTGCTTCGTCATGCTATGGATTGCTGAAGAAAAAATATAGGAGGTCCATTTAAAAAAAAACATATGTTTGTGTTAAAAAACACATATGCTTTCGTTTTAGAATATTTCTAAATATGTACATTCATGGGCCCCAGCCCTATATTGATACCGGAGAAAGTCGTTTTCCAATAGCTTTTATTGTTCCAGAGATATTTTGGGTGGGCAAGATAGCTGGGACACCCTGTATACTGACAGGCATAGTCCACACAAGTGCATTTATGTCCGTGCAGAAAACGTCATCTCCTAAAGTTTGGTTGGTTGATTTGGAGGCAGGGGACCGAACAGAGAGGTCATTGGTCCCATCAGATTAGGGAAGGATGGGGAAGGAAGCCGGCCATGACCTTCCAAAGGAACCATCCTGTCATTTGGCTCCAGCAATTTAGGGAAATCAAGGGAAACGTAAATCAGGATGGCTGATGCAGGTTTGAAAAGTCGACCTCCAGAATGCGAATCCACTGTGCTAACCACTGGGTCACGTCGCTCGGTCCTACAGTTTGTGACACATTTGCAGGAAGGTGGTTCAATGCATAGAAAAAAACGACAGTGAAGTACAGACATATCGAGGTACCACATGTAAAAATGTGGGTGCCACAAAGTTTCTCTGTAATGACGCATCAGGTATTGGGGAAGAAATTTTGTCAGGGAAAAAAATGTTCGCTCATGCTACCCAGAACAATGGGAGGCGTGAGGCGTGAGGGCATTGCCACGCTGTGGCATTTGGATGCTGTGTGTGTTGCCTATAAGCCAGTGCTCTGCACCGCGTTAAAGGCGGCAGGCCCACATTCTGAAACATCTCTTTTCATTTGGAGAAACTCAGTCCTAATCGTCATTTTTTCGTTCTCCGTTGTTCCTTATTTACCTCAAAATTCTTAGAGGTGTATTCTGTCTATCCAACTAGAAGACAGGTAATTTGCTTCTTGCCATACGTGTTTCGCTTCTTTTATTTATGAAGCATCTTCAGTGGCCTGTAATACATGTTCCTTTTTGTAAATATAATAAATGTGTTATGTAATACTTCAATATGTTACTGTGTTACATGTTGTCATATTTTTCTCTTGTTTTTCACGTTGTGGATTGGCAAGAGAGCCAACCCGGTGTGAGAGGAAGCCGAAAGGCACGCGTTTTAGCTCACGCAGGCTGGCGTGAGGTCTGGAACAGGTCAAGGAAATGAGATTAGCAAAAAAGGACGTAGCTGTTGGAATACTTAACTTTAATCCATAAATGGTGAACGTCGCTCTTGACGGTACATGTTTTACAGCATCAATAGTAACTGGTAATGGCGCCTTGCTAGGTCGTAGCAAATGACGTAGCTGAAGGCTGTGCTAACTATCGTCTCGGCAAATGAGAGCGTAATTCTGTCAGTGAACCATCGCTAGCAAAGTCGGCTGTACAACTGGGGCGTGTGCTAGGAAGTCTCTCTAGACCTGCCGTGTGGCGGCGCTCGGTCTGCAATCACTGATAGTGGCGACACGCGGGTCCGACGTATACTAACGGACCGCGGCCGATTTAAAAGCTACCACCTAGCAAGTGTGGTGTCTGGCGGTGACACCACATTTCACATTAGAAACAACTTTTGTAACAGAAATTCCATAATGTTAAATTATCGTGTTACTTACGATTACCAGTGTTGTTAGTCCATGTGTGTGGTCCTGGAAAAGTGTTCATTCGGCCAAGTTCTGTCGTTTTTCCACCCGCATTTATGATGACACATAATTTTTACATTTCATTTTGTTATCAAAATGTGTGTGTTTACAGAGTCCAGTGTTGCCAACTGTCACTGTGTTTATCTTTTGTCTTTAGTTTGTGTTGTGTGTGATTTCATATTTTTCATTTATTTTGTGTGTTTATTTTGATTTTGTTGTTTCTCGTTCCTTGTGAGAACGTTTTTTTTTTAAATAAGTGGATATTTGTGTGTGTGTGTGTGTGTGTGTGTGTGTGAGAGAGAGAGAGAGAGAGAGAGAGAGAGAGAGAAGCATACAGAGTGAGAGAGGGAAAGAGAGAGAGAGAGAGAGAGAGAACGAGGAAGAAGGGGAGAGAAGAAGAGTAATTAATTATTTACTGTGGCTGTGTTTCCGATTTCTGTTTGTTTTTATATTCTTGGCCAACATGATCAGGGAGATGTTGCTTATATTGATTTGGTCATTAATTACTTTCCTTTTCATTGCACGGGCTATTTGAATGTGAATATTTTCTTGTAATAGCAGGAGTTTTTTTGTGATTGTACACTATACTAATTTTCATGTCTTACTCCATGTTGGATGATTCATGTATATGTTTATCAAATATTCAGAAAACGTAGAATGACTGTTTTCATACTTCTGACTTCTTATATGTTCTTTACAGCTAGTTTTGAAATTCCCGCCTGTCATACACAGATAAACTGATTCACGTTCTTTGCATTCTAACTGGTACATACCTGTTCTTTAGTATTTATCTGGTTTATCTGTTGTGGTTTGTAAATCTGACTGAAGTGTCTTTCTTGTTCTGTAAGCAATGTGCAGTTCATCTTTTTTTAATATAATTGCTATCCTGTGTAGTGACTTGCGTTTATATGTTACATATGTTAGCGTATAGCATTTATTTCGGTTAGTCATATCATGAGTGTTACTGTTCTGTGTTTCCAAGTGTGCAGCAGTGTTAATGGGGATCTTTGGTGTTTGTGTTCTTTTTGTTTTCATATTACTTTAGTTGTGCTTTTATGTCTTGATTGAGTCTTTGTATTTTATGGGTATTGTAACCATTGTTTGTGGATAGGAGTTGTATTGTTTGTAACTCTTGTTCATAGTTTTCTTTGTTGGGTGGGATGTGCAAACGTCGTCGAACTGTTCGTGCACATGGTTGTTGTCTTGTAAATGTCCCCATCTGTTGACTCAGGGATCGAGACGTGGCTGCACGATCCGTTACACTCATGCGGATAAGATGGCTGTCATCTCGACTGCTAGCGATACGAGGTCGTTGGGATCCAGTACAGCGTTCCGTTTTATCCTGCTGAACCCACCGATTCCATATTCTGCTAACAGTCATTGGACCTCGACCAACGCGAGCAGGAATGTCGCGATACGGTAAACCGCAATCGCGATAGGCTACAATCCGACAATTATCAAAGTCGGAAACGTGAACAAGCAGGAATCAAGGAGAAATTTGGATTTTCCACTCTTGTACCATGTGCAGGAGATTCACTAAACTTGCTAGGTGTCCCAGCTCCTGGGTGTGTATGAGAGGCAACAAAGTTTTTTGAAATGGTTCGGAAATTGAACAATTTTTTGTCGAACTCTGTCCAGCGATGGAACATATTGACAGAACAATTAGGTCCAAAAATGTTGCTAAAAGTCTTTCACAAACCCGATGGTCACCCCAAGCTGATGCAATAAATTTCGTGCATGAAGGTCATAAACAAATTATAGAAACTTCGATGTCCATCGGAAAAGATACAGAACAGGTAAGAGAAACTAGAGACTACCCAGAAAAAAAGGAAAGCTAGAATTTATTATACTAATGGAAATTTGGAGCTCTGTATTGGAAAGAAGAGACAAAACAAGTAATTATCCTTAGAAAGAAACAATAACACTGCATGTTGCAACTAGTTTGTTCGCTTCACTTGACGATTTTATCATTAACCTCTGGGATAAATTTGATGACTGCGAGTCGTCCGCCAAAGAAAGAAACCTGCAATCTGATTACGACGGACCTATCTCAAAGAACAAAACGTAGAAGCACAGACCAGAGTTCTTTTCTATGGCTCTGCACCGTTAATCCAATTGAATGGAAAAGAGAAATTCAAAGTAGAAACCTGAGCTGCGGCTGGCTCATGCTATGCACTGGATTAAACCTTCATTGCGATTCTGTTTTTAGTCTCTCGCGGTTATTGTGATTATGCTGCCATCCTCTCCTTCCGTGGGTGGCAGCTGTGGCTGGGTGGTGAGCGACCAGTCGGTCGGTTGGAGTGGAGCAGCGAGGAATTCTAGGCGGGGCGTAGTTTGCCCGGGGCCACTGGTGGTCTCTACACGGTGTCGCAGTGTGTGGTGCTGCTCCCATTGCTACGAGATCTATGGCTCACCAACCCTGTACACGAAAGTTTATTTTCGATTTCACCTAGCAGCAAGTCAAGACTGTTCACATTGTGTCGTTTGGAGTTTGTTGTCGGCTGTTGGGACATTCCCGCGAGCAACAACGTGGTTTTCAAGTTGGAAAATTCTAGCCACCCTCCGGTGGAGTTTCGCTGTATTTGGTTATTTGAATTGAAGTGCACCAGCGGAATCTTTTGCCTTGTGGCCGTTAACGATCCGGTTACCTGCCCTGGCCGTTCACGTAATTTGAGGCAGTATAGTTTCCCCATCGTGTTGTTGCTGTCCAGCACGGTGTGTAGTTTGGCAGCTCCATGTACGAGGTGCATTCAAGTTCCAAGGCCTCCGATTTTTTTTTCTGCGGACTGGAAAGAGATAGAAATATGCGCATTGTTTTAAAATGAGGCCGCGTTCATTGTCAATACGTCCCAGAGATGGCAGCACCGTACGGCAGATGGAATTTTACCGCCAGCGGTGAGAATGAGAACTGTTTTAAATACTTAAAATGGCGACGTTTTCCTCACTTGAACAGCGTGCAATCATTCGTTTTCTGAATTTGCGTGGTGTGAAATCAATTGAAATTCATCGACAGTTGAAGGAGACATGTGGTGACGGAGTTATGGATGTGTCGAAAGTGCGTTCGTTGGTGCGACAGTTTAATGAAGGCAGAACATCGTGTGACAACAAACCAAAACAACCTCAGGGTCGCACAAGCCGGTCTGACGACATGATCGAGAAAGTGGAGAGAATTGTTTTGGGGGATCGCCGAATGACTGTTGAACAGATCGCCTCCAGAGTTGGCATTTCTGCGGGTTCTGTGCACACAATCCTGCATGACGACCTGAAAATTCGAAAACTGTTATCCAGGTGGGTGCCACGAATGCTGACGGACGACCACACGGCTGCCCGTGTGGCATGTTGCCGAGCAATGCTGACGCGCAACGGCAGCACGAATAGGACTTTCTTTTCGTCGGTTGCGACAATGGATGAGACGTGGATGCCATTTTTCAATCCAGAAACAAAGCGCCAGTCAGCTCAATGGAAGCACACAGATTCACCACCACCAAAAAAATTTCGGGTAACCACCAGTGCTGAAAAAATGATGGTGTCCATGTTCTGGGACAGCGAGGACGTAATCCTTACCCATTGCGTTGCAAAGGGCACTACGGTAACAGGTGCATCCTACGAAAATGTTTTGAAGTACAAATTCCTTCCTGCACTGCAACAAAAACGTCCGGGAAGGGCTGCACGTGTGCTGTTTCACCGAGACAACTCACCCGCACATCGAGCTAACGTTACGCAACAGTTTCTTCGTGACAACAACTTTGAAGTGATTCCTCATGCTCCCTACTCACCTGACCTGGCTCCTAGTGACTTTTGGCTTTTTCCAACAATGAAAGACACTCTCCGTGGCCGGACATTCACCAGCCGTGCTGCTATTGCCTCAGCGATTTTCCAGTGGTCAAAACAGACTCCTAAAGAAGCCTTCGCCGCTGCCATGGAATCATGGCGTGAGCGTTGTGAAAAATGTGTACATCTTCAGGGCGATTACATCGAGAAGTATCGCCAGTTTCATCGATTTCGGGTGAGTAGTTAATTAGAAAAAAATCGGAGGCCTTAGAACTTGAATGCACCTCGTATTATTGGTTGTAGGCGCCAATATCTGCTGCGATGTTCCGTTGAACTCCCTGTTGTGTCCTGGTCGGGTGAAGTGGAAGTTATGTTGTCGGTGGATCCACTGACTGTCGGTCGGTTGGGTTGTCGTCGGATCGTGAATGGTTGGCCCGACTGCCTGTCTCACCTAAGCGAGCGGTAGTGTTTGAATTACAGGTGACCCTCGAACATCTGTGCTCCCTTGGGTGTGCTGCCTTATGTTTTTTAATGTGTTCTTGTTGTTGGTACTTGTATGGCTTCTGGCCATAACAACTCTTAAAGCCTTTGGCCTAGTTTAAAGTACTGTTTCATGTAAGTCCTTTGGCATTAAAAAAATTTTTTTTAATTTTTAAGTCTTCGGCCTTCAGCCAATTTGAATTTAACTTGTTTACTTCAACCTATTGAATTTTTAAGTCTTTGGTCTTCATCCGGTTTGACTTTCAGTTGTTTGTTCTTAAGGCTTTCAGCCTAAGTTAAAGAACTGTTTCGTGTAAGGACTTTGGTATTTAAAAAAAATTATTAATGTTTTGGAGCTTTGAAGTGTTCGGCCTCCAGCCGATTTGAATATAATTTGTTTACTTCAGCCTAACTAAAGGACTGTGTTAAGATAAGCCTTGCCTTTTAAATTTCTGATTATGCTTGCCTTTTAAGTTACTGGCCTTCAACCCCTTTAAAAATTAAAGTGGCTTTCAGCTGGTAATTAAGTCCCAAAGATTAAACCCGTGGGTTTAAAAAATTTCTTTTGGGTTCTTGTAATCTTTGATGAAATAATAAAGTTGTTTGTTCGAGTGTAATTGACAGCGCCTTATTTTGGCCCCCTTTCCGCAATTAATTCTATCTGTCCCGTCCTGCAGGTTAATTCATCTAAAACAGCAATTAAGTTCGTATGAGAACATTAGTCAACGTTTTGATTTATTTTTTCGCTTGGAAACTCTGAATTCCATAGAGCTGAGACAAAATTGCGAAGAATTTGTTGAAATTTATTATGGTGGCGTTGATGAGCAAGAGTTACAAACGGAATGTCTGCATTTAACAGAATACTTGAAAACTTTTCGTATTAAAAATGGGGGAACTAATAGTATATTGGAAATATACTATTTGAAACAAAACAAAATTGAAGATATTTCTAAGTGTATAAATCGCATTGAGAATCTTTTTAAGAATGATGGTAACCAAATGCTGTACGGAACGCCCCTTCTCCAAATTGAAAAGAATAAAAAATTAATTAAGAAGTATAATGCTTCAAGGGAGATTAACCAGTTGTCGCTGATGTCCATAGAATGTGATATGCTCAAAAATATAGATTTTGAAGAAGTGATTACCGATTTAGTCGTCTCAAATCTAGAAGGATACCTCTTCAATCAACATAGATTTTTAATATTTTAAATTCTTCTGGGTCTCCAGTTTTATATATGTCTTGTAAGGACATTATGTGTACATTAAGCCAAAACGCTGCTTTGTGTAACAGTTGTTATTATTGTGACTTTATTTTCATTGGCTATAGGGCTATTTCGGCTCAAGGGCCATTTTCAAGCACTCTGCAACATATAGTACGGTATTTAGATCATATATCTGCGATTTTTTGTGATAAATAATTATTTTGTATGCTTAGCGTAAGACTTAATTCCATATTACGTCGTTGACGCTCTTGCTGTGAGATATCTTACTTGGTGCGTTTTTTTTTTTTTTTTTTTTTTTTTTTTTGGCAAGGCACAGGCGATATTATAAATTACTCTCTAAGTAATGTTTCCGCAATGGAATTTTTCTTTGTTGGCCAGTATCGTTAAGATCTTGTTAACATTTTGTATGTTTGACAGCTTCGAGTTATGTCAGCGATGTTACATGGTTACAGATTTGTTTTTATATACCAATGGACTTGTGTGATAGTAAAATCATTGCAACTGTATATTGGTGTTCGTTTTATGAAATCGTCCGTGGTCAATAATTCCAATAAAATTATCAAAATAGTTTTTATGTTCTAAATCGGTTTGTTCGTTAAAAATTTTATCTGGGTATTTTACATGTGAAATTTGAAGAAAAGTGTGCCTATAGCAACAAATGCAGCCAGTAGTAAGCGAAGAAATGATGAAATTTCACACGTAAAAAAAAATATTTTGTTATGTTTTTCAGCTTCCACTGCTATGAGTGTGAATCCTGAATCCTTTCTGGTCATGTCGACAGTTTTATGAATTCATTTGTAAATAGCAAAAAAAAATAGGTTTTTAAGCAATAACCTGTGAATACTAAAAGAGTTATATTTGTGGATTATATTATGTTATCTATCCGTTTAATGTGACTAAAGAAATAAAAAAATTCTACAACCTAACTTATGTACTTTCTTTGTCTATTATAACAAAATAGTGCTCTGTCAAGGTCATAGGAGCTCCATTATCCTAATGTCCAGGGCCTCTAGTAGGTTAAAGGCGGCCCTGTTCAGAACTGTAAAATTTTGCGTAGTGAATCACTGTTAGAATAGGCCAACTCATACAAATATTTGAGTGTAACACTTCATAGGGATATAAAATGGGATGATCACATAGCTTCAGTCGTTGGTAAAGAAGGTGGCAGAGTTCGGTTTATTGGAAGAATATTGGAAGTGCAATCAGTCTATAAAGGAGATTGCTTACAAATCACACATGCAATTGGTTCTAGACTGTTGTTCAAGTGTGTGGGACCCATACCAGATAGGAGTAACAGGGGATATTGAACAGATACAGAGAAGGGCAGCACAAATGGTCCCTGGTTTGTTTAATCCGTGGGAGAGTGGCACAAAGATACTGAAGAACTGAAATGGAAGATCGACGTAAACTACCCTGTGAAAGAAACCTCCTGGCAGATTAACTGTTTTCCTTTCATGGACAAGTGCTCTACCAACTGAGCTACCCAAGCACGACTCACGACCCGTCCCCACAGCTTTATTTCTGCCTATACCTCGTCTCCTACTTTCCAAACTTCACAGAAGCTCTTCTGCGAACCTTGCAGAACTAGCACTCTTGGAAAAAAAAGATACTGCGGAGTCATGGCATAGCCACAGCCTGGGGGATGTTTGCAGAATGAGATTTTCACTCTGCACCGGAGTGTGCGCTGATATGAAACTTCCTGGCAGACTAAAACCGTGTGCCGGACCGAGACTCGAACTCGGGACTTTTGCCTTTCGCGGTCAAGTGCTCCACCAACTTCGTTTTTTTTTTTTTAATCTCGTTTTGTTCGTTTTCGTTCGTTGTATCTGCTCGGGGCGGACGCCGCAAGACACCCGTTTAGTTACCGTGGATGACCATGCAGCTTTGCTAGAAATTAAATGATAATTAAATGGACACCCTAGCTGCAAACAGGCGTTGATGTACTTCATTGGGGACATGTTGAAAATTTGTGCCCCGACCGGGACTCGAACCCGGGATCTCCTGCTTACATGGCAGACGCTCTATCCATCTGAGCCACCGCGGGCACAGAGGATAGTGCGTCTGCAGGGACTTACCCCTTGCACGCTCCCCGTGAGATCCACATTCCCAACATGTCCACACCACTACATTCGTAGTGCGCCTAATAGATGTTTGCCGATCATACTCATTACTCGTGGCAGATTAATCTACCGTCCCGTACGAGTTCGGGCATAGCGTGTGCGTTCGCACAAGAAGGTCAATTTCGGGAACAGATACTACCGTCATATACAGGGTCTTACAAATGGTACGGCCAAACTTTCAGGAAACATTCCTCACACACAAATAAAGAAAATATGTTATGTGGACATGTGTCCGGAAACGCTTAATTTCCATATTAGAGCTCATTTTAGTTTCGTCAGTATGTACTGTACTTACTCGATTCACCGCCAGTTGGCCCAATTGATGGAAAGTAATACTGACTTCGGTGCTTGTGTTAACATGCGACTGATTGCTCTACAGTACTAGCATCAAGCACATCAGTACGTAGCAAATGGTTCAAATGGCTCTGAGCCCTATGGGACTCAACTGCTGAGGTCATTAGTCCCCTAGAACTTAGAACTAGTTAAACCTAACTAACCTAAGAACATCACACACATCCATGTCCGAGGCAGGATTCGAACCTGCGACCGTAGCGGTCTCGCGGTTCCAGACTGCAGCGCCAGAACCGCGTGGCCACTTCGGCCGGCTAGTACGTAGCATCAACAGGTTAGTGTTCATCACGAACGTGGTACGGAAACAACTGGTTCTCCCGTAGCACTCTCCATACACTGACGTGGTCAACGTTACCTTGTACAGCAGCAACTTCTCTGACGCTGACATTAGGGTTATCGTCAACTGCACGAAGAATTGCCTCGTCCATTGCAGGTGTCCTCGTCGTTCTAGGTCTTCCCTAGTCGCGAGTCATAGGCTGGAATGTTCCGTGCTCCCTAAGACGCCGATCAATTGCTTCGAACGTCTTCCTGTCGGGACACCTTCGTTCTGGAAATCTGTCTCGATACAAACGTACCGCGCCACGGCTATTGCCCCGTGCTAATCCATACATCAAATGGGCATCTAGCAACTCCGCATTTGTAAACATTGCACTGACTGCAAAACCACGTTCGTGATGAACACTAACCTGTTGATGCTACGTACTGATGTGCTTGATGCTAGTACTGTAGAGCAATGAGTCGCATGTCAACACAAGCGCCGAAGTCAAGATTACCTTCCTTCAATTGGGCCAACTGGCGGTGAATCGAGGAAGTACAGTACATACTGACGAAACTAAAATGACCTCTAACATGGAAATTAAGCGTTTCCGGACACATGTCCACATAACATATTTTCTTTATTTGTGTGTGAGGAATGTTTCCTGAAAGTTTGGCCGTACCTTTTTGTAACACCCTGTATAGTTAAAATATGGCTTCCCGGCCATTGACCTTCTTGTGCGAACGCACACGCTATGCCCGAACTCGTACGGGACTTGGTAGATTAATCTGCCACGAGTAATGAGTATGATGGGCAAACATTTATTAGGCACACAACGAATGTAGTGGTGTGGACATGTTGGGAATGTGGATCTCACGGGGAGCGTGCAAGGGATAAGTCCCTGCAGACGCACTATCCTCTGTGCCCGCGGTGGCTCAGATGGTTAGAGCGTCTGCCACGTAAGCAGGAGATCCCGGGTTCGAGTCCCGGTCGGGGTACACATTTTTAACATGTCCCCAATGAAGTACATTAACGCCTGTTTGCAGCTAAGGTGTCCATTTAATTATCATTTCAAAACACGCTTTCTGTTTTTAATTTCATTTTGTTCGTTTTCGTTTGTTGCATCTGACCGGGGCGGACGTTGTAAGACACCCGTTTCAGTTCGTTGTTGATCCATTAACTCAGTTTTCTTATTACCGATGGCACCTAACCCTCTGTCCGAACACGCTGAGCTCGCGTGCCGGCGCTGAGCTACCGTGCCGGCTGTCAACTGAGCTACCCAAGCACGACTCACGACTCGTCCACACAGCTTCAATTCTGCCAGTGTCTCACCACCTACTCATTGGGTAGCTCAGGTGATAAAGCACTTTCCCGCAAAAGGCAAAGGTCCCGAGTTCGAGTCTCGGTCCGGCACACAGTTTTAATCTGCCAGGTAGTTCCATATCAGCGCACACTCCGGTGCAGAGTGAAGATCTCATTCTGGAAATACCCCGAGAAAGTCTGTTAACAAAGTTTCAAGAAACGGCTTTAAGATTACTCTAGTAATTTGCTACAATCCCATACGTGTCTCTAACATAAGAATCATGGAGAGTTTATTATTCTAAAACTGCAATCACAGATGCATTCAAACAATCATTCTTCCTGCGCTCCAGATACGACTGGAACGTAAAGAAACCATAATAATTGGTATCCTCTGCCATGCGCCTCACATTTGTTTGCAAAATATAGATTTCGATGTAGAGATGCTCATAAATTAAGGATAATTGCAGAATGTGGTGCCACACAACGTGGCACTACACAAAACTGGCGCTAATAGCATAGGCACATAGGGAACACACATGACACAGATCTATACGTCCACAGTACTGGTAGTAAGTTGAGAATGTGCAACAAAACGCCACTGTTTCCTGCGCATGTACCCCGACATCAATATGGGATATGATCACCGTGCACACGTACACAGGCCGCACAACGTGTTGGCATACTCTGGATCACGTGGTCGAGCAGCTGCTGGGGTATAGCCTCCCATTCTTGCACCAGTGCCTGCCGGAGCTCCTGAAGTGTCGTAGGGGTTTGAAGATGTGCAGCGATACGTCGACCGAGAGCATCCCAGATGTGCTCGATGGGGTTTAGGTCTGGACAACAGGCAGGCCACTCCATTCGCCTGATATCTTCTGTTTCAAGGTACTCCTCCACGATGGCGGTTCGGTGGGGCCGTGCGTTATCATCCATCAGGAGGAAGGTGGGACCCACTGCACCCCTGAAAAGGCAGACATACTGGTGCAAAATGACGTCCCAATACACCTGACCTGTAACAGTTACTCTGTCAAAGACATGCAGGGGTGTACGTGCACCAATCATAATCCCACCCCACACCATCAAACCACGAGCTCCATACAGGTCCCTCTCAAGGACATTATGGGGTTGGTATCTGGTTCCTGGTTCACGCCAGATGAAAACCTGGAGAGAATCACTGTTCGGACTATACCTGGAACATAACCTGGGACCACTGTTCCATTGACCACGTACTGTGTTCTTGACACAAGGCTTTACAGGCTCTCCTGTGACCAGGGGTCAGTGGAATGCACCTTGCAGGTCTCCAGGCGAATAAATCGTGTCTGTTCAGTCGTCTGTAGACTGCGTGCCTGGAGACAACTCTTCCAGTGGCTGCGGTAAGGTCCCGAGCTAGGCTACCTGCAGTACTCTGTGGCCATCTGCGGGCACTGATGGTAAGATATCGATCTTCTTGTGGTATTGTAAACTGTGAATGTCCAGTACTGTAGCGCCTGGATACGTTTCCTGTCTGCTGGAATCGTACTCATAATCTTGAGTTAACACTTCGTGGAACACGGAAGGCCCGTGTTATGACCTGCTGTGTTTGACCATCCTCCAGTCAAATGGTTCAAATGGCTCTGAGCACTATGGGACTTAACTTCTAAGGACATCAGTCCCCTAGAACTTAGAACTACTTAAACCTAACTAACCTAAGGACACCACACACATCCATGCCCGAGGCACGATTCGAACCTGTGACCGTAGCAGTCGCGGGGTTCAGACTGTAGCGCCTAGAACCGCATCCTCCAGTCGCCCTCGTATTCTACCCCTCATAACGTCATCAATATGTGTTCTTTGAGCCATTTGCAACACACAGTCACCATCGGAGTGTCTGAAAACGTCTGCACACTTACTCGCTGCACCTTACTCTGACATGCACCAACACACTTCTGCGTATGTGGACTGATGCCAGCGCCACCGTGCGACGACTGCCGGTCAAATACACCACATGGTCATACCCCGAGGTGATTTAAACCCGCAAACCGCCCACCAGAGCGTTGTTTCACCATGTATCATTTTTGTTTCTTTATTGTGATTTTAAAACCCGTAGAACAGGTAGGCTGGCAGAAGCACAATACGCCGCTCTTCAGCCAAAGATAGTACAATGATAAAAACAGAGAAGACACATGAGTTGGAACAAAACGGCGGGGAAAAAACAGTACACACATGAACATAAAAAAACATGAAGCTGTTCACACTCGACGACAATCCACACCACAAACTGTTGACACGAAGCACAAACACTGAAGATGTCGATGGCACTGGTGAACGATGGAGTGTGACGGTGAACACTGAACACTAAACACAACGGCACACACGAGACACTGATGGCGATGATCTCCGGCGCGCGAATGTCCACTTAGAGTGTGCGAGTCCGGGGACCTGCCAAGAGAGGAAGGAGGGTGAGGTGGGAGAGAGGGGAGAACAAGGATGCCAATGGCATGGGGGGAGGAGGAGAGGGAAAGGGGAGGGGAAGCCCAGGGGAGGAGTGGGGAGAAATGTTGGAGGGAGGGAAGAGGGAGATAAGGGAGGGAGGGTGCCCAGAGGAGCAAACACAGTAGGAGGGTGGGAGGATCAAAGTTGGTAGGAGGGGAAGATGGAGGGGAGGAGGGCATCATCAGGGAGAGGGAGCTGACGGAAGCCACCTTGGGAGAGCGTTAGGAGGGTGGATTGATGGAGACCGGGTGGGACGTGGGAATACAGGCGCGGCGGCGGGAGGGGGTGGGAGAGGATTGGGGAGACTAGCGGGTGAGGAGGATCGAGTTTGCGGGAGGTGTACAGGATCTGTATCCTTTCAAGGAAAAGGAGAAGGTGGGGCAAGGGGAGGAGACCGTACAGGATCCGCGTGGGGGAGGGGAGACGGATGCGATAGGCGAGGCCGAGAGCGTGGCGTTCAAGGATTTGGAGGGATTTATAAAAGGTATGGGGGGCGGAGATCCAGGCTGGATGGGCGTAACAAAGGATAGGGCGGATGAGGGATTTATAGGTCTGGAGGATGGTGGAGGCGTCCAGACCCCTCGTACCCTGTATCAGCATTATCCTTAATTTATGATCATGAGTGTAGCTTGCCTTGCGGAGATGTTCGATTCTTTAATGGATCGGGGACAGGGAGGCGGCGCTAGTTTTAAACAGAAATTTCTCGAACTGTGAGGATCCTCTTCTTGTTAATAATGCGTGAGGAGAGCAGCGAAGTTTACTGGGGAGACGAGTCCAGCACCCCTCGAGTATCTAATTGCGTTAGAATGAAGCTGGACCGGAAGACGTGTTGCGTGTAACGGCTGCCGGCTGTTGTGGGTTGCAGCGCTGCGGCCATCTGACGGGCGGCGCGGGAAGCTACTGGCGTGGCTGCGCGCGGCGTCGGGCCGCGAGGTTCCGAGCGTGGCCGCGGCGTGGCGCGACGGGCGGCTGCTGTGCGCCGTGGTGCGGTCAGCGGTCCCTGGTTCGTGCCCCGCGCCGGAAGACGGGCAGCTGCATTCTGGCCTCAGCCACGGGCAGGCGCTCGCCCACAAGTTCCTGCGGGTGCCGCCGGTGAGCTAACTGTTTACCTCTGTTTCTGACTCTCGTGTGCTGCCCTTGTTGGGAAACACCAAACACATCCTTGCCGTTAACACGGCTTTATTAAGGTCGGGTCCGTTTCTGCAGGGGCCACACATGACCGGGGCACGTCCGTGTCTTCGTTGTTCCTTGTAGTGAGACGGACGAGGCGATCTGTGTTTCTGTTTGTGAAAGCTGTAAAACATGTTCACTAATTTTCGTAATGGTGAATTATAGCACTTGCTTTAGACGAAGGGGAAAAAGAACGAAGGCAAACAGGAAGAAGAAAATTGTGGATCCACATTGCCTGGAAAATAAGACCAGTACTGGGAGAGTTTCGAACATTATTTTATCATCTCATAGATGATGAGACTAAGTTTTATGAATATTTTAGAATGACGCAGTACCCCTTCTGTGAACTTTTAAAGAAACTAGAACCAAGACTGAGAAAATACGACACTTTGTGGAGAGTATCAGTTTCACCCAAAGAACGACTGGCTGTTTTTTTTTTTTTTAAGGTAGGTTAAAGAAAAGTGCACACAACACAAATAAACATGAAATTTTAAGGACAGCATTTTTATTTTATTACTTTAGTAACTGAAAGATAAATACATAAGTTAGTGAATAATACAGCTAAATTTCTACTACCCTAAGAAAAACACATCAGGACTATTCAGTGAATTAGTTTCTGAAGGTGATGAGGATGCAGGGGAACTTGGAGGATGATCGCTTTGGTTATTTATATACGAATTGTGGGAATCCCTTTCCAAAAGCTGCTGGACTCGTTTTCCACAGGTGAAGGATATGGTGTTGAAACAGATTTTGCTGAGGAATTGGAGAATGATGGAGTGAATTGATGGACTGATACGTCATTCATGAGTGGCTTCAGTTCAAAGTCTTGTACAATTGAAAGAATCCTCTTTTAGCTTGATGACAAACTCTTTGTACTCGATATTCCTGTAGTTTTCACTTCCCTGATCGTAAAGAACAGGAAAGTTACGAACTTCTATTAGTCATTCCACATCCATGTTTTGTGCACAGAACAGTCTTGCGCAGTTGCACAGCTCACAAGACAATTCTACCGTCAGTCCGTGTCCGTCACGTGACAAATTAAACACGGTGAATCCCGCCCGGCCCACCCCCGCCCGTTGACTTTCCCCGTGCACGGCCCGGTCAAGTGGGGCCCGCTGCGCTACGTTTGTTTTAATGATGTATTTCGTTGTCCGGGTGACGGCCGATACTCGGACGTGTCTCGGCACGGACACGGTCCGGGCATGTGTGTCCAGACTTAAAGGGGGATAGGACATCAAACGGGCAACCGGTGGTTCCTCCGTGTCAACCCCTCCAAGACCCAGGCGATCATCATAGGCCGCACCATCTGCTCCTTCCATCTCCATGACTTCTACCTCACCATTTATGGCCCTCCTATCCACCTAGCCTCAAATACACTCCTGGAAATGGAAAAAAGAACACATTGACACCGGTGTGTCAGACTCACCATACTTGCTCCGCACACTGCGAGAGGGCTGTACAAGCAATGATCACACGCACGGCACAGCGGACACACCAGGATCCGCGGTGTTGGCCGTCGAATGGCGCTAGCTGCGCAGCATTTGTGCACCGCCGCCGTCAGTGTCAGCCAGTTTGCCGTGGCATACGGACCTCCATCGCAGTCTTTAACACTGGTAGCATGCCGCGACAGCGTGGACGTGAACCGTATGTGCAGTTGACGCACTTTGAGCGAGGGCGTATAGTGGGCATGCGGGAGGCCGGGTGGACGTACCGCCGAATTGCTCAACACGTGGGGCGTGAGGTCTCCACAGTACATCGATGTTGTCGCCAGTGGTCGGCGGAAGGTGCACGTGCCCGTCTACCTGAGACCGGACCGCAGCGACGCACGGATGCACGCCAAGACCGTAGGATCCTACGCAGTGCCGTAGGGGACCGCACCGCCACTTCCCAGCAAATTAGGGACACTGTTGCTCCTGGGGTATCGGCGAGGACCATTCGCAACCGTCTCCATGAAGCTGGGCTACGGTCCCGCACACCGTTAGGCCGTCTTCCGCTCACGCCCCAACCTCGTGCAGCCCGCCTCCAGTGGTGTCGCGACAGGCGTGAATGGAGGGACGAATGGAGACGTGTCGTCTTCAGCGATGAGAGTCGCTTCTGCCTTGGTGCCAATGATGGTCGTATGCGTGTTTGGCGCCGTGCAGGTGAGCGCCACAATCAGGACTGCATACGACCGAGGCACACAGGGCCAACACCCGGCATCATGGTGTGGGGAGCGATCTCCTACACTGGCCGTACACCACTGGTGATCGTCGAGGGGACACTGAATAGTGCATGGTACATCCAAACCGTCATCGAACCCGTCGTTCTACCATTCCTAGACCGGCAAGGGAACTTGCTGTTCCAACAGGACAATGCACGTCCGCATGTATCCCGTGCCACCCAACGTGCTCTAGAAGGTGTAAATCAACAACTCTGGCCAGCAAGATCTCCGGATCTGTCCCCCATTGAGCATGTTTGGGACTGGATGAAGCGTCGTCTCACGCGGTCTGCACGTCCAGCACGAACGCTGGTCCAACTGAGGCGCCAGGTGGAAATGGCATGGCAAGCCGTTCCACAGGACTACATCCAGCATCTCTACGATCGTCTCCATGGGAGAATAGCAGCCTGCATTGCTGCGAAAGGTGGATATACACTGTACTCGTGCCGACATTTTGCATGCTCTGTTGCCTGTGTCTATGTGCCTGTGGTTCTGTTAGTGTGATCATGTGATGTATCTGACCCCAGGAATGTGTCAATAAAGTTTCCCCTTCCTGGGACAATGAATTCACAGTGTTCTTATTTCAATTTCCAGGAGTGTACCTTGCCCTCACACTCGACCGCCCCCTCACCTGGACTCCCCATCTCCTTACCATCCAACACAAAGCTCACACCAGACTCTGCCTCCTCAAGCTCCTGTCCGGCCGGACATGGGGTGTGCGTCCTTCCACCACACCTACAAATCCTTGATCCGCCCCATCCTCTGTTATGCCAGCGTAGCTTGGATTTCCGCCCCTCCCTGGTTCTATAAATCCCTCCAAATCCTCGAACCCCATGCACTCCACCTTGCCTTCCGCATCCGCCTTCCGTCCCCCATGTGCATCCTCTACGACCTCATCCCCTTCCACTACCTTTTCCTTTTCCTCGAACACATCCACACACTATACAGTGTCCGCCGGATTGATCCCCCTCACCCCCTGGTGTCTCCCTTCCTCTCCACCCCCAGCCCATTGCCGTGCCTTTACTGCTCTGTCCCACCCTCTCTCCATCTCCACACCCTCCATCTCCTTTCCCAACACAACTTCCACCATCTACCCCTCCCGGATGATGAGCTTCGCCCTGACATCTACCCTTCCTACCAACTCTAACCCCATCTTCCTCCTGCCTCCTCCTCAGGCCTCCCTCTCCTCCCCCTCGTTTCTCCTGGGCGCCTTTCCCCACCAACTCCCCCTCCCTCTCTTGTGCTCCCCACCAGTTCTAATGGTTCAAATGGCTCTCAGCACTATGGGACTAAACATCTATGGTCATCAGTCCCCTAGAACTTAGAACTATTTAAACCTAACTAATCTAAGGACAGCACACAACACCCAGTCATCACAAGGCAGAGAAAATCCCTGACCCTGCCGGGAATCGAACCCGGAAACCTGGGCGCGGGAAGCGAGAATGCTACCGCACGACCACAAGCTGTGGACTCCCCATCAGTGTCTCTGCACTCCCTCCTGCCTTGTCTTCCCTCTTCATCTCCTGCCCCACCAGCTTCTTTTTGTACCTGCTGATGCCCCTACTCTCTTCATCCACCCCCCTCCCCTGCTGCCCCTTGCTCGCCCCTCCTTTTCCATCCTCTCCGGCCTCTCCCTCGGCAGGTCCCACCTGGCAGTTTTACTCTTCATCATGGCCGCGTGGAGTGGCCGCGCGGTTAGAGGCGCCATGTCACTGACTAAGCAGCCCCTCCCGCCGGGGGTTCGAGTTCTCCATCGGGCATGGGTGTGTGTGTTGTTCTTAGCATAATTTAGTTTAAGTAGTGTGTAAGTCTAGGGACCTATGACCTCTGCAGTTGGTCCCTTAAGAACTCACACACATTTGAACATTCTTCGTCATGTGTGCTCCAAGTGGGTTTTAAATGTGCTGTTCTGGAGTGTTTTTAATACTGTGGCAACTTTTAACCTGTGCATGCGCCTTCAGTGTCTTCTTTGTTTCTTAAGAATCGCCAACTATGTTTTATAACTTTATGTCGACTTTTTTAATTGTCCCCCCATGAACGTCTACATGTCAGTGTATTTTTACCTCCATTATCTCCCCTTAGGTATTAAAAAGTCCATGGAGAAGAAATAAAAACGTTGAGGTTTGCTGATGACATTGTAATTCTGTCAGAGACAGCAAAGGACTTGGAAGAGCAGTTGAATGGAATGGACAGTGTCTTGTAAGGAGGATATAAGATGAACATCAACAAAAGCAAAACGAGGATAATGGAATATAGTCGAATTAAGTCGGGTGATGCTGAGGAAATTAGATCAGGAAATGAGACAGTTAAAGTGGTAAAGGACTTTTGCTATTTGGGAAGCAAAATAACTGATGATGGTCTAAGTAGAGAGGATATAAAACGTAGACTGGCAATGGCAAGGAAAGCATTACTGAAGAAGAGAAATTTGTTAACATCGATTATAGATTTAACTGTCAGGAAGTCGTTTCTGAAAGTATTTGTATGGAGTGTAGTCTTGTATGGAAGTGAAACATGGACAATAAATAGTTTGGACAAGAAGAGAATAGAAGCTTTTGAAATGTGGTGCTACAGAAGAATGCTGAAGATTAGATGGGTAGATCACATAACTAATACTGTGGCCAACTTTTAACCTGTGCATGTGTCTTTCAGTGTCTTCTTCGTTTCTTAAGAATCGCCAACTGTGTTTTTTAACTTTATGTCGACTTTTTTCATTGTCCCCCCATGAACGTCTACATGTCAGTGTATTTTTACCACATTTTCTCCCCTTACTCTGTTTTATGTTCCCCTTTTTTATCGCCTTATGTATGTAACATTTTATTCTTATTTTAGTTGTTGTGTCACTCGGCTGAAGAGCGGCGGATTGTGCCGCTGACAGCCCTCCCCTGCCCGTATGGGGCAGGGGGATGAAATCACAATAAAGAAAAGAAAAAAGTCAAATGGGCCGAGTTGGAGCAGGAGAGGCACCAGAGGACATTTTAATTTCCACTGTCTATACTTGTACAAAGTAACTCATAAAACTGTCAGCATGATGAGGAATGATTCAGGATTCAGACTCATAGCAGTGGAAGTCCAATTATTGAATGGATACAGAGAAGGGAAGCACAAGTGAAATTTGCCACATGGGATTAGCCAAGCGGTGGACTGTGCAGCTGGTCCCAGCGGAGGTTCGAGTCATCCCTCAGACATGGGTGTGTGTGTTTGTCCTTGGATAATTTAGGTTAAGTAGTGTGTAAGCTTAGGGACTGCTGACCATAGCAGTTAAGTCCCGTAAGATTTCACACACATTTGAACATTTTTTAACACAAGTGAAATTTGAAAAAAAGTGGGCCTATAGCAACAAATGCAGCCAATAGTAAGTGAAGAAATGATGAATATTCAGATGTCAAAAATTTTATTTTGTTACGTTTTTGAGCTTCCACTGCTGTGAGTGTGAATCCTGAAACCTTCTTTGTCATGCCGACAAAGTTTTATGAATTCATTTATAAATGTATAGACAGTGGAAATTAAAATGTCCTGTAGTGTCTCTCCTGCTCCAAGTCAGCCTGTTTGACGTTCTACTCCCCTTAATCTTGGAAAACGTCGGTAAATCAGGAAAGGTTTCAGTTAGATTTCATTACGGTCAGGCACAGAATCTAAAATCAGATACTGTATTGTAAGGCATGTACAGGAGCAGATATAGACACGGATCACAATTTATCAGTGATGAAGATTAGCTGAAGTTTAAGAGACTGTTCAGAAAGAATCAATGCGCAAAGAAATGGGATACGGAAGTACTGAAGAGTCAAGAGATAAGCTTGACGTTCTCTGAGGCTACAGATATTGCAATAAGGAAAAGCTCAGTAGGAAATTCAGTTGAAGAGGGATGGATATCACTAAAAGGGGCCATCAAAGAAGTCAGAGAGAAAAATATATGCCGCGCGGAGTGGCCGCGTGGTTTGAGGCGCAATGTCACGTATTGCGCGGCCCTACCACCGGAGGTTCGAGCCCTCCCTCTGGCATGGGTGCGTGTTGTTCTTAGCATAAGTTAGTTTAAGTAGTGTGTAAGTCTAGGGACCGATGACCTCAGCAGTTTGGTGCCTTAGGAATTCGCACACATTCGAACATTTGAAAAATATAGGTACAGAGTAGGCAACTACGACGAAACCGTGGGTAACAGAAGAATTACTTCAGTTGCTCGATGAAAGAAGGAACTACAAAAATGTTCATGGAAAGTACAGAAATACAAGTCACTTAGGAACGAAATAAATAGAAATTGCAGGAAAGCTAAGGCAAAATGACTGCATGAACGATGTGAAGAAGTCGCGAAAGAAATGATCATCGGAAGAAGAGACTCAGCATATAGGAATGTAAAAAAACCTTTGGTGAAATTAAAAGCAAGGGTGGTAACATTAAGAGTTCATTGGCGATTCCATTGTTAAATGCAGAGGAGAGAGCGGATAGGTGGCAAAATACATTGAAAGCTTCTATGAGGAGGAAGATTTGTCAGATGTGATAGAAGAAGAAACTGGGATCGACAGGGAAGAGAGAACGGATCCAGTATTAAAATCAGTATTTAAAAGAGCTTTGGTAGACTTACAATCAGGCCGGCTGGAGTGGCCGACCGATACTAGGCGCTACAGTCTGTAATCGCGCGACCGTTACGGTCGCATGTTCGAATCCTGCCGCGGGCATGGATGTGTGTGATGTCCTTAGGTTAGTTAGGTTTAAGTAGTTCTAAGTTCTAGGGGACTGATGACCTCAGAAGTCCCATAGTACTCAGAGCCATTTGAACCATTTGAACTTACAATCAAATAAGGCAAAATAGATACACTCCTGGAAATGGAAAAAAGAACACATTGACACCGGTGTGTCAGACCCACCATACTTGCTCCGGACACTGCGAGAGGGCTGTACAAGCAATGATCACACGCACGGCACAGCGGACACACCAGGAACCGCGGTGTAGGCCGTCGAATGGCGCTAGCTGCGCAGCATTTGTGCACCGCCGCCGTCAGTGTCAGCCAGTTTGCCGTGGCATACGGAGCTCCATCGCAGTCTTTAACACTGGTAGCATGCCGCGACAGCGTGAACGTGAACCGTATGTGCAGTTGACGGACTTTGAGCGAGGGCGTATAGTGGGCATGCGGGAGGCCGGGTGGACGTACCGCCGAATTGCTCAACACGTGGGGCGTGAGGTCTCCACAGTGCATCGATGTTGTCGCCAGTGGTCGGCGGAAGGTGCACGTGCCCGTCGACCTGGGACCGGACCGCAGCGACGCACGGATGCACGCCAAGACCGTAGGATCCTACGCAGTGCCGTAGGGGACCGCACCGTCACTTCCCAGCAAATTAGGGACACTGTTGCTCCTGGGGTATCGGCGAGGACCATTCGCAACCGTCTCCATGAAGCTGGGCTACGGTCCCGCACACCGTTAGGCCGTCTTCCGCTCACGCCCCAACATCGTGCAGCCCGCCTCCAGTGGTGTCGCGACAGGCGTGAATGGAGGGACGAATGGAGACGTGTAGTCTTCAGCGATGAGAGTCGCTTCTGCCTTGGTGCCAATGATGGTCGTATGCGTGTTTGGCGCCGTGCAGGTGAGCGCCACAATCAGGACTGCATACGACCGAGGCACACAGGGCCAACACCCGGCATCATGGTGTGGGGAGCGATCTCCTACACTGGCCGTACACCACTGGTGATCGTCGAGGGGACACTGAATAGTGCACGGTACATCCAAACCGTCATCGAACCCATCGTTCTACCATTCCTAGACCGGCAAGGGAACTTGCTGTTCCAACAGGACAATGCACGTCCGCATGTATCCCGTGCCACCCAACGTGCTCTAGAAGGTGTAAGTCAACTACCCTGGCCAGCAAGATCTCCGGATCTGTCCCCCATTGAGCATGTTTGGGACTGGATGAAGCGTCGTCTCACGCGGTCTGCACGTCCAGCACGAACGCTGGTCCAACTGAGGCGCCAGGTGGAAATGGCATGGCAAGCCGTTCCACAGGACTACATCCAGCATCTCTACGATCGTCTGCATGGGAGAATAGCAACCTGCATTGCTGCGAAAGGTGGATATACACTGTACTAGTGCCGACATTGTGCATGCTGTGTTGCCTGTGTCTATGTGCCTGTGGTTCTGTCAGTGTGATCATGTGATGTATCTGACCCCAGGAATGTGTCAATAAAGTTTCCACTTCCTGGGACAATGAATTCACGGTGTTCTTATTTCAATTTCCAGGAGTGTAGATAAGAACATTCCATCAGAATTTCTGAAATCATTGGGGGAAGTGGCAAGACAATGACTGTCCAGGCAGATTAAAGCTGTGTGCTGGACCGAGACACGAACTTAGGACCTTTGCCTTTCGCGGGCAAGTGCTCTACCAACTGAGCTACCCAAGCACGACTCACACCCCGTCCACACTCGCTCTCCACGACAACGTACTGAGTCCAACAATGAAGAGCCAAAGAAACTGGTACATCTGCCTAATACGATGAAGGATGCTCGCAAGCAGGCAGAAGTGCCGCAGCGCGACGTGGCATGGACTCGACTTACGTCAGTAGTTCAGGATGGAATTGACGTCGTGAATTCTGCAGAGCTCTCCATAAATCCGTAAGGGTACCAGGGGCTGGAGATCTCTTCTGAACAACACGTTGTAAGGTATCCCAGATATACTCAATAATTTTCATGTCTGGGTAGTTAGTTGGCCAGCAGAAGTATTTAAACTCAGAAGAGTATTCCTGGAGCCACTTTGTAGCCATTCTGGACGCGTTGGATGTCACATTGTCCTGCCGGAATTGGCCAAGACCGTCGGAATGCACAATGGACATGAATGGATGCAGCTGATTAGACAGGACGCTTACGTACGTGTCACCCGCCAGACTCGTATCTAGACGTATCAGATGTCCCTTATCACTCCAACTGCACACGTCTCACACCATTACAGAGCATCTACCAGCTTGAACAGTTCCCAGCTGACATGTACGAACCATGGATTCATAAGGTTGTGTCCCCATCCGTACAGTCCATCTTTTTTTTTTTTTTTTTGGTCATCAGTCTACTGACTGGTTTGATGCGGCCCACCACGAATTCCTTTCCTGTGCTAACCTCTTCATCTTAGAGTAGCACTTGCAACCTACGTCCTCAATTATTTGCTTGACGTATTCCAATCTCTGTCTTCCTCTACAGCTCCCTCTAGTACCATGGAAGTCATTCCCTCATGTCTTAGCAGATGTCCTATCATCCTGTCCCTTCTCCTTATCAGTGTTTCTACATATTCCTTTCGATTCTGCGTAGAACCTCCTCATTCCCTACCTTATCAGTCCACCTAATTTTCAACATTCGTCTGTAGCACCACATCTCAAATGCTTCGATTCTCTTCTGTTCCGGTTTTCCCACAGTCCATGTTTCACTACCATATAATGCTGTACTCCAGACGTACATCCTCATAAATTTCTTCCTCAAATTAAGGCCGGTATTTTATATTAGTAGACTTCTTTTGGCCAGAAATGCCTTTTTTGCCATAGCGAGTCTGCTTTTGATGTCCTCCTTGCTCCGTCCGTCATTAGTTATTTTACTGCCTAGGTAGCAGAATTCCTTAACTTCATTGACTTCGTGACCATCAATCCTGATGTTAAGTTTCTCGCTGTTCTCATTCTACTACTTCTAATTACCTTCGCCTTTCTCCGATTTACTCTCAAACCATACTGTGTACTCATTAGACTGTTCATTCCGTTCAGCAGATCATTTAATTCTTCTTCACTTTCACTCAGGATAGCATTCTCAATTTTCTTTTCCATTCTTCTGTATATTATTCTTGTAAGCACCTTTGATGCATGAGCTGTTAAGCTGATTGTGCGATAATTTTCGCACTTGTCAGCTCTTTCCGTCTTCGGAATTGTGTGCATGATGCTTTTCCTAAAGTCAGATGGTATATCGCCAGACTCATATATTCTACACACCAACGTGAATAGTCGTTTTGTTGCCACTTCCCCCAATGATTTTAGAAATTCTGATGGAATGTTATCTATCCCTTCTGCCTTATTTGACCGTAAGTCCTCCAAAGCTCTTTTAAATTCCGATTCTAATACTGGATCCCATATCTCTTCTGAATCGAATCCTGTTTCTTCTTCTATCCCATCAGACAAATCTTCGCCCTCACAGAGGCTTTCAATGTATTCTTTCCACGTATCTGCTCTCTCCTCTGCATTTAACAGTGGAATTCCCGTTGCACTCTTAATGTTACCACCGTTGCTTTTAATGTCACCAAAGGTTGTTTTGACTTTCCTGTATGCTGAGTCGGTCCTTCCGACAATCATATCTTTTTAGATGTCTTCACATTTTTCCTGCAGCCATTTCGTCTTAGCTTCACTGCACTTCCTATTTATTTCCTTCCTCAGCGACTTGTATTTCTGTATTCCTGATTTTCCCGGAACATGTTTGTGCTTCCTCCTTTCATCAATCAGCTGAAGTATTTCTTCTGTTACCCATGGTTTCTTCGCAGCTACCTTCTTTGTACCTATGTTTTCCTTCCCAACTTATGTGATGGCCCTTTTTAGAGATGTCCATTCCTCTTCAACTGTACTGCCTACTGCGCTATTCCTTATTGCTGTATTTATAGCGTTAGAGAACTTCAAACGTATCTCGTCATTCCTTAGTACTTCCGTATCCCACTTCTTTGCGTATTGATTCTTTCTGACTAATGTCTTGAACTTCAGCCTACTTTTCATCACTACTATATTGTGATCTGAGTCTATAACTGCTCCTGGGTGCGCCTTACAATCCAGTATCTGATTTCGGAATCTCTGTCTGACCATGATGTAATCTAATTGAAATCTTCCCGTATCTCCCGGATTTTTCCAAGTATACCTCCTCCTCTTGTGATTCTTGAACAGGGTATTCGCTATTACTAGCTGAAACTTGTTACAGTCCATCAGCTCGATGCCATTCGACACGAGACTCGGCCGTCCAGGCAACATGTTTCCAGCCATCAACAGTCCAGTGTCGGTGTTGACGGGTCCAGGCGAGGCGTAAAGCTTTGTGTCGTGCAGTCATCAAGGGAGCACGAGTGGGCCTTTGCCTCCGAAAGCCCACATTGATAGTGTTTCGTTGAATGGTTTGCACGCTCACATTTGTTGATGGCCCGACATTGCAGTCTACAGCAATTTGCGAAAGGGTTGCACTTCTGTCACGTTGAACGATTCTCTTCAATCGTCCTTGGTTCCGTTCCTGCAGGATCTTTCTCCTGCAGCAGCGATGTTGGAGATTTGATGTTTTACCGGATTCCCGATATTCACACTTTATTTATTTATTGTCCAGCTAATTCAATCTATACGAGATGTAGCCTCTTTAAGTAATTAAATACATTTTAAGAGGTGTTTCCAAGCATCTCTGTCGGCTGCTGTCTTCTGCAACTTTCCTGAGTTCCTTATCCCAGCGATCAGGTGGTCTCCCTGGTCGTCTTCGTTTTTCTCTGGGACTCCACTCTAAAACTGATTTTGTCCATCTTCCATCCTTCGTTGTTGGAATATGTCCTGCCCACTGCCATTTTAGAGCCTTAACCCATTCTATAATATCTTTTACTCCTGTTATTGCTCGAATGTCTTCACTTTTCTGTCGATCTTTTTTTAGTGATACCTAACACTGACGTTTCCATAGCTCTCTGAGCAGTTCTAAGTTTCCTTTTGAAAAATTCATTTAAAGTCCAAGTTTCACACCCATACGTTAAAACCGGTAGGACACACTGATCGAGCCGCGCGGGATTAGCCGAGCGGTCTAAGGCGCTGCAGTCATGGACCGTGCGGCTGGTCCCGGCGGAGGTTCGAGTCCTCCCTCGGGCATGTGTGTGTGTGTTTGTCCTTAGGATAATTTAGGTTAAGTAGTGTGTGAGCTTAGGGACTGATGACCTTAGCAGTTAAGTCCCTTAAGATTTCACACACATTTGAACGTTTTGAACACTGATCAAAAACTGCCTTCTTTAAATACACTGGCATGTTACATTTGAAAACTGTTGCACTCCTTCCGTAAGCCTCCCAACCCAGTTTAATTCGACGAAAAATTTCAGGTTTCAAATTCCCTTTTGTGTCAATTAATTGCCCCAGATAAACGTATTCTGTAACATTATTTAGGATTTTGCTGTTCAGTGTTACTTGTCCTGCAGCAACCCACTTATTATGCATAAGCTTAGTTTTAGAGTGATTTACTTTACGTCCAACTTCCTGACAATGATCTGTTAAGTCTTTTATACAGGTCTGCATTTCCATCTCACTGTTAGCCTTGAATGCTTTGGGCAGATGGAGGGAATATTTTGAAGAGTTGCTCAATGTAGGTGAAAATGCGATCAGTAATGTTTCAGATTTCGAGGTAGAATGGGATAGGAATGATGATGGAAATAGGATCACATTTGAGGAAGTGGAAAAAATGGTCAATAGATTGCAGTGCAATTAAGCGGCTGGGATGGATGAAATTAAGTCGGAACTGATCAAATACAGTGGAATGTCAGGTCTTAAATGGCTACACAGGATAATTGAAATGGCCTGGGAGTCGGGACAGGTTCCATCAGACTGGACAAAAGCAGTAATCACACCAATCTTTAAACATGGAAACAGAAAAGATTGTAACAACTACAGAGGTATCTCTTTAATCAGCGTTGTGGGTAAAATCTTCTCAGGTATTGTTGATAGGAAAGTGCGAGTATTAGTTGAGGACCAACTGGATGAAAATCAGTGTGGGTTTAGGCCTCTTAGAGGTTGTCAGGACCAGATCTTTAGCTTACGGCAAATAATGGAGAAGTGTTATGAGTGGAACAGGGAATTGTATCTATGCTTTATAGATCTAGAAAAGGCATATGACCGGGTTCCTAGGAGGAAATTATTGTCTGTTCTACAAGATTATGGAATAGGAGGCAAACTTTTGCAAGCAATTAAAGGTCTTTACATGGATAGTCAGGCAGCAGTTAGAGTTGACGGTAAATTGAGTTCATGGTTCAGAGTAGTTTCAGGGGTAAGACAAGGCTGCAACCTGTCTCCACTGTTGTTCATATTATTTATGGATCATATGTTGAAAACAATAGACTGGCTGGGTGAGATTAAGATATGTGAACACAAAATAAGCAGTCTTGCATATGCGGATGACTTAGTTGTGATGGCAGATTCGATTGAAAGTTTGCAAAGTAATATTTCAGAGCTAGATCAGAAATGTAAGGACTATGGTATGAAGATTAGCATCTCCAAAACGAAAGTAATGTCAGTGGGAAAGAAATATAAACGGATTGAGTGCCAAATAGGAGGAACAAAGTTAGAAGAAGTGGACGGTTTCAAGTACTTAGGATGCAGATTCTCACAGGATGGCAACATAGTGAAAGAACTGGAAGCGAGGTGTAGCAAAGCTAATGCAATGAGCGCTCAGCTACGATCTACTCTCTTCTGCAAGAAGGAAGTCAGTACCAAGACTAAGTTATCTGTGCACCGTTCAATCTTTCGACCACCTTTGTTGTATGGGAGCGAAAGCTGGGTGGATTCAGGTTACCTTATCAACAAGGTTGAGGTTACGGATATGAAAGTAGCTAGGATGATTCAGGTACTAGTAGATGGGAACAATGGCAGGAGGGTGTCCACAATGAGGAAATCAAAGAAAAACTGGAAATGAACTCTATAGATGTAGCAGTCAGGGCGAACAGGCTTAGATGGTGGGGTCATGTTACACGCATGGGAGAAGCAAGGTTACCCAAGAGACTCATGGGTTCAGCAGTAGAGGGTAGGAGGAGTCGGGGCAGACCGTGGAGAAGGTACCTGGATTCGGTTAAGAATGATTTTGAAGTAATAGGTTTAACATCAGAAGAGGCACCAATGTTAGCACTGAATAGGGGATCATGGAGGAACTGTATAAGGGGGGCTATGCTCCAGACTGAACGCTGAAAGGCATAATGTCTTAAATGATGATGATGATGATGATGTTAGCTAGGACCACTATATCGTCAGCAAATCTCAGGTTGGTGAGCCTTTTACCATTTATCCTTATTTCTCCGTTGTTCCAAACAATTTCGGACATAGCTATCTCAAGAACTGCCATAAATAACTTCGGGGATATAGGATCGCCCTGCTTTACTCCTTTTCCAATAGGAAATTCTCACTTGTTGTTTTTCCTATGTTAATAGATGCTACAGACGTGTCATAGATGTTGCACAATATGTTTATATATTTTGTTTCGACTCCTTGCTCAGCCAGTGCTTGTATGAGTGCAGTGTGGGTGACAAAATCAAAGACTTTTTCTAAGTCAATGAAGGCTATGCATAGTGACATTTCATACTCACTGGCTCGACATTCACATTAGACTCGTGAAATGGTCATACGGGAAAATCCCCACTTCATCGGTACCCCGGAGATGCTGTGTCCCATCGCTCATGCGCAGTCTACAACACCACATCCAAACTCACTTAAATCTTAATATCTTTCCATTGTAGCAGCAGTAACCGATCCAACAACTGCGCCAGACACTTGTTGTCTTATACAGCTGTTGCCGACCGCAGCGCCGTATTCTGCCTGTTCACATATCTCTGTAGTTGAATATGCTTGCCTATACAGTTTCTTTGGCGCTTCAGTGTATTACTTAAGAAATCTTCGATTCGCTCACATGTCCGTATTCTTGTACCGTTGCAGTCTGCAGCAGAATATGTTTCTTGGATATTCTTAGCGAATGTAATTTCGTAATCATATAACACTTGGCAATATTAATAGGAGCTAGAAAGAAGTTGCAGAAATTGAGCATTTATTACGTAGAAGTCAAGCCCCTCTGCACATAGAAAAGATTCATTGTATCACTGACATACATAAGATCACCATAATCCCTCTCATAAGGAAGTATTTAATTAATAGAATTATCAGCAGGAATTGTGCAATCTGATGCTTTGCATGATAGTAAAAGGTATACGGTCAATTCGTTCCGAATAATCAGTCATACGAAGAGAGGAGTAGTATTACATTGGTCATACCTATCAAAACCCGATTATTTCAATGAAATCTGAACCTGACAACAGTTATCATGCATACAGGAAATCATTATACTCAACGTAATTACAACTCTGCAGTCACAGAGGAAAAAAAATGGTTCAAATGGCTCTGAGCACTATGGGACTCAACATCTTAGGTCATAAGTCCCCTAGAACTGAGAACTACTTAAACCTAACTAACCTAAGGACATCACACACACCCATGCCCGAGTCAGGATTCGAACCTGCGACCGTAGCAGTCCCACGGTTCCTGACTGCAGCGCCAGAACCGCTAGACCACCACGGCCGGATTTTTTGCACGTGTTCTATTTAGCGACGAAGCGTCATTCACCGACAGCGGTAACGTAAACCGGCATAATATGCACTATTGGCCAACGGAAAATCCACTATGGCTGCGACAAGTGGAACTTCAGCGACCTTGGCGGGTTAACGTATGACGCGGCATTATGGGCAAAAGGATAATTGGCCCCCATTTTATCGATGGCAATCTAAATGGTGCAATGTATGCTGATTTCTTACGTAATGTTCTACCGATGTTACTACAAGACGTTTCACTCCATGACAGAATGGCGGTGTACTTCCTACAAGATGGATGTCCGGCATATAGCTCGCGTGCGGTTGAAGCGGTATTGAATAGCATATTTCATGACAGGTGGATTGGTCGTCGAAGGACCATACCATGGCCCGCACGTTCACCGGATCTGACGTCCCCGGATTTCTTTCTGTGGGGAAAGTTGAACGATATTTGCTATCGTGATCCACCGACAACGCCTGACAACATGCGTCAGCGCATTGTCAATGCATGTGCGAACATTACGGAAGGCGAACTACTCGCTGTTGAGAGGAATGTCGTTAACGTATTGCCAAATGCATTGAGGTTGACGGACATCATTTTCAGCATTTACTGCATTAATGTGGTATTTACAGGTAATTACGCTGTAGCAGCATGCGTTCTCAGAAATGATAAGTTCACAAAGGTACATATATCACATTGCAACAACCGAAATAAAATGTTCAAACGTACCTACGTTTTGTATTTTAATTTAAAAAACCTACATGTTATCAACTGTTCGTCTAAAATTGTGAGCCATATGTTTGTGACTATTACAGCGCCATCTATCACAAAGCGAAAAAAGTGGTCCAACTAAAACATTCATATTTCTTTAGGTACTACACGAATACGTGATAAAAATTGGGGGTTCTTTTTTAATAAAATCGCAGTTGATATCCGTTTGACCTATGGCAGCGCCATCTAGCGGTCCAACCGTATCGCCATCCGTTTTCCCCCTTCAAGCTAGACAAGTTTCGTTCTTTGTAGTTTTTCGCTTGACGCTTATTTCGTGAGATATTTGGCCCGGTCACGATCAATGGACCACCCTGTATACCTCTACGGAATGGAAATATTTAGATCGGTGTTACTACGCTCTGAACCGAGGAAACGACTGCCTCCTACCGTGCTGCATTTGAAAAATACTCAGCCCGTGAACCCGTACCGTATGGAGGAACATTCCGTGCATGGTAAGGGGCAAGGAAAAAGAGTTGCTCATCTGAAATGAAATAAAACAGAACCACTCCGTTGCATCCTTTTCTCACGTGTCTGCTTAACCGCAGCTAGGCAGCAAAAACTTGACATCAGTTATCGTATTCACTCCCAGTTCTTCTCCTCTGGCAATTAATGGGCTACCACTACAGGTAACTTGGAAGTTGTAAATTGTGCTCCTGACTCCAGTTAAAGGACGTAGCACCCGGTAATATTTCCAGAGAGGATTGTTACTGGAGCGAACAAAATATTTTCGTACTGCTCCGGAAATGAACCGCCGGCCATCAGACCTTCCAGAGAGTTGACAGGTAATGGGATTCTGCTCTCTCCATTTCTTGTAGTTTCGGAACAGGTGTCTCTCTCTCTCTTTCCGGCCTTTGATTGCGTTGGAGGATATTGACTTTCGTTTCGTGTTCTTGTTTTCCTCTGTGTTGCTGCCACTAGGCTAGTAGTACAAGTAATAGTCTTACACATGGAAATCTATCAAATATTGTAAAGAGTGTGCAACATGTTAATATTTTTTAGAGTTTTTATACTTACTGAGGTACCGTAGGTGCTCTAAAAATGGAAAATAATTCAGTACCTTCTCATAATATACCATATCCGTAATGCGAGATGGCAGAAGCAACGAAAAAAGCATGCCAAATTTAAAGGAACGCAAAATCCCCAGGATTGGCAAAGTTTTACAGAAGATCGAAATATGATGCGTACTTCAATGTGAAATGCTTTTAATAATTTCCACAACGAAATTCTGTCTCGAAATCTGGCAGAAAACACAAAGAGATTCTGGTCATACATAAAGCACGCTAGTGGCAAGACGCAATCAATACCTTCACTGCGCGATAACAACGGTGAAGTCACTGATGACAGTGCCACTAAAGCAGAGTTATTAAACACGGTTTTCCTTCACCAAAGAAGACGAAGTAAATTACTAAATTCCAATCAAGAACAACTGCTAAGATGAGAAACATAGAAGTAGATATCCGCGGAGTAACGAAGCAGCTCAAATCACTTAATAAAGGCAAGGTCTCCGGTTCAGATTATATACCAGTCAGGTTCCTCTCAGAGTATGCTGATAAAATAGCTCCATATTTAGGAGTTATATACAACCACTCGCTCACAGAAAGATCCGTATCTAAAGACTGGAAAATTACTCAAGTCACACCAATACCCATAAAGGGAACTAGGAGTAATCCGCTGAATTACTATATCACTAAGCTCGATTTGCCGTATGGTTTTAGAACATGTACTGTATTCGAACATTATGAAATACCTCGAAGAAAACGATTTATTGACACATAGTCAGCACAGATTCAGAAAATATCGTTCTTGTGAAACACAACTAGCTCTTTATACTCATGAAGTAATAAGTGCTATCGACAGAGAATGTCAAATTGATTGCATATTTTTAGATTTCCACAGGGCTTTCGACACCGTTCCTCACAAGCGTCTTCTAACCAAACTGCGTGCCTACGGAATATCGTCTCAGTTGTGCCACTGGATTCGTGATTTCCTGCCAGAAACGTCACAGTCCGTAGTAATAGATGGAAAGCCATAGAATAAAACAGAAGTAATATCCGGCGTTCCCCAAGGAAGTGTTATAGGCCCTCTATTGTTCCTGATCTATATTAACGACAAAGGAGACAATCAGAGTAGCCGTCTTAAATTGTTTGCAGATGATGCTGTCATTTAGGTGTCTTGTAAAGTCATCAGATGATCAAAACGACTTGCAAAATGATTTAGATAAGATATCTGTATGGTGCGAAAAGAGGCAATCGCCCCTGCATAAGGAAAAGTGTGAAGTTATTCACATGAGTACGAAAAGAAATCAGCTAAATTTCGATTAAGCGGTAAGTCACACATATCTGAAGGATGTAAATTCAACTAAATACTTAGGGATTACAATTACAGATAACCTAAATTGGAACAATCATGTAGATAATATTGTGGGTAGAGCAAACAAAAGGCTGCGATTCATTGGCAGAACACTTTGAAGGTGCAACAGGTCTAGTAAAGAGACTGTTTACACCACGCTTGTCTGCCCTATTCTGGAGTATTACTGTGCGGTGTGGGATCCGCATCAGGTGGGACTGACGGATGACATCGAAAAAATACAAAGAAGGGCAGCTCGTTTTGTATTATCGCGAAATAGGGGAGATAGTGTCACAGACATGATACGTGAATTGGAGTGTCAGTCATTAAAACAAAGGCGTTTTTCGTTGCAACGGGATCTTATGAAATTTCAATCACTAGTTTTCTCCTCTGATTGCGAAAACATTCTGTTGGCATCCACGTACATAGGGAGATAAAATAAGAGAAATCAGGGCTCGCACAGAAAAATTTAAGTGCTCCTTTTTCCCGCGTGCAGTTCGAGAGTAGAACAGAAGAGAGACTGCTTGAAGCTGGTTCACTGAACCCTCTGCCAGGCACTTTACTGTGAGTAGCAGAGTAATCACGTAGATGTAGATGTCGTTATGATGAAAAAGTGCCGGTGCTGTATCATATTAGTCTTATTAAGTGTACCTAATCAACTTGAGTACAACAAATCTTGTGGAGTTTGGTGAAACATAGCTTTGTTGCTTCACTACGAGAAAAAACTTTCCTCAGTTTGTACACATCCATTGCAAATGGGCTTTTTTTATTTAATTAATTTTTGGCCTATGACTTTGAAACATTTTCTACATAGTATTAAGCACATCAGTTTTATACAGGAAAATTTTACAATGGAATATTTACTCTTCAGACACATGTATGGCAAATTAACCATTTGACAGAGACATGAATACAAGTATGCTTACAACAATAGTCAGGTCAAATACTTTGGCTATCGTATTTAAATAGAAGTATAGATTTACTTATATTACGGCCTACTGGTAATTGTGCATACTACAGGAACGTTTTTCAACAATATACGCTTTTTTTGTTTTCAAAGAGGTCAAGGCAGTTCATTTTCTATTTGATAAGCAACACTGAAACACTTGTCAGGTGCACTCATTGCTGTATTGAGGTTCTGTTATATGAAAAACCTAGCAAGGCATTTTGAGTGCTCACCTATCTCGTTCATGAATTAGTCTGTTACATATTCATACAGTTAACTGTCACGATATTAAATTGTAAAAACAAAAAAGAGTCAAAGCAAGCAGGTGGCATTGACAGATAAAGTGTTTATTATTGACTTATATGTGTGACAGAAGGGAAACTAAAGCAAAGCATGAAATAACAGCTAAAGTATTTCTCAGGACAGGAAATTTTGTTACTGACAAGGGAACCTCCGCATCGCACCCCCCTCAGATTTAGTTATAAGTCGGCACAGTGGATAGGCCTTGAAAAACTGAACACAGATCAATCAAGAAAATAGGAAGAAGTTGTATGGAACTATGAAAAAAAAGCAAAATATGCAAACTGAGTAGTCCATGTGAAAGATAGGCAACAACAAGGACGATATGTACTGAGGAGCTCCGTGGTCCCGTGGTTAGCGTCAGCAGCTGCGGTACGAGAGGTCCATGGTTCAAATCAGCCCTCGAGTGAAAAAAACTTTACTTTCAGACAATTATCAAAGTTCAGGCACTCACACATAATCAACTTCGCTCTCCAAAATTCCAGGACATGTTCAGATTTGCTTGGACATATGCAGGATTTGACGGTCTACACACGGAAAAATTTGAAAACTTTGACAGAGCACAGGGAAAACTGTGCGACTGTGAAACTGTTGCATTCATCTGTTGCAGTTTATGTGACAAACTCTTATGTTTTCATCACTTTTTTGGGAGTAATTATCACATCCACAAGAAAACCTAAATCGGGCAAGGTAGAAGAATCTTTTTACCCATTCGCCAAGTGTACAAGTTAGGTGGGTCGACAACATATTCCTGTCATGTGACGCACATGCCGTCACCAGTGTCGTATAGAATATATCAGACGTGTTTTCCTGTGGAGGAATCGGTTGACCTATGACCTTGCGATCAAATGTTTTCGGTTCCCATTGGAGGGGCACGTCCTTTCGTCTACTAATCGCACGGTTTTGCGGTGCGGTCGCAAAACACAGACACTAAACTTATTATGAACAGAGACGTCAATGAACGAACGGACAGATCATAACTTTGCGAAAATAAAAAAGTAAAGTTTTCACGCAAGGGAAGACTTCTTGCTCCGCAGCTGTTCACGCTAACCACGAGACCACGGCGCTCCTGACCTTAGGACATCCTTGATGTTGCCTATCTTGCGCATGGACTACTCAGTTTGTATATTTTGCTTATTTTTTTCATAGTTACACACAATTTCTTCCTGTTTTCTCGACTGATCTGTGTCCAGTTTTTCAAGGCCTATCCACTATGTTGTTGACTTTGAAAAGGCATTTGACTCCGTTAGCCATGTAGCTGTCCTCCAAGCTTTGAGTGAGCAAGGAGTGGGAGCAGCATACATTGAAGTGCTCAGGAAAATCTACGAGAATTCTTCAGCTTATGTTAACATCGGCGAATCAACACAAGAATTCCGCATCATGAGGGGTGTCAAGCAAGGCGATCCCATCTCCCCAAAACTGTTCTCTGCTGTATTGGAAATGGCTATGTCAAAGCTGAGCTGGGAAGATAAGGGAATTAGAATTAATGGAAGAAGGCTTACCAACTTGAGATTTGCTGATGATATTGCCTTACTGGCCAAAGACTTCGCTGAGCTCCAAAACTTAGTTACAGATCTTGCATCGGAATGTCAGCTGGTTGGCTTGAACATGAACCTTTCCTAAACAAAAGTAATATCCAACAAATGCGTCCCAGCTGGAGATGTGAAAGTCAAGGACAGTCTACTAGAAGAGGTCAGTGAATATGTCTACCTTGGCCAGATTATAAATATGAAGGGAGACATAAGACCAGAAATCTATCGACGCATCAAGCTTGGTTGGCAAGCATTTGGGAAGAATTCAAAAGTATTCAGATCAAAAATGCCATTAAATCTGAAGAAAGCAGTATTTGGTCAATGCATTCTTCCTGTGATGACGTATGGCTGCGAGACATGGACACTGAACTCATTCACAAAAGGGAAACTTAGGACAGCACAGAGAGCCATGGGGAGACCAATGCTGGGCTATACAAGAAAGGACAGGAAAAGGGCAGATGACAGCCGGTCTGTGACGAAGGTTAATGACATCTTACAGAGAGTAGGTTCCTTGAAATGGCAGTGGGCTGGCCACGTCGCAAGAAGAAAAGACAACAGATGGACGAAGCTAGTACTGGAGTGGAGTCCGAGAGAGCACCGGAGGCCTAGAGGAAGACCACCAGACAGATGGGACAAAGACATCAAGAAGACCGCCGGTAACACCTGGCAGAGAACTGCCCAAGACCGTCCCACTTGGAGAAGACTTCTGAAAGCCTACCTGAATCCACGACTCGAAGAGGCCACATCATCCAATGATTGAATTGGCTGATGATGATGACGATGATGATGATCCACTATGCCAACTTAAAACTAAATCTGAGGGGGGTGCGATGGGGAGGTTCCCTCGCTAGAAATTTCTGAAAACTTAATGCAAATTCGTATTCCCAACATCAATACCATTAAATCAGACTCTCATTATCTAGATACCCAAAGAAGAATTAGCTCAACACAATAAAATGAAATAAGCATATGGAATTGTTGACCAGGAGGTCCCATTCGGGGAAGTTCGGCTGGCAAGTGCAAGTATCATTCCAGTCGACGCCACATTGGGCGACTTGCGTGCCGATGATGAGGATGAAATGATGATGAGGATGACACAACAGCCGGTCCATGAGCGGAGAAGATCTCCGACCTACCCGGGAATCGAACCTGCGCCCACTGGGTGGGAGGCAAGCACGTTACCAACCAGCTAAGCAGGCGGACAACATAATAAAAAAGGCATCGTTATGATGCCTGAGGGGTTTAAACCTGTTAACCTTAGAGGTCAGGACAACCAATCATCGACTGGAATTCTGCGTTCACAAACTGAAGGCTCGGAGAAATGTAATTTAGTCATTCTCCGACCAAAAAATTAAGACTCTCACGGTATCTCACATAAAACTTGGATTACCTTACTCACACTTACCTCAAATGGACTATCTCTTACAAGAGTAAATGAATTTATCACCTCGTGTATATTTTTGTGTTGTATTACAAGGCCATACACTTATTCTATTAAGTGAACAGCACAAGAAATTGAGCTCCGAATTTTATCTAAGGTATTCAGCTTACGTATTAGTTTATGCTTAAAGAAGCACGTTTTTAACATTTCGCTTAAGCAGTGCAGTGGCGAAGTTCCGCGTATTTTCTGTGGCATCTGCAAAGATAATATTTCTAATAGCATACATATGAAACACCAATAACCGTCCAACTGAAGTGTTGGTTGGTTGGTTTTAGGGAGGGGATCAAAAATCAAGGTCATCGGTCCAATCGGATTAGGAAAGTATTTGCTTGAAGCGGTTTAGGGAAATAACAGAGAACCTAAATCAGGATGGCCGGACGTCTATTGGATCCATTGTCATCCAACTGAAATGTACCGGACAGTTAATTAGCTAAAATTATGGCACAATCCATATGAAATTCCTGCAACTTGGCAGCACTCGAAGAATTACACTGATAACTAAACTGATGGATTCCATGTAGTAATACAACTGTAACCCCATATTGAGTACTCGGCTGTGAAAAATAACTGACAGATATTTATAAGAGTTAAAAATAACTGATATAAAAAACAAATGTAACTGTGATAATGGTTACTCCAAAATACACTACTGGCCATTATAATTCCTACACCACGAAGATGACGTGTTACGGACGCGAAATTTAACCGACAGGAAGAAGAGGCTGTGATATGCACATGAATAGCTTTCCAGAGCATTCACTCAAGGTTGGCGCCGGTGGCGACACCTACAACGTGCTGATATGAGGAAAGTTTCCAACCGATTTCTCATACACAAACACCAGTTGAACGGCCTTGCCTGGTGAAACGTTCTGGTGATGCCTCGTGTAAGGAGGAGAAATGCGTACCATCACGTTTCCGACTTTGATAAAGGTCAGATTGTAGCCTATTGCGATTGCGGTTTATCGTATCGCGACATTGCTGCTCGCGTCGGTCGAGATCCAATGACTGTTAGCAGAATATGGAATCGGTGGGTTCAGGAGGGTAATACGGAACGCCGCGCTGGATCCCAATGGCCTCGTATCACTAGCAGTTGAGATGACAGGCATCTTATCCGCATGTCTGTAGCGGATCGTGCAGCCACGTCTCGATCCCTGAGTCCACAGATGGCGACGTTTGCAAGACAACAACCATCTGCACGAACAATTCGACGGCGTTTGCAGCAGCACGGACTATCAGCTCGGTGACCGTGGCTGCGGTTACCCTTGACGCTGCATCACAGACAGGAGTCCCTGCGATGGTGTACTCGACGACGAACCTGGGTGCACGAATGGCAAAACGTCATTTTTTCGGATCAATTCTGGTTCTGTTTACAGCATCGTGATGGTCGCATCCGTGTTTGGCAACCTCACGGAGAACGCACATTGGAAGCGTGCATTCGTCATCGCCCTAGTGGCGTATCACCCGGCATGATGGTATGGGGTACCATTGGCTACACGTCTAGGTCAATTCTTGTTCGCATTGACGGCACTTTGAACAGTGGACGTTACATTTCAGATGTGTTACGACCTGTGGTTCTACCCTTCAATCGATCCCTGCGAAACCCTACATTTCAGCAGGATAATGCACGACCGCATGTTACAGCTCCTGTACTGTCCTTTCTGGATACAGAAAATGTTCGACTTCTGCCGTGGCCAGCACATTCTCCAGATCTCTCACCAACTGAATACGTCTGGTCAATGGTGGCCGAGCAACTGGCTCGTCACAATACTCCAGTGACTACTCTTGATGAACTGCGGTATCGTTTTGAAGCTGCATGGACAGCTGTAGCTGTACACGCCAACCAAGCTCTGTTTGACTCAATGCCCAGGCGTATCATGGCCGTTATTAGGGCCAGAGGTGGTTGTTCTGGGTACTGATTTCTGAGGATCTATGCACCCAAACTGCATGAAAATGTAATCACTTGTCAGTTCTGCTATAATATATTAGTCCAATGAATACGCGTTTATCATCTGCATTTCTTCTTGGTGTAGCAGTTGTAATGGCCGGTAGTGTAACCCTTTGGCCGGTCTCTACTGTGCGCAGGCGTTCTCGGACGAGGAGTGCTGCGGGCAGCCGCTACTGACGCGCGCCCTGGAACGCCGCCTGCTCGCCTACTTGCTAGCTGTCCAGAGGGCGTGCAGCCGCATGGCGCTCAGCGCGGGCGGCGCCGGCCTGCCGTCAGAGGCAGCGTCCGGGGGCGGCGTCGGATCCGGGGGCGGCGCCGGCGACGGAGGCGGCGCCAGTGCGTGCCCTTGCGTGGTGGCTCGCGGCATGGGGCTCGTGCTGGCCGTGCAGAACCGAAGGGCCTTCTTCTACCTCTACCTGCTGCGCCCGCAACAAGGTGCGTGGCTATTCCTCTTATTTTCCTTTTGGAGTCTTCAGCCTTCACACGCATTCGATGCACCCCACCACAAATTCCTGTCGTGTGGCAACCGCACCATCTGAGAGTAGCACTTGTACCCTATGGCCAAAATTGCACTGAAGAGCCGGTCCGGGTGGCCGAGCGGTTCTAGGCGCTACAGTTTGGAACCGGGCGATTGCTACGGTCGCAGGTACGAATCCTGCCTCGGCCATGAATGTGTGTGATGCCCCTAGGTTAGTTAGGTTTAAGTAGTTCTAAATTCTAGGGGGCTGATGACCTCAGAAGTTAAGTCTCATAGTGCTCAGAGACATTTGAACCATTTTTACACTGAAGATCCAAAGAAACTGGTATACCTCTCTGATAAAATGTATAATCCCCGCGAGCATGCAGAAGTGCCGCAACACGACGTGGCATGGACTCGACTAATGTCTGAAGTAGTGCTCTAGGGATTTGGCACCATCAACCCTGCAGGGCTGTCCATAAATCCGTAAGAGCACGAAGGGTGGAGATCTCTTCTAAACAGCACTTCGCAAGGCATTCCAGATATGCACAATAATGAACATGTGTTCATGTTTGCTGGCCAGAGGAACTAATCTCAGAAGAGTGTTCCTGGAGCCACTCTGTAGCAATGCTGGACGCTGGTGTGTCGCATTGTCCTGCTGGAAATGCCCAGGTCCGTCGGGATGCATAATGGACAGGAACGGATGCAGGTGATCAGAAATGATGCTTACTGACGTGTTGCGGCGGCGCGGTTCTTTCCGTCCCTTTACGACAAACCTGCACTTACCTGTGAACATTGTCTTAGCAGATCATCAGTAGGGAAGCCGAGCGAAACCTACTCTACTTCGACGTGAACCAGGCTGCAATTAAAGTCACTAATGTACGTTTTGGGAGAAAGTTTTCACTCGAAATGAAAGGTTGGACATTTTCTCCTCAATTAATATATTCTGAAACTTAGGTGAACAAGTATCAACGCCAAGCCCGTGCTAGTCTCAACACAGTCACTCACAATCCCTTACACTCACGTTAGCAAGTTTACGGTGTTGCATTTCCCGAAAACGTAATAGCTACAAAAATACGGATTGTTTTTGATTGATAATGCTCGCCAAATATTAAGTCTGCCGGTATCTAATGCAGTCACAGTTTTTAGCCACCGACCCACTCAATACGCCACGCGGAATATATGTCTTCTCACGTCATAAAATTCTCTTAAAAATTCCGAAGTTTCTACACACCCATCGGAATAATTATGCCGTCACTTTACAACACTTTTGATGTATGAAACACTGCTAGATCCGGTAACTTATTATTTCCATCGGAACTACTACTACACACGTCCGAACTGTTTCATGGCTAGGCTCCGACTCCTCTCTAGAATACTCTGTCTTCTCTACGAGCCGATAAAGGTGCGCGAAGAATATTGCTTTACCATTGGTCAGTTTACTCAGCAGCCAATAGCAAAACAACATTCTCCCGCGTCAGTCCGCGCTTTTCATCAGTAACCAATCGCAAAATAGTAAACCTAACTACTGCACTTTTTACCGACGTAATTGTCTAATATGCTGAAGTTTTCTTTATGCATAAACTTATTTACTGGTGTTATTTATACGTGAATTAACTTTCCATTTACAATAAACTTTTATTCTACAAAAAACCCACTAGGGGTCACTGGCTACTGGCGCACACCTGCTCCACGAGCCTCGCCATTCGAGTGCGCCACTTTCCGCTGTCAACCGCGTTTCCCGCTGTCATACACAGGGTGAGTCACCTAACGTTACCGGTGGATATATTTCGTAAACCACATCAAATACTGACGAATCGATTCCACAGACCGAACGTGAGGAGAGGGGCTAGTGTAATTGGTTACACAAACCATAAAAAAATGCACGGAAGTATGTTTTCTAACACAAACCTACGTTTTTTTTTAAATGGAACCCCGTTAGTTTTGTTAGCACATCTGAATATATAAACAAATACGTAATCAGTGCCGTTTGTTACATTGTAAAATGTTAATTACATCTGGAGATATTGTAACCTAAATTTGACGCTTGAGTACCACTCCTCCGCTGTTCGATGGTGTGTATCGGAGAGCACCGAATTACGTAGGGATCCAAAGGGAACGGTGATGGACCTTAGGTACAGAAGAGACTGGAACAGCACATTACGTCCACATGCTAACACCTTCTTACTGGTCTTTTCTCTGATGCACATGTACATTACCATGAGGGGTGAGGTACACGTACACATGTGGTTTCCGTTTTCAATTACGGAGTGGAATAGAGTGTGTCCCGACATGTCAGGCCAATAGAGGTTCAATGTGGTGGCCATCATTTGCTGCACACAATTGCGATCTCTGGCGTAATGAATGTCGTACACGCCACAGTACATCTGGTGTAATGTCGCCGCAGGCTGCCACAATACGTTGTTTCATATCCTCTGGGGTTGTAGGCACATCGCGGTACATATTCTCCTTTAACGTACCCCACAGAAAGAAGTCCAGAGGTGTAAGATCAGGAGAACGGGCTGGCCAATTTATGCGTCCTCCACGTCCGATGAAACGCCCGTCGAACATCCTGTCAAGGCTCAGCCTAGTGTTAACTGCGGAATGTGCAGCTGCACCATCATGCTGATACCACATACCTCGACGCGTTTCCAGTGGGACACATTCTATTCTACTTCGTAATTGAAAACAGAAACCACGTGTGTACGTTTACCTCACCCCTCATGGTAATGTACATGTGCGTCAGTGAAAAAGACCAATAAAAAGGTGTTAGCATGTGGACGTAATGTGCTGTTCCAGTCTCTTCTGTACCTAAGGTCCACCACCGTTCCCTTTGGATCCCTACGTAATTCGGTGCTCTCCGATACACACGATCGAACAGCAGAGGAGTGGTACTCAAGCGTCAACTTTAGGTTACAATATCTCCAGATGTAATTAACATTTTACAATGCAACAAACCGCACTGATTACGTATTTGTTTATATGTTCAGATGTGCTAACAAAACTAACGGGGTTCCATTTAAAAAAACGTAGGTTTGTGTTAAAAAACATACTTCCGTGCATTTTTTTATGGTTTGTGTAACCAATTACACTAGCCCCTCTCCTCACGTTCGGTCTGTGGAATCGATTCGTCAGTATTTGATGTGGTTTACGAAATGTATCCAGCGGTAACGTTAGGTGACTCACCCTGTATATGGGCTGCCGTGTGGCGCTACCCCGGGCCATTTGGCTGAAGAGCGGTGGACTGTGCCGCTGCCACCCCTCACCTGCCGGTGTGGAAAGAAAGAGAAAGCTATGCCAGCAGTCTGGTACTTGCCGTAGTTCCCGTGTGCATCTCAGTTGTACTGCGTTTCCAGTTCCGTGTCTTGAGATACCTAATGTCGTTTTTTGGAGTGTTGCTGCATTGTTGTTATCTTGCTGTGTTTATTATCTCAGTTCTTGCTCGCTTGCCTCGTTTTCTTCCCTGGTCGGTCGCAGTGTCTGTCGTCCCCTACTAGTTCATCTGTCGTGTCTGTTCGCGATACCTCCACCAGATCCCCAACCTGGCGGCTTGACGTCTCCATTCTCTGCCGTGCACCACTCGCTGGTCGCTCGCAGTTATAACAGTTCCTCAAACTGAAGCCTAATTTTCACATTAGTAGACTGGAAAGCGCTTGTCTCTAATTGAGTTAGTAACTGTGTCTTTGAAAAGCTGGATGTTTAATGTTGAAGAGATCACACCCTGTCAGTAGTTCCTGGGTCGGTCTGAGTACACACAGTCATGTGCGGTGCTTCTACAGGCGCCAGCGATGGCGAAGAGAGCGACAGCGACGGCGGCGGCGGCTTCCACGTCCACATCGTGGGGCCCGGGGACGACTTCGGCTCTGCGGTCATCCCGACCAGCGGCATCACGCCCGCACTCATCGTCACAGACGTCGACGCCAACGGCTCCGAGGTGCAAGCTTCGGGCCCTCCTCGAGGTAAGTGGTGGGTGCAGAACGAACAACTGCCGCGTTTTCTGGCGTCGGAGGAGGTAGAGAAATTGTCAGACTGAGAATGGACGAGTCAGTGAGTATCAGGTGGAGATACAGAGAAAAGAGAGCAAGCAAAAGTGAAGGTATAAGTGTGCAAGAGATAAAGTAGGTGGAAGGGTAGGTGAGGTTTCTTTTTTTCCATCAGTCTTCTGAGTGGTTTGATGCGGCCCGCCACGAATTCCTTTCCTGTGCTAACCTCTTCATCTCAGAGTAGCACTTGCAACCTACGTCCTCAATTATTTGCTTGACGTATTCCAATCTCTGTCTTCCTCTACAGTTTTTGCGCTCTACAGCTCCCTCTAGTACCATGGAAGCCATTCCCTCATGTCTTAACAGATGTCCTATCATCCTGTCCCTTCTCCTTACCACAGTTTTCCACATCTTGCTTTCCTCTCCGCTTCTGTGCAGAACCTCCTCATTCCTTACCTTTCCAATCCACATAATTTTCAATATTTCACATCTCAAATCCTTCACTTCTCTTCTGTTCCGGTTTTCCCACAGTCCGTATTTCACATGCTGTACTCCAGATGTACAGACTCAGAAATTTCTTCCTCAAATTAAGGCCGATATTTGATATTAGTAGACCAGGAATGCCCTTTTTTTGCCAGTGCTAGTCTGTTTTTGATGTCCTCCTTGCTCCGTCCGTCATTGGTTATTTTACTGCCTAAGTGGCAGAATTCCTTCATCTCCTTCGTGACCATCAATCCTGATGTTAAGCTTCTCGCTTTTCTCATTTTTACTACTTCTGATTGCCTTCGTCTTCCTTCGATTTACTCTTAGTCTGTACTCTGTACTCGTTAGATTGTTCATTCCGTTCAGCAGATCATGTAATTCTTCTTCACTTTCACTCTAGATAGCAATGTCATCAGCGAATCGTATCATTGATATCCTTTCATCTTAAATTTTAATTCTACTCTTGAATCTTTCTTTTATTTCCATCATTGCTTCCTCGATGTACAGATTGAACAGCAGTGGCGAAAGGCTACATCCTTGTCTTACAACCTTTCTACTACGAGTACTTCGCTCTTGGTCATCCACACTTATTATTCCCTCTTGGCTGCTGTACATATTCTATGTTACCCGTCTCTCCTACAGCTTACCCCTACTTCTCTGAGAATTTCGAACATCTGCACCATTTTACATTGTCGAACGATTTTTCCAGGTCCACAAATCCTATGATTGTGTCTTGATTTTTCTTTAGTCTTGCTTCCATTATTAACCGCAACATCAGAATTGCCTCTCTCGTCCCTTTACTTTTCCCTAAAGCCAAACTGACCGTCATCTAGCGCATCCTCAATTTTCTTTTCCATTCTTCTGTGTATTATTCTCGTCAGCAATTTGTATGCATGAGCTGTTAAGCTGATTGTGCGGTAGTTCTCGCACGGAATTGTGTGCATGATGCTTTTCCGAAAGTCAAGTGGTATGTCGCCAGAGTCATGCATTCTACACACTAATGTGAATAGTCGTTTTGTTGCCACTTCCCCCAATGATTTTAGAAATTCTGATGGAATTTTATCTATCCCTGCTGCTTTATTTGATCTTAAGTCCTCCAAAGCTCTGTTAAATTCTGATTCCAGTACTGGATCCCCCCTCTTTTCTAAATCAACTCCTGTTTCTTCTTCTATCACATCAGACAAATCTTCCCCCTCATACAGGCTTTCAATGTATTCTTTCCACCTATCTTCTCTCTCCTCTGCATTTAACAGTAGAATTCCCGTTGTACTCTTAATGTTACCACCGGTGCTTTTAATGTCGCCAAAGGTTGTTTTGACTTTCCTGTATGCTGTCTTTCCAACAATAATTTCTTTTTCGATGTCTACACATTTTTCCTGCAGCCATTTCGTCTTAGCTTCCCTGCACTTCCTATTTATTTCACTCCTCAGCGACTAGTATTTCTCTATTCCTGAGTTTCCAGGACATTTCTGTACTTCCTCCTTTCATCGATCAGTTGAAGTATTTCTTCTGTTACCCATGGTTTCTTCGCAGTTAGGTTCTTTGCACCTATTTTCTCGTTCTCAACTTCTGTGATGACCCTTTTTAGAGATGTCCATTCCTGTTCAACTGTACTGCCTACTAAGCTCTTCCTTATTGCTGCACCTATAGCCTTAGAGAACTTCAAGCGTATCTCGTCATCCTTAGTAATTCTACTTCTTTGCATAGTGATTCTTCCTGACTAATGGCTTCAGCCTACTATTCATCAATACTATATTGTGATCTGAGTCTCTCTGCTCCTGGATATGCCTTACAATCTAATATCTGATTTCGGAATCTCTGTCTGACCATGAGGTAATCTAACTAAAATCGTCTTGTATTACCTGCCCTTTCCCAAGTATACTTCCTCCTCTTGTGATTCTTGAACAGAGTATTCGCTATTACTAGCTAAAACTTGTTATAGAATTCATTAAGTCTTTCCCCTCTATTGCTTTTCCCAAGCCCATATTCTCCTGTAACCTTTTCTTCTTCTCCTTCCCCTTCAAATACATTGCAGTCTCTCATGACTAATAGATTTTGCATATTCCTTTACATACTGTATTACCCTTTCAATATCCTCATACACTTTCTCTATCTCTTCATCCTCAGCTTGCGACGACGGCGTGTATACCTGAACTATCATTGTCGGTGTTGGTTTGCTGTCGATTCTGATAAGAGCAACCCTATCACTGAACACATTGTCTGTCTCACCTTCCTATTCATAATGAATCCTGTAACACCATTTTCCGCTGCTGCTGATATTACACTATAGTCATTTGACCAAAAATCCTTGTCCTCTTTCCACTTCAGTGAATTTATTGTAACTAGACTGAACCTAGAGATGACGTTAAGAATGAGGTAAACAGTGTGTGTGTGTAGTGTGTGTGTGTGTGTGTGTGTGTGTGTGTGTGTGTGTGTGAATGAGAGAGAGAGAGGGAGACGGAGAGGAAGGCAAAGAGTGAATTAGTGAGTGAGTGGGTGAGGGAGCAAGTTTGGAGAAAGGTGCAGGGAGTAGAGATGGGGGATCCGCTCCTGAACTGATTCATAGAGTTGAATTTTTCAAAGGAGTGAACAATCAGTGATTCAGAAAAAAAGAACGGTAGCTCCAAACATTTCCCACAGCAGATAGAGAGAGAGAGAGAGAGAGAGAGAGAGAGAGAGTCGGAGCAGATCAGCTGTGCCTCTGCTGGTCAGAGCGCACTGCACGCCACACAACACAGCCAGCGCCGGCCTCTGCCCTGCTTCTGCCTTGGCTGCCTGCACTGTGCAGTGCCCCATTGGATTTTGTGTTTCACATATGCCGTGCCATCTCTGTGCTTTCTCTGCCGCGTGCAGTGTCTGGCGCAGCTTAACTTCGCATCGCACTCTGTCGGCGATCGTTTCAGTCGCACGTCCTGCACTCTGGGCAGTTGATGCGAGCATAAGAACAGAGAGCCTCCTAGCAGAGAACATAAGAACTACTTGCAACAACCTGCTCGCAAGAGAACGGACGATTTGTCTCGCAGCGGGTGACTGGTGGCCGTTCACCGCTCCCCCAACCTCGGAACTCGCCCGCTCAACGCTCACCCCACCGTTCTCGACTCTAGCCAGAGCGTTGAGCAAAGCAACTCAGGTGTCACTCTGGTCTCTACCGTCTTAGCTCACGCAGTCATACAGCTCGCGGCTCGACTTGCTCGCCTCAGTGCTTCTGCATCGGAGTTAGTCTCTACTGGATATTGTTCTTCGTAGTAATACCGGTATGTATATTACATAATTATGTTATGTATACATCATTTGTTTTTATTTTATTTTTATTTGTTTAAACTGATCAGATTAGGTTCTTGACGACTCCTCTTGCTACAGGATTTTTTATTATGGACACTCGAATTTACGCTTTAATTACGAGCGAACCGATAAACGTATCGCAAAATGTGATACACCAATATTTTCCTTGTTTTATTCTGCGTAAGGCTATATGCAGCGGTTTGGTCTTACAGTCAAATTTATATATTTTTTTCTTATTGTAGTACGGATTTTGCGATTTTAGGCGTCTTCGGAAGGAAACGTTCACTTTAAAAATATATGGCTTGTGATGTATTTGTACGCGGTTAATGAAATTTTAATACATTATAGCCAAATATATTATCAATGTAAATCTCAAGTTACAACATTTTCCGATCACCCAGAAAGCCACGATACTGCAAAATAAATCAATAATCAAAAACTTTGTCATATCGTGGAAATTTCAATAAACAATACAAAATACTTACTCATTATTTGTGTTACTTCAAAAAAGGATCAAATAAGATCAAAATACAGGTATAGTACTGGAATAAACCAAGTTTAAAGGGCAATGTGCCTCCCATTTATTTTCTATTGTGAATGAGTGGTGAGTCATGAAAAAGAGCTAGTTCATTTCAGGGGGTGAACAGTTTCGATCCGATCTCTGAAAAGAACAGTTTTGCCCATCTCTAGTAGGGAGGCAAAGACCAAGTGAGTGGGTGAGGGAGCGAGTTTTGAGAAAGGTGTAGGGAGACAAAGGCCAAGTGAGTGGCTGAGGGAGCAAGTTTGGAGAAAGGTGTAGGGAGACAGCGAAATAGATGAAACGAATCAGAATAAGAATATTTATAAGGAGAAAATAAAGGGGGGGAAGTGTGTGAACACATACATATATGCACCAAATTGGAAAGTAGTCGAAAGATTAAATAAGAAACGTTGAAAATTTATGGTCAGAAACTAAAAAACTTGCCAAAAGACACATTATGTTCATATATTCTATGTGATGTACCATAACTGACAGCGAAAACTGGTAGATGTGCAAGTATATGATAATGAGAGGAACAGTGTTTCGGTTAGGAACATCCCATTCCAGAAAGGCGTGCGCGGCAGCCACGCGCTCTCACGCACCTTACCATGCCGTCTTTCCCGATCGGAGGTTCGAGTCCTCCCTCGAGCATGGATATGTGTGTTGTCCTCAGCGTAAGTTAGTTCAAGTTAGATTAAGTTGTGTGTAAGCCTAGGGACCGATGACATCAGCAGTTTGGTCGCATAGGACCTTACCACCACCACCACCACAACCACAACCACGAAAAGTGCTTTCATCAAGTTGAGCCCAAAAAGAGTTCAGCATCACTGAGTTCCACAGTAAGGGATCACCGACGACAGAAAAGTTCAAAGCCGTGCCATCAGCTGGTAAGGTTCTGCTGACATTGTTCTGCGATGTTCAAGGTGTGCTGCTCTTGCACTTCATGCCCAAAAGCAACACCACACAATCAGAAATGTACTGAGAGACCCTCAGAAGACTGAAAGCACGAATTCGAAAAGTTCGTTCAGACATGGCACAGCCTCTCTTTCAGCATGAAAATGCCAGATCGCAGACGAGCGCTGCGACATTTCCAAGATGGTGTAAAATGAATGTGCGCAACGGAAAATAATATACGCTAAAGTGAAAAGATTTGGCCCTGTCTGACTATCCCCTGAAGCTGACATTAGGATATCTTAATGGACTTTAACATATAAATTACAACCTAAACATAAATGAATGATTAAGCCAACTAAAACTTTTTTTTTTTTTTGGCCATCAGTCTACTGACTGGCTTGATGCGGCCCGCCACGAATTCCTTTCCTGTGCTAAACTCTTCATCTCAGAGTAGCACTTGCAACCTACGTCCTCAATTATTTGCTTGACGTATTCCAATCTCTGTCTTCCTCTACAGTTTTTGCCCTCTACAGCTCCCTCTAGTACCATGGAAGTCATTCCCTCATGTCTTAGCAGATGTCCTATCAGCTACCTTCTTTGTACCTATGTTTTCCTTCCCAACTTCTGTGATGGCCCTTTTTAGAGATGTCCATTCCTCTTCAACTTTACTGCCTACTGCGCTATTCCTTATTGCTGTATCTATAGCGTTAGAGAACTACAAACGTATCTCGTCATTCCTTAGTAGTTCCGCATCCCACTTCTTTGCGTATTGATTCTTCCTGACTAATGTCTTCAGCCTACTCTTCATCACTACTATATTGTGATCTGAGTCTATATCTGCTCCTGGGTACGCCTTACAATCCAGTGTCTGATTTCGGAATCTCTGTCTGACCATGATGTAATCTAATTGAAATTTTCCCGTATCTCCCGGCCTTTTCCAAGTATACTTCCTCCTCTTGTGATTCTTGAACAGGGTATTCGCTATTACTAGCTGAAACTTGTTACAGAACTCAATTAGTCTTTCTCCTCTTTCATTCCTTGTCCCAAGCCCATATTCTCCTGTAACCTTTTCTTCTACTCCTTCCCCTACAACTGCATTCCAGTCGCCCATGACTATTAGATTTTCGTCCCCCTTTACATAGTGCATTACCCTTTCAATATCCTCATACACTTTCTCTATCTGTTCATCTTCAGCTTGAGACGTCGGCATGTATACCTGAACTATCGTTCTCGGTGTTGGTCTGCTGTCGATTCTGATTAGAACAACCCGGTCACTGAACTGTTCACAGTAACACACCCTCTGCCCTACCTTCCTATTCATAACGAATCCTACACCTGTTATACCATTTTCTGCTGCTGTTGATATTACCCGATACTCATCTGACCAGAAATCCTTGTCTTCCTTCCACTTCACTTCACTGACCCCCACTATATCTAGATTGAGCCTTTGCATTTCCCTTTTCAGATTTTCTAGTTTCCCTACCACGTTCAAGCTTCTGACATTCCACGCCCCGACTCGTAGAACGTTATCCTTTCGTTGAGTTTTCATTCTTTTTCTCATGGTAACCTCCCCCTTGGCAGTCCCCTCCCGGAGATCCGAATGGGGGACTATTCCGGAATCTTTTGCCAATGGAGAGATCATCATGACACTTCTTCAATTACAGGCCACATGTCCTGTGGATACACGTTACGTGTCTTTAATGCAGTGGTTTCCATTGCCTTCTGCATCCTCATGTCGTTGATCATTGCTGATTCTTCCGCCTTTAGGGGCAATTTCCCACCCCTAGGACAAGAGAGTGCCCTGAACCTCTATCCGCTCCTCCGCCCTCTTTGACAAGGCCGTTGGCAGAATAAGGCTGACTTCTTATGCCGGAAGTCTTCGGCCGCCAATGCTGATTATTTATCAAAATTTAGGCAGTGGCGGGGATCGAATCCGGGACCGAAGACGTTTTGATTATGAATCAAAGACGCTACCCACAGACCACGGGTACCACGGGTACAACTAAAACTACTAAATGATAAACGTTGCTCCTGCTTATATATTTATTGTAGATTTTTTAAAAACCTTTATATTACAATGTTTACATTTCCTAAGTAAAATTACGAATCAACTGCCCAACTTTACCCCTTATTATGACTGCGCGATCTAATTTCAATAACGCGAAATTACTGACACCATCTACGTACCAAACACTAGAAGACACTACTTTCAAAGATGATCTACGGTGGAACCTCATTAGAGATAATCTAACGTGGTCACAGCTGTTTAGCTTTTATAGCCCTAATAAGTCGAAGCTATCCTGAGTGAAAGTGAACAAGAATTAAATGATATGCTGAACGGAATGAACAGTCTAATTGAGTACACAGTATGGTTTGAGAGTAAATTAGAGAAAGACGAAGGTAATGAGAAGTAGTAGAAATGAGAACAGCGAGAAAATTAACATCAGGATTGATGGTCACGAAGTCAATGAAGTTAAGGAATTCTGCTACCTAGGCAGTAAAATAACCAATGACGGACGGAGCAAGGAGGACATCAAAAGCAGACTCGCTATGGCAAAAAAGACATTTCTGGCCAAGAGAAGTCTACTAATATCAAATACCGGCCTTAATTTGAGGAAGAAATTTCTGAGGATGTACGTCTGGAGTACAGCATTGTATGGTAGTGAAACATGGACTGTGGGGAAACCGGAACAGAAGACAATCGAAGCATTTGAGATGTGGTGCTATAGACGAATGTTGAAAATTAGGTGGACTGATAAGGTAAGGAATGAGGAGGTTCTACGCAGAATCGGAGAGGAAAGGAATATGTGGAAAACACTGATGAGGAGAAGGGACAGGATGATAGGACATCTGCTAAGACATGAGGGAATGACTTCCATGGTACTAGAGGGAGCTGTAGAGGGCAGAAACTGTAGAGGAAGACAGAGATTGGAATGCGTCAAGCAAATAATTGAGGACGTAGGTTGCAAGTGCTACTCTGAGATGAAGTTAGCACAGGAAAGGAATTCGTGGCGGGCCGCATCAAACCAGTCAGTAGACTGATGACAAAAAAAAAAAAAAAAGAAGTCGAAGCAGTTTGCGATATCACCGTATGTACTGCGTCTGGGACGTCGAAGTGATGGTTCTCGTACCGGTCTGGGACGATGGAAGAACTCCAGCCACAAAATAAAACCCTTTGAAACACTAACACGGCAGAAGGCGGTCCTCTCACTAATATACTCTACTGCTGTCTTCTCCTCTCTGTGTTCTACAGACAAGAAACGCGAATTCCCAGCCACAAGGACGGAGTTCAGATAACTTCTCAACGTAAGTATAGGCAGAGGAAGTGCTCTCAATTACTGAACGCTGCATACTCAATGACGACTTGCAACCCGGAGGTGAAGTCCAGAATCGTGTAGGTTCGCAACAGTAGAGTGCCTAACAGTTCTGACTATAAACTATCCTGAGAGCAATGACAGCACGTCCGTCTGTATCAACAAAGCTGATACCGAGCGACCGTCACACACGGGCGCTCACAGCTGAGGACCTCATCTCTTCACCGCTGGCCTTCCAGCAACCCTCGGCTCCCCACTCTCGTAATTCCGAAAACGAATCATATTCCCGAAACCACGGAATATTCTCTCTCTCTACAGATTCTTCTGAACGCCGACCAACCATATTTCAGTCTTTTTTCGTCCAGCGCGGAAAATTTGCTAGGAAAAGCCTATACTTGTACGACGGTACGCTTCTGACAAGGGAACCTCCCCATCGCACCGCCCTCAGATTCAGTTATCAGTTTGCATAGTGGATAGGCCTTGAAAAACTGAACACAAATCAATCGAGAAAACAGGAAGAAGTTGTGTGGAACTATGAAAAAATAAGCAAAATATACAAACTGAGTAGTCCATGCGCAAGGTGGGCAACATCAAGGACCATCTGAGCTCCGGAGCGCAGTAGTCCCGTGGTTAGTGTGAGCAGCTGCGAAACGAGAGGTCCTCGGTTCAAGTATTCCCTCGAGTGAAAAGTTTTCTTTCTTTATTTTCGCAAAGTTATGATCTGTCCGTTCGTTTATTGACGTCTGTGTTCACTGTGATGAGTTTAGTGGCTGTGTTTTGCGACCGCACCGCAAAACCGTGCGATTAGTAGACGAAAGGACGTGCCTCTCCAATGGGAACCGAGAACATTTGATCGCAAGGTCATAGGTCAACCGATTCCTCCACATGAAAACACGTCTGATATATTCTATACGACACTGGTGATGGCATGCGCGTCACATGACAGGAATATGTTGTCGACCCATCTAACTTGTACACTTGGCGAATGGGTAAAAAGATTCTTCTACCTTGCCCGATTTAGGTTTTCTTGTGGATGTGATAATCACTCCTACAAAGGTGATGAAAACATAAGAGTTTGTCACATAAACTGGAAATAAAAAATCGAATTTTTCACTCGAGGGAAGACTTGAACGAAGGACCTCTCGTTCCGCAGCTGCTCACGCTAACCACGGGACCACGGCGCTCCTGAGCTCACATTGTCCTTGATGTTCCCTATCTTTCACATGGACTACTCAGTTTGTATATTCTGCTTATTTTTTCATAGTTCCACACAACTTCTTCCCGTTTTCTCGATTGATCTGTGTTCAGTTTTTCAAGGCCTATCCACTGTGCCAACTTATAACTAAATGTGGGTGCGATGGGGAGGTTCCCTTGTGAGAAAAAATCTTCGGAAATCACCCAGCCTGTGTGGTTTCTGAGGTGCCGCTTCCTCGTTCCTCTCTGCTACGTCCAAGATTTTCGTAGTTTCCGAAGTATAATCCTTCCCTTCCGGCTACAACACCGCCCAGTCGCGACTCTATTGTGCCCCAGCGCTCAGGAGTCCCAACGTATGTCTTGCTACTTCCTGTGTTTAAGCAGGACCGACACACCTGTGTGGGCCTTCCACCCAGGGCTTGAGTTCCGCATGCCATTTCATTTCCACTGTCACTCCAACCTCTACTAGTATGATAGTAAGGAGACACTGTCACCTTTCATGCAATAAGCATTAAGAAATATTTACAAGGCATATGTGACATTGTCAGACTCTTTTATATGTTCATATAAACGATGTACAGCCTATCACATGATACCTAATTGTGTTTGTAGATCACGGCAAAGAATGTGGATGGGTGCTTGTAAAGTGCGAAATTGTAGCCACCTTACACATTTGCAGCAATGTGACGCATTGGGTTCAGTGCAAATTGGTCATTCTCCATTCTCTTGGTACCATCCAATTTTCATCTGTTTCCAAAATTTAAACAACACCACCAAGGACTTGACTGTGACAGTGATGAAGCAGTGCAAGCAGAGGTGAGCTTCTGGCTCTGTGAACAGTGTCACGCATTCTACAGCGACGATGTCAACAAACTTGTCTGCTGTTGGCAGAAATGTTCAGAAATAAATACGAGGGCCGTTAAGTAAGTAACATAACACATTTTTCTCTGAAAGCATTTTCGTTTTATTCAGGATTCCGATACAGCATGTTGTTCGCTGCTCTTTTGGCTACAAAACCATTTTTTTCAACATATTCTCCATTCAATACGATGGCCTTACACCACCTTATTGGCAGGTTGTGTATGCCTCCACGGTACCACACTACTAGTCGATGTTGGAGCCAACGTCTTACTGCGTCAATAACCTCCCCATCATCCATTTACTACGGATTCCATTAGAACTACTGGCAGCCTTGAGACAGCCAGTCCTGACAAAACTTTACCATTTGGTGAGCAAGATGTATGAGACAGGCGAAATGCCCTCAGACTTCAATCCCCCAAAAAAAGCAGGTGTTGACAGATGTGAAAATTACCGAACTATCAGTTTAATAAGTCACAGCTGAAAAATACTAATGCGAATTCTTTACAGACGAATGCAAAAACTGATAGAAGCCGACCTCAGGGAAGATCAGTTTGGATTCCGTAGAAATGTTGGAACACGTGACCCAATACTGACCCTACGACTTACCTTAGAAGAAAGATTAAGGAAAGGCAAACCTACGTTTCTAGCTTTTGTAGACTTAGAGAAAGCTTTTGACAATGTTGATTGGAATACTCTCTTTCAAATTCTGAAGGTGGCAGGGGTAAAATACAGGGAGCGAAAGGCTATTTACAATTTGTGCAGAAACCAGATGGCAGTTATAAGAGTCGAGGGACATGAAAGGGAAGCAGTGGTTGGGAAGGGAGTAAGACAGGGTTGTAGCCTCTCCCCGATGTTATTCAATCTGTATATTGAGCAAGCAGTAAAGGAAACAAAAGAAAAATTCGGAGTAGGTATTAAAATCCATGGAGAAGAAATAAAAACCTTGAGGTTTGCCGATGACATTGTAATTCTGTCAGAGACAGCAAAGGACCTGGAAGAGCAGTTGAACGGAATGGACAGTGTCTTGAAAGGAGGATATAAGATGAACATCAACAAAAGCAAAACGAGGATAATGGAATGTAGTCGAATTAAGTCGGGTGATGCTGAGGGAATTAGATTAGGAAATGAGACACTTAAAGTAGTAAAGGAGTCTTGCTATTTGGGGAGCAAAATAACTGATGATGGTCGAAGTAGAGAGGATATAAAATGTAGACTAGCAATGGCAAGGAAAGCGTTTCTGAAGAAGAGAAATTTGTTAACATCGAGTATAGATTTAAGTGTCAGGAAGTCATTTCTGAAAGTATTTGTATGGAGTGTAGCCATGTATGGAAGTGAAACATGGACGGTAAATAGTTTGGACAAGAAGAGAATAGAAGCTTTCGAAATGTGGTGCTACAGAAGAATGCTGAAGATTAGATGGATAGATCACATAACTAATGAGGAAGTATTGAATAGGATTGGGGAGAAGAGAAGTTTGTGGCACAACTTGACCAGAAGAATGGATCGGTTGGTAGGACATGTTCTGAGGCATCAAGGGATCACCAATTTAGTATTGGAGGGCAGCGTGGAGGGTAAAAATCGTAGGGGGAGACCAAGAGATGAATACACTAAGCAGATTCAGAAGGATGTAGGTTGCAGTAGGTACTGGGAGATGAAGAAGCTCGCACAGGATAGAGTAGCATGGAGAGCTGCATCAAACCAGTCTCAGGACTGAAGACCACAACAACAATGATTAGCATCAGTACGAGTCCACCTCATTCCAGCCAAACGTCCTCGGCCAGTACACAGTGAGGCGGGCCTGCCACTGTGCGAGGTGTGAGCGGAGGGCTGCCTGTTTTCAGGGGACACACAGCAGCTGCGGGCGCCGCCCAGGCCACGAAGGGGCCTCCGGAGGCGGGGCGCCGGCCCCAGGACCAGCGCGTCGCTGCCCGGCTGGCCGCCGCGACGCCCCCACGCCGCCTCCAGCACCCCCGCCGCCCCCGGGCAGGCCATCCAGCTGGACTACCGGCCCGTGCCCGCTACCGCCTCCAGCCCCGCCGCCGCAGTCTGCGTCAGCTACACGCCGCGCAGCCCGGGACCGCACCAGCTGTCGGTGAGCACTACTCTAGTCCAATTAAAATTACTTGACTTCACGCGTCGGGGCTGGTTTCCTCCATTCAGAGCACTCAGCGTCCGAACCGTTAGGCCTTTGCCAAACTGCCACAACAATTGCTTGTCCCTGAGGAGCAGTCATACAAAAAATTTTAAAACAACACACCCAAAAAAATTGACTGTATTATTGTTTATGATAACGACCAAGATTTGGGCTTTTTATGCCATTTTCAAGTGACTGAGTTTATGTCATTAACATATGTTGCAGGACATTAAGCTCAAAATTGGCCATAAATTAATGCCAGATGTGAAAAATACATAATAGTGCTAGCACATTATATTTAATAAAAACTAGTTTAATTTGGTATAATTTAATAAAACAAATTTAATAAAAAGAGATTTACTTTGGCATTTTAAGAGAACACACCCAAAAAAATTTCACTGTATTATTGTTTATTTAATTACGACCCAGGTTTTGGCTTTTCATCCCATTTTCAAGTGACTGTTTGTCATTAACATACGTTGCAGGACATCAAGCCCAAAATTGGCCATAAATTAACGCCAGATGAGAAAAATAAATAATAGTGGAAGCACATTATACACTCCTGGAAATGGAAAAAAGAACACATTGACACCGGTGTGTCAGACCCACCATACTTGCTCCGGACACTGCGAGAGGGCTGTACAAGCAATGATCACACGCACGGCACAGCGGACACACCAGGAACCGCGGTGTTGGCCGTCGAATGGCGCTAGCTGCGCAGCATTTGTGCACCGCCGCCGTCAGTGTCAGCCAGTTTGCCGTGCCATACGGAGCTCCATCGCAGTCTTTAACACTGGTAACATGCCGCGACAGCGTGGACGTGAACCGTATGTGCAGTTGACGGACTTTGAGCGAGGGCGTATAGTGGGCATGCGGGAGGCCGGGTGGACGTACCGCCGAATTGCTCAACACGTGGGGCGTGAGGTCTCCACAGTACATCGATGTTGTCGCCAGTGGTCGGCGGAAGGTGCACGTGCCCGTCGATCTGGGACCGGACCGCAGCGACGCACGGATGCACGCCACGACCGTAGGATCCTACGCAGTGCCGTAGGGGACCGCACCGCCACTTCCCAGCAAATTAGGGACACTGTTGCTCCTGGGGTATCGGCGAGGACCATTCGCAACCGTCTCCATGAAGCTGGGCTACGGTCCCGCACACCGTTAGGCCGTCTTCCGCTCACGCCCCAACATCGTGCAGCCCGCCTCCAGTGGTGTCGCGACAGGCGTGAATGGAGGGACGAATGGAGACGTGTCGTCTTCAGCGATGAGAGTCGCTTCTGCCTTGGTGCCAATGATGGTCGTATGCGTGTTTGGCGCCGTGCAGGTGAGCGCCACAATCAGGACTGCATACGACCGAGGCACACAGGGCCAACACCCGGCATCATGGTGTGGGGAGCGATCTCCTACACTGGCCGTACACCACTTGTGATCGTCGAGGGGACACTGAATAGTGCACGGTACATCCAAACCGTCATCGAACCCATCGTTCTACCATTCCTAGACCGGCAATGGAACTTGCTGTTCCAACAGGACAATGCACGTCCGCATGTATCCCGTGCCACCCAACGTGCTCTAGAAGGTGTAAGTCAACTACCCTGGCCAGCAAGATCTCCGGATCTGTCCCCCATTGAGCATGTTTGGGACTGGATGAAGCGTCGTCTCACGCGGTCTGCACGTCCAGCACGAACGCTGGTCCAACTGAGGCGCCAGGTGGAAATGGCATGGCAAGCCGTTCCACAGGACTACATCCAGCATCTCTACGATCGTCTCCATGGGAGAATAGCAGCCTGCATTGCTGCGAAAGGTGGATATACACTGTACTAGTGCCGACATTGTGCATGCTCTGTTGCCTGTGCCTATGTGCCTGTGGTTCTGTCAGTGTGATCATGTGATGTATCTGACCCCAGGAATGTGTCAATAAAGTCTCCCCTTCCTGGGACAATGAATTCACGGTGTTCTTATTTCAATTTCCAGGAGTGTATTTAATAAAACAAGTTTAATTTGGTATAATTTAATAAAACAAATTTAATAAAAAGAGGTTTACTTTGGCGTTTTAAAAGAACACACCCAAAAAAATTTCACTGTATTATTGTTTATTTAATTATGACCCAGATTTAGGCTTTTTATCCCATTTTCAAGTGACTGTTTATGTCATTAACATATGTTGCAGGACATTAAGCCCAAAATTGGCCATAAATTAACGCCAGATGTGAAAAACAAATAATGGTAGCACATTATATTTAATAAAAACAAGTTTAATTTGGTATAATTTAATGAAACAAATTTAATAAAAAGTGGTTTACTTTGGCATTGAATTTATTTTATTAAATTTTTAAAAAATAGGATGACTTTGGTATATACCAAAGTAAACCTGTTTTCAGAATGAGATTTTCGCTCTGCAGCGGAGTGTGCGCTGATATGAAACTTCCTGGCAGATTAAAACTGTGTGCCAGACCAAGACTCGAACTCGGGACCTTCGCCTTTCGGGGGCAAGTGCTTTACCAAACCTGTTTTTATTACATACGTTATAAATGGTAAATATAAAATATAAAAACAAGCGCTCTACCAAACCTGTTTTTATTAAATACGTTATAAATGGTAAAATAAAATATAAAATCAATATAAAAATATTAAATATAAAAACAGGTTTACTTCGGTGTTTACATCTGGCATTTCGTGCAGAGTGAATCCTTTTCTTAATTTATGACCAATTTTGAGCTTGATGTTCTGCAATATATGTTAACGACATAAACTGAGTCACAAGAAAATGGCATAAAAGGCCAAAACCTGGGTCGTAATTAAATAAACAATAATACAGTCAAATGGCGATGTGTTCATTTAAGAACTGATACTTTATTTTTATCCGTTGTTTTTCAGTGTTTCGTCCGCGACTGTTTTACTTTCGGAAAATGAAGAACAAACCGCCTTCAGTCACAAGTTGCGTTTATTTACTGCACTATGCATCTCGAGCCCTGGAGGCTCATCTTGAGGTGCTTTTTAGTGATTTGCATCAAGGTTTTTTAGTTGTTTTCCTGTTGATATTATATTTTTGTGTTACAACATGGTATATTGTAGACATAAGTTTAACAGCGTTAATAATATGAAAGTAACTTACAGTTTAACATTGTATGATGTCTGCTTCTGTTGTGCAGTTGGTATACATAATACACATCATTAATTTTGCAGTACATACTGGGATATATACATAGTCACACACTTTTTTGCACATTGTAGTAGCAGAACGTAAACATGCCAAATATTCTCCTTCATACAGATGTACTACTTCTAAATATAATCGATTTTCTTGTTTCACAGAAGATAACATGATATAGTATTACTAGTACACAAGTATTATTAAAATAATTATTTAGCACCATGTTGTAAGTTGTTAGCTGTTTGTACTATTATAGATTTGATTCCTCAGGAAAAAAAAAACTTTTAAAGGTGTAGAAAAAATTGTGGCTGTTAAACTCTGATCATTCAACAAGTTTTCGGAATATTTTTCTTTGTGTAGCATTATTTCTAACTGTTCTAGTATATTAAGTTTTTTACTGTTGGGTTCTGTGTGAAGTATAGTTAGGTTGTTGTGGACGTCGTCAAGTCTGTGTTTATTAATATACATGTGGTTAGCTATTGTAGATTTTTCAAAATGGTTTAGTCGAAAGGCGTCGATGTGTTCTTTATAACGTGTGTAGAAGGTTCTTCCAGTTTTTCCTATGTATTATTGTTTATTTAATTATGACCCAGGTTTCGGCTTTTTATCCCATTTTCAAGTGACTGTTTATGTCATTAACATATGTTGCAGGACATCAAGCCCAAAATTGGCCATAAATTAACGACAGATGTGAGAAATAAATAACAGCAGTAGCACATTATATTTAATAAAATCAAGTTTAATTTGGTATAATTTAATAAAACAAATTTAATAAAAAAGAGGTTTACTTTGGCATTGAGTTTTTTTTATTAAATTTCATAAAGACAGGTTGACTTTGGTATATACCAAAGTAAACCTGTTTTCAGAATGAGATTTTCACTCTGCAGCAGAGTGTGCGCTGACATGAACCTTCCTGGCATATTAAAACTGTGTGCCGGACCGAGACTCGAACTCGGGACCTTTTCCTTTCGCGGGCAAGTGCTCTACCATACCTGTTTTTATTAAATACGTTGTAAATGGTGAGTCAAATGAAAACCTTCAATATATTTTAAAATATTATTTATTATGCAGAAGTGGTACAAAGGTGTATCAATTTTCAACATAATCTCCCCCACGCTCAATTCAAGTCCTCCAGCGCTTACAGAGTGCATAAATTCATTTAGGAAAAAATTATTTTGGAGATCCGCACAACCACTCATGCACCGCGTGGCGTACTTCTTCATCAGAACGGAACTTCCTTCCTCCCATTGCGCCTTTGAGTGGTCCAAACGTATGTAAATCACTTGGGGCAAGGTCTGGTAAGTATGGTGGATGAGGAAGACACTCAAAATGCAGGTCTGTGATTGTTGCAGCTGTTGTACGGGCAGTGTGGGGCCTTGCATTGTCATGTTGCAAAAGGTCACCTGCTGACAGCAATCCACGTCGCTTTGATTTGATTGCAGACCGCAGATGATTTTCTAGGAGATCTGTGTAGGATGCACTGATGACAGTGGTCTCTTTAGGCATGTAATGCTCCAAAATGACGCCTTTTTCGCCCCAAAAGAGAGTCAGCATAACCTTCCCTGCTGATGGTTCTGTTCGAAAATTCTTTGGTTTTGGTGATGAGGAATGGCGCCATTCTTTGCTCGCTCTCTTCGTTTCAGGTTGGTGGAAGTGAACCCAGATTTTGTCCCCAGTAACGATTCTTGCAGGGAAGCCATCACCTTCTCGTTCAATGCGCCGAAGAAGTTTTTCACAAGCATCAACACGTCGTTCTCTCATTTCAGGAGCCAGCTGCCGTGGCACCCACCTTGCCGACACTTTGTGAAACTGGAGCACATCATGCACAATGTGGTCTGCTGACCCATGTCTAATCTGTAAAGATGCTGCAATGTCATTCAGTGTCACACGGCGGTTTTCCTTCACTATGGCTTCAATTGCTGCAGTGTTCTGTGGAGTCACAACTCGTTGTGCCTGACCTGGGCGAGGAGCATATTCCACTGAAGACACACCATTTGCGAACTTCCTACTCCATTCGTAGACTTGCTGCTGTGACAAACATGCATCACCGTACTGAACCTTCATTCGTCGATGAATTTCAATAGGTTTTACACCTTCACTACGCAAGAACCGAATAACAGAACGCTGTTTTTTTCCTGGTGCAAGTCGAAAGTGGGGTGGCCATCTCTATACTGATTCTGCGACGGAGTGGGAACAACAGGTCTGGAAGAAATGCTGTGGCAGTGATGGTGAATAAGAACGTACAAAGTTGTATTGAAAGTGTGAGATATATATCAGACAGGATCGTCTTAAACCTGAGATTCCAAAGAGAAACACTAAAAGTAATCCAGATTTATGCACCTAAAGTGGAATGTAGTGAAGAAGAGAAGATGGGCTTTGAAAATGTGTTAGAAAACCATATAGAGAGTGCTAATATAGTGATGGGAGATTTTAATGCACAGGTTGGCAAAGACAGAAAGGGATTTGAACAAGTATTGGGATGTTTTGGATATGGAGGCAGAAATGAAGCAGGGGAAAGACTCCTGGATTTGTGCCAGAGGAATGGAATGAAGCGAAGCGAACAGCTGGTTTATGAAGAGAGAAAGTCAAGTCATGTTATCACCAGATACTGTTGGGATGGAAGAACCAAGAGTGTAATTGACTATATTCTAGTAGACAGGGAATGGGGAGAGAAAGTAACAAATGTGAAGGTAATTCAAAGTGTGAGTGCATATGGAGACCATAGATTACTGGTGGGACAATGGAAAATGAACCAGTGTGTGAAAAATAGAAAACAGAAGAAAGTGATGAGGATACGGGATTGGAAATTGAAGGAGAGTGAATGTGCTGAGAAGTACAGAGAATTAATCACACAAAAATTTCCAAAAAAAGTTTTCTGCGATCTAGAAAAAGAATGGAGTTTATTCAAAGACACTTTAGCCGAAGCAGCACAAAAAGTATGTGGTAGAAAATCTAGAAAGCAAAAAGAAAGCATACTAGTTGGTGGGATGACACTACAATCCAAGCACTTAGAAGAAAAAATGGAGTATGGAGAAAGTGATGGAAAACTACAAATGGCGAAGACCATAAAGAGAAAAAGAAGAAGTGCAAAGAAATAGTGGAAACAGCAAAGAAAAAGGCATGGGAAGAGCTTACAAAAAAAATTGAAGAAGATGTGAAGAGCAATAAGAAAATGTTCTATAAAATGATGAAAAATAAAAGGAAGGCTTCTGAAGTAGCATTAAAGATGGAAACAGAGGACGGTACCGTGATTGAAGATCCAGGGAATATAAAAGATCTCTGGAAAGAATATTTTAACAAACTGTTAAACGCTGAGGAGCAGGTACATGAGGAAACAACAAATAATGGAGAAATTGAGAGAAGTTGGGAAGCAGAATTAGGACAAATTACGCGGGAAGAAATGGAAAAAGCTGTGAAGAAGATGAATGGAGGGAAAGCCCCAGGACCTGATGAAGTATTAGTGGACATGATAAGAGCAGCAGGGGGAATGGCTGTATAGAGTACTGTCAAGTGTGTGGAGAAATAGTACAATACCTGACGACTGGAGAACAAGAGACATTGTTCCCATCTTCAGGAAAGGCAATAAAAGACTTTGTAAAAACTACAGAGGAATAATCCTTATGAGTCATACAACCAAGATTTTTGAAAGAATTTTACTAAATCGACTAAGCGAAAAGATAGAAAAGGAGCTGAGTGAAGAACAGCACGATCGACCTGACACTTTCTGTTAATCAACTGATGGAAAGCAGTTGGGAGTATAACAAAAGGGTGATAATGGTTTTTATAGACATAGAAAAGGCATATGACTCAGTTAACAGGAAAAAACTCTGGGAAGAAATGAAGAAGACAGATATAAAATATGTATACATTAATGTAATAAAGACAATGTACAGAGGACACAATTGTAGAATTAGAACACCATTGGGGAACTCTGAATACTTCGAAATAAGACAAGGACTTAAGCAAGGAGGTATTCTATCTCCTGCACTTTTTAATGTTGTGATGGAGGGAGTGAATAGGGCAGTTAATGATATAGTAAAAGGAAAAGACAAAAAGATGAATTTTGCAAATGATTTGGTAATATGGGGTGATAAAGAGGTAGATGTACAGTTACAGCTTGACGCATGGAAGGGAAATAACGAAAAGGTATGGGTTAAAAATAAATAAAGATAAGAGTGAAGTAATGGTATTTGGAAGAGGGAAAGGGATCAACGGAAATATTACTTTGAATGGAGAACCCCTCAAAGTGGCAGAAAGTTTCACTTATTTAGGGAGTGAAATATCTAGGGATGGAAAAATAACTAACGAAATTAATAGGAGGTTACAGAAAGGAAACAATTTCTACCAACCAATAAAACACCTGATTTGGAATAAGGAAGTTCCAAAAAAAGCAAAACTCCTTATGTATAAGAATTATTATTTCCCTATTGTCACCTATGGTGGAGAAACATGGACAATGACAGAAAGGGACTGGAGCAGACTGCAAGCAGGGGAAATGAAATTTCTCAGAGCAGTTAAGGGAAAAACAAGAATGGACAGAGTAAGGAATGTACAGATTAGAAAGGACCTCTATGAGAGGGGAAATTGAAAAAAAGAAATTAAGATGGTATGGGCTTGTTAAAAGGATGCATGGGCAGAGACTCCCCAAAATTATGGAAGAACTGAAGATGGATGGGAAAAGACCTAGAGGGCGCCGAAGAACACGGTGGAAAATGGGAGTGAGAATATCTGTGGAAAGGAGATGTGTCACCTGGCAGCAAGTGGAGGAAGAAAGGTGGTGGGAGGACCGAGCCAAATGGAGAATATTCATCAGCACCCAGACCCGGCAGTAGCTGGAGCGGGATTCGGATGTAGACAGATAGACTGCGACGGTATGTTTGCATCTGCACTATGCTGCCACCTACAGGCCATTCTGCACGCTGTTTGTAGCACGCTTACCAACTTACAGGATGACGGCGCGAAATTTCGATTTGTTATTACAAATGTAAGGTTTTCATTTCACTCACCCTCGTACATTATACTGCCAGAAAAAATATTTTGCGGGTTTCTGAATAAGACATGGCGTATGGAGTTTTGAATTGTGTCGTACAGTAACCCGTTTGAGGAGCTCAGAACCACAAAGCACATCATAGTCGATTCTGAGATTGTGCATTTATGCATGCTTCTGACATGTGTTGATCTTATGGTGTGTCAGGTTTATCTGTGCTGTGGGCCCATTGCATATATTCAATTAAAGCTGTCTCACTGGTTTGTCTGTAGACATTGCTACCTGAATTTAATCATTTCCACAAGTGGCAATTTAGAGTTGGTTGTTTACTGTGATGGAATCAGCTTTTGCGTGCAGTGTTAATACGAACTCTGTTGAATCTGTTTGTTGTAACAGAAAAGATAAATACCAGAAAAAGTTGGCCACACAGGAAGTAAGGCCTCCCAGGGCAGATCAGTCGACTTAGAATATGATGAAATCAAATGAACGTGCCTACAAGCGAACATTTAATGAAGAAGTGTATAATAAGCGTAAATTGTTGTGTAGGTGCAACATTTGAATGACCGAAAACTTAATTCGTGCACTAATACATATGTTAAGGATTTTGTAGATTTTTCCAAAAAATTAAAAAGCAATGAAACTGTTCTTACACAAAAATACTGTAGTCAATTACGAACAAAAGAACCAAATTTTACAAAAACACTTATTTCTGTTCCAGACAAGTTATTATTATTATTGTTGTTATTATTATTACTGGCAGTGGCTGTAGTTATATAAACTTGTTGGTATGCATAACTGTTATACAGCCGATGCTATTAATTTCATACTCCAAAATTTGTCTGGATCTAAAAATTTGTGAACACCCACAATATATTATCATGAACCAATGATACTAACAAATTTTGGTTTGTTTTTAGAAGTGAAACTGAAATATTTCTGTCTTGAGTTTGTGTGCAGAGGTTAGCTTTAACTGTGGTCAAGAAAACGATCGTGATTCTAGTTCTCCTGTTCCCTCAGATACATTGCACATCACAAGGTTGTTATTAGGTTAGGACTTCAGTTTAAATTCAGGGCTACAAAACACACCTTCTGCTGCATTTCTGTCATGGCTCGCAGTGATCGCTAACAGCATTTCTGATGTGACGCGCCAGGTTTCTCTGTCACCTATAACCGAGTGGCAGCCGCCAGTCGATGTGGCAACAGTGTAGTGGCACGTGACAAACGTCAACAATCAAATAATTTTAATAGGACTATAGTGCAAAGGACTGTTCAAAAAAATGGTTCAAATGGCTCTGAGCACTATTGGACTCAACTTCTAAGGTCATCAGTCCTCTAGAACTTAGAACTACTTAAACCGAACCAACCTAACGACATCACACACATCCATGCCCGAGGCAGGATTCGAACCTAATATTTTTCATGACGTTCGAAAGTAACTTTTTTTCCTTTACAACAACACGAATTACTATGCCCATCTTTGGTATTTATGGAACTACAGTGAAGCACCATAGAAACTGGTATAGGCTTGCATATTAAAAAAAGAAACATACAAGCAAAATGGTTCAAATGGCTGTAAGCACTATAGGACTTAACATCTGAGGTCATCAGTCCCCTACTTAGAACTACTTAAACCTAACTAACCTAACAGACATCCATGCCCGAGGCAGGATTCGAACCTGCGACCGTAGGGTCGCGCGGTTCCAGACTGTAGCGCCTTTAACCGCTTGGCCACCCCGGCCGGCGCAAAGGACTGTCGAAATGTTTTACTGGTAATCGCAAATCAAAAGCACACTACATTATTAATTTACTTGGTTTACCGATTTCCGGCTTGCAAGTCCATATGACACTGGTTTCCTGACCATTGTCGATTTACTTGACTCGGGACGCTACTTTTCGATCTCCCATTATCTTTATATTATTATACTATTACATTATATATCAATATTATATTTTAAAATATTAAAAAATGAAGAAAACTGAATATTTTGTTTTTGAATCAGAGAATCTCGGGGAACGTACTTAAAAGCAGAGTCGCCATTTATGGGAAGCGACCTCCGAGTTCAAATGGTTCAAATGGCTCTGAGCACTATGGGACTCAACATCTGAGGCCACCAGTCCCCTAGAACTTAGAAGTACTTAAACCTAACCAACCGGGGACATCACAAACATCCATGCCCGAGGCAGGATTTGAATCTGCGACCGGAGCAGCAGCGCAGTTCCAGATTGAAGCCCCTAGAACCGCTCGGCCACAACGAGACCTCCGAGTTCCCTTTGCTACATTGAAGCAATATGCTAATAAACTATATGCTGCACTTGGATTTCTATTATAAAATCACCTCGATGTGATTCTTGTGTGCTTGGTGACATATGAGTATGCAATAAAAGCCTCTGTTGAAGAACCAGGTTGGGTAATCGCTTGTCTCATAGAAAGTAGTGATGAGTGTAAATTATTAACATAAAGTTAACCCCACCAAAATTTTCGACTAGGTTGTAGCATAGGGTTGTTGTGTCAATGTATGTAATCTGTATCTACGTCTACATCTACATCCATACTCCACAAGTCACCTGATGGTGTGTGGCGGAGGGTAACTTGAGTACATCTTTCGGTTCTCCCTTCTGTTCCACTCTCGTATTTTTCGTGGAAAGAAAGTTTGTCGGTATGCCTCTGTGTGGGCTCTAATCTCTCTGATTCTATCCTCATGGTCTCTTCGCGAGATATACGTAGGAGAGAGCAATATACTGCTCGACTCCTCGGTGAAGGTATGTTCTCGAAACTTCAACAAAAGCCCGTACCGAGCTACTGAGCGTCTCTCTTGCAGGGTCTTCCACTGGAGTTTATCTATCATCTCCGTAACACTTTCGCGATTACTAAATGATCCTGTAACGAAGCGCGCTGCTCTCCGTTGGATCTTCTCTATCTCTACTATCAACCCTATCTGGTACGGATCCCACACTGCTGAGCAGTATTCAAGCAGTGGGCGAACAAGCGTACTGTAACCTACTTCCTTTGTTTTCGGATTGCATTTCCTTAGGATTCTTCCAATGAATCTCAGTCTGGCATCTGCTTTACCGACGATTAATTTTATATGGCCATTCCGTTTTAAATCACTCCAAATGCCTACTCCCAGATAATTTATGGAATTAACTGCTTCCAGTTGCTGACCTGCTATATTGTAACTAAATGATAAAGGATCTTTCTTTCTATGTATTCGCAGCACACTACACTTGTCTACATTGAGATTCAACTGCCATTTCCTGCACCATGCGTCAATTCATTGCAGACCCTCCTGGATTTCAGTACAATTTTCCATTGTTACAACCTCTCGATATGCTACAGCATCATCCGCAAAAAGCTTCAGTGAGCTTCCGATGTTGTCCACCAGGTCATTTATGTATATATATATCTTGTGAGTAGCAACGGTCCTACGACAGTCCCTTGCGGCACACCTGAAATCACTTTTACGTCGTAAGACTTCTCTCCATTGAAAATGACATGCTGCGTTCTGTTATCTACGAACTCTTCAATCTAACCATACAATTGGTCTGATAGTCTATATGCTCTTACTTTGTTCATTAAACGACTTTTGGGAACTGTATCAAACGCCTTGCGGAAGTCAAGAAACACGGCATCTACCTGGGAACCAGTGTCTATGGCCCTCTGAGTCTCATGTATGAATAGCGCGAGCTGGGTTCCACACGAAACCTATGCTGATTCCTACAGAGGAAATTTCTAGTGTCCAGAGAGTCATTATACTCGAACATAATACGTGTTTCAAAATTCTACAACTGATCGACGTCCCTTCTTGAAAACGGCAGCACAGTCTAATCTGAAATATATGGAAAGAAAATCTGATTTATTCCATTTGAGAATTTACATATCCTTATAACTCGTATTAAAGCGGCCATGCCCCTTGAATGTGGACAGATTAATAATAAAGAGAAATTAGTACGAGGTGCATTCAAGTTCTAAGGCCTCCGATTTTTTTTCTAATTAACTACTCACCTGAAATCGATTAAACTGGCGTTACTTCTCGACGTAATCGCCCTGCAGACGTACACATTTATCACAACGCTGACGCCATGATGCCATGGCAGCGGCGAAGGCTTCTTTACGAGTCTGTTTTGACCACTGGAAAATCGCTGAGGCAATAGCAGCACGGCTGGTGAATATGCGGCCACGGAGAGTGTCTTTCATTGTTGGAAAAAGCCAAAAGTCACTAGGAGCCAGGTCATGTGAGTAGGGAACATGAGGAATCACTTCAAAGTTGTTATCACCAAGAAACTGTTGCGTAACGTTAGCTCGATGTGCTGGTGCATTGTCTTGGTGAAACAGCACACGCGCAGCCCTTCCCGGACGTTTTTGTTGCAGTGTAGGAAGGAATTTGTTCTTCAGAACATTTTCGTAGGATGCACCTGTTACCGTAGTGCCCTTTGGAACGCAATGGGTAAGGATTACGCCCTCGCTGTCCCAGAACATGGACACCATCATTTTTTCAGCACTGGCGGTTACCCGAAATTTTTTTTTGTGGCAGTGAATCTGTGTGCTTCCATTGAGCTGACTGGCGCTTTGTTTCTGGATTGAAAAATGGCATCCACGTCTCATCCATTGTCACAACCGACGAAAAGAAAGTCCCATTCGTGCTGTCGTTGTGCGTCAACATTGCTTGGCAACATGCCACACGGGCAGCCGTGTGGTCGTCCGTCAGCATTCGAGGCACCCACCTGGATGACACTTTTCGCGTTTTCAGGTCGTCATGCAGGACTGTGTGCACAGAACCCACAGAAATGCCAACTCTGGAGGCGATCTGTTCAACAGTCATTCGGCGATCCCCCAAAACAATTCTCTCCACTTTCTCGATCGTGTCGTCAGACCGGCTTGTGCGAGCCCGAGGTTGTTTCGCTTTGTTCTCACACGATGTTCTGCCTTCATTAAACTGTTGCACCCACGAACGCACTTTCGACACATCCATAACTCCATCACCACATGTCTCCTTCAACTGTCGATGAATTTCAATTGGTTTCACACCACGGAAATTCAGAAAACGAATGATTGCACGCTGTTTGAGTAAGAAAAATGTCGCCATTTTAAGTATTTAAAACAGTTCTCATTCTCGCCGCTGGCGGTAAAATCCCATCTGCCGTACGGTGCTGCAACCTCTGGGACGTATTGACAATGAACGCGGCCTCATTTTAAAACAATGCGCATGTTTCTATCTCTTTCCAGTCCGGAGAAAAGAAATAGGAGGCCTTAGAACTTGAATGTACCTCGTATAACAGGAATCTACAACTATGAACTCTAGCGATGCAGACTGGCATTTCTCCTTAACTGAATGAGAGCACAAGATTCTAGGTCACATACTTTCCATCTATATGTAATCACAGAAATAATGCTAGACTGTGCTGCGATAATAGATCAATGGCCACCTGTTTACTTTCCATATGTATGTAATCACAGACATAATGCAAGAGTGTGCTGTGATGCTGAATAGATCAATGGCCACCTGCTTAACTTCGATGAACAGCAAGGCTGATCGTGCCATGGCCAGAGCTGCATGCATTACCTGTTCTGCTCTTCTGCTCCACGACAGGATCCCCAGCCAGCTGTTCTCGTTCTGTTGTTATGCTGATCAGGTGTGATGCCTTTGCAGCCACAGTAGCGTGCATACAAGACACAATTCCACGAAATTATCCGGAGTTCCGGATAAGGTGCACAGCTACTCCACAATCACTCTGCATCGCCAGGCGCAGAGTATTGCTTCCTTATCAGATGTACGCTGAAATGCAAGTGTCCCCTTTCTACCAAAAACCTAGTACAGCGTGCCAGCCCCATGGTGTGGTTGTCCAATCACAAAATTTTAACAAACTCTTCACCAATGAGCGCTAATCCTGCTTGACTGTGAGACCCGGGAAACATCACATACGTCACACTGATATGGTCAAACACAGTCGCCTGTGGGACTCACCGCTCGTCCGAAGAACTTTCCAGACGATTTCTTGGCGCCAGTGTCGAAACGGACTCATTCCGCTCTGCTGTCCCACGCTCAAAAAATATGGAGTGGAGGATCCACAGAGATACATCACTTGCTGGCAAAGTCGCCCGTGACGCTTTTGTGAGCCAGGGCGAGACAGCCGAGGGGGAAACGGCGTCTCCCTGCATTGTTCAGTTCGGGGAGACATCCTGCTTGCCTCACATTGTTCTGCTGGAAATGTTTCCTGCTTATGAGGGGCATTTGAAAAGTCCGTGCATAGTCCGAGAGATGGCACCACCGGCGCTTATCGAGGTCATGTTTAGCTAGTAGCATCTTTGGAATGAACGCACACCAAGTTTCAGCCATATTGGTCTATTTCTTTGTGTTTAGCTTTCGTGTGAGTCAAGGAAGTCGAGTGATTGTCAAAAAATCGACGAAAAAGAATTTCGTATGGTGATTAAACATTATTTAGGCAACGGCCTTGCCGCAGTGGATTCACCGGTTCCCGTGAGATCGCCGAAGTTAAGTGCTGTCGGGCGTGGTCGACACTTGGATGGGTGACCATCCGGGCCGCCATGCGCTGTTGCCATTTTTCGTGGTGCACTCAGCCTCGTGATGTCAATTTAGAAGCTACTCGAGCGAATAGCAGCGGCTTCAGTCGAGAATACCATCATAACGACCAGGAGAGCGGTGTGCTGACCCCACTCTCCTCCTATCTGCATCCTCCACTGAGGATCACACGGCGGTCGGATGGTCCCTGTAGGCCAAAAAAATCGTTCAAATGCCTCTGAGCCCTATGGGACTTAACTTCTGAGGTCATCAGGCCCCTAGAATTTAGAACTACTTAAACCTAACTAGCCTAAGGACATCACACACATCCGTGACCGAGGCAGGATTCGAACCTGCGACCGTAGCGGTCGCACGCTTCCAGACTGTAGCGCCTAGAACCGCTCGGACACCCCGGCCGGCCCGGTAGGCCACTCGTGGCCTGAAGACGGAGTGATTAAACATTATTTATGAAAGGCAAGCTTGATAAACATTGCGGTGACTCTGCACTTTCGATTACAACAGTTTCAAAATTCTTACAGTGGCCATATGGGCACAAGTGATGCTGAACGTTCTAGACGGCTGGTGGAGGTTACGACTCAAGAAATCATTGTTAAAATCCATGATATGGTGATGGATAACAGAAGAGTTAAGGTGCGTGAGATTTCTAGTGCTGTGGGCATCTCGAATGAACGGGTAGATAATATTTTGCATAAACATTTGGACATGGGAAAGCTATGCACAAGGTGGGTTCCGCGTTTGCTCACGCTTGACTAAAAACGGAATCGTGTGAAGTGTTGCAAGGATGGTTTGGAGGTGTTCAGGAAGAATCCGCAGGGCTCTAAGCATCGTTTCGTCACTGTGGATGAAACCTGAATACGTTACTATACTCCTGAGACCAAAGAACAATCTAAACAATGGGTTACCAAGGGAAAATCTGCACCAAAATGTCGAAGACCATTCCTTTGGCCGGAAAGGTTATGGCGACTGTCTTTTGGGATTTGCAAGGAATAATCCTTATCGATTATCTGGAAAAGGGTAAAACTATTACAGTTGCATATTATTCATCGTTATTGGACTGTTGGAAAACCGAGTTTAAGAAAAACGCCTGCAATTGGACCGCAAAAAAGTCCTTTTCCATCATGACAATGCACCAGCCCCCACTTTAGCAGTTGTGGTCGCAAAATTAATGGAAATAGGATTGCAACTCGTTTCACATCCCCCCTACTCTCCAGACTTGGCTCCTTCGGACTACTACTTGTCCCCCAATTTGAAGAAATGGCTGGCGGGACAAAGATTTTATTCAAACGAGGAGGCGATTGCAGCAACTAATAGCTGTTTTGCAGACTTGGACAATTCCTATTATTCGGAAGGGATAAAAAATTAGAACAGCGTTGGACGAAGTGTATAAGTCTAAAAGGAGGCTATGTCCAAAAGTAAAAATGGTTTACCCCAAACACATAAGTAGTTTTTATTTTTGCACGGACTTTTCAAACGCCCCTCGAACTTGTCGAACCTGCCTACGCATCCGTGGACCCAAGTTGTCAACGAGCACCTGTACTCGAGACAGCTTGGCTTGTACTGCACGTGAAACGAAATCCAATGAGATTGCTGAGCAGGTATGGCTCGCTAAATTGTTTTTGTAGTGGTCCGCCTTCTCTTCTCAGTACTCGCCGCGATGTCAATATCGAGATCAGCTTGGAGTCTCTGGTCCCCGCAAAGCTTTGGCGAGTTGGCTTCCCGAGCGCCGCGCGGCTACAGAACGAGGCAGAAGACGGTTGATGGGATTTAGCTCTGAGTTTGAGGGGTGACGTCGGCGTCAGAGGGCAAAACCGCTTGGTCGGTGGGCCCCGCTGAAGCAGTCGGTTGGGGACGGAGAGCTGTGGGCTCGAAGATCCTAGTGTGGAGGGCCCGTACTGTCCCGATTGCAGTCATCGTGTGGTCAACCGAGGGCTGGGAACTGATTTTTTGGCTGTGTCCTCGGATTCCGACGAAGAATTACGGCAAGTTTGGTGCATGAGGTGAACATTAAAAAAAAAGCACTCCGTCTTCCGGCCACGAGTGGCCTACCAGGACCATCCGACCGCCGTGTCATCCTCAGTGGAGGATGTGGTTAGGAGGGGCGTGTGGTCAGTACACCGCTCTCTCGATGGTATACTTGACTGAAGCCGCTACTGTTCGGTCGAGTAGCTCCTCAATTGGCATCACGAGGCTTAGTGCACCCCGAAAAATGGCAACAGCGCATGGCGGCCTGGATGGTCACCCATCCGAGTGCCGACCACGCCCGACAGCGCTTAACTTCGGTGATCCCACAGGAACCGCTGTATCCACTGCGGCAAGGCCGTTGCCGTGAGGTGAACATGAGGATTCTAGAAACGGTGAACGTTTGTGGCGCGTATATCAGACTTGTGAGTGTTGTAAGCTTTGCTTAGGTACTGCAGTCTCCATTCGAGCGCTGCTTGGGAGGAGAGCGTTGATACTGGCATCTAATTAGCTGCTTTAAAGTAGATGACTGTTTTGGATCGAAGGTGGATCCAAGTGAGGGACCGAATCATTGCTTGACTCATTACGAAACCTACGTCGGCCCCCAGCGTGTTAAACTCTGTTATCTGCAGTAATAACGAGTAATTTGACACTCTGGTAGCGTCCACGAGTGAAATTTGGAGGTACTGTTAAGTGTTTGTAGTAATGGAGAGGCTGACTGTGGAGGTTTTCAGTCGGACGCTTATGAATCGTGTTAATTGCAGTTCACTACTTACGGTATTTTTCGATTCTACTTGTCGTGGCGAAATCGTTAATAGTATTTATATAATTTAGCTTGGGACATAATTCTGTGGTTTGGTGTGGCCCTCCCAAGAATTTAAAGCCCAAAATATTTTCTTACTGCCTTTGCTGAGGTTGTCTTGCAACAGTTGTCAATTTGTGTTTTGTCTACCCCACCATACTGCAGTTTGGTGCTATGCGGTTTAGTCGAAGTGTTCAGTAGTACCGCATCTACCATCTGGTCCGTTTTAAGATTCGCGAGTCGCATGCATATCAACGTACAATCAAAGTATGCAATTTGTGTAAGTTAGTTGCACTTTGTTAACGTTATGCAAATCGTGGAAAATCTTTCCTGTCCCGCATGTGATCTTGAAGGAGAGAACGGTGCGCAACAGCGCATGACGACGACGAAATCGAAAGATATATACTGTATATCTATATATATGTATACTTTTTTTTGACGGATCTAACCACTGAGCTTAACAGTTGATTTGTGTGTTTTTTATTTATTTTGAAACGAAACGATTTACATAACTGCAAGATTATATGGTTCAAATGGCTCTGAGCATTATGGGACTTAACATCTGTGGTCATCAGTCCCCTAGAACTTAGAACTACTTATACCTAACTAACCTAAGGACATCACACAACACCCAGTCATCACGAGGCAGAGAAAATCCCTGACCCTGCCGGGAATCGCCGGCCGGAGTGACCGAGCGGTTCTAGCCCCTACAGTCTGGAACCGCGCGACCGCTACGGTCGCAGGTTCGAATCCTGCCTCGGGCATGGATGTGTGTGATGTCCTTAGGTTAGTTAGGTTTAATTAGTTCTAATTTCTAGGCGACTGATGACCTCAGAAGTTAAGTCGCATAGTGCTCAGAGGCATTTGAACCATTTTTGAGAAAATTTGGATTTCGTGGTTGAGCAGTTGCTCATAAGCCACGCATCATGCCGGTAAATGCCAAACGATATCTCGCTTGATGTAAGGAGCGTAAACATTGGACGACTCAACAGTGGAAAAACGTTGTGTGGCGATCTGATGGTAGGGTGTGGGTATGGCGAATGCCCGGCGAACGTCATCTGCCACAGTGTGTAGTGCCAACAGTAAACTACCGAGGTGGTGGTGTTATGGTGTGGTGTTCTTCATGGAGGGAGCTTGCACCCCTTGTTGTTTTGCGTGGCACTATCGCAGCACAGGCCTACATTGATGTTTTAAGCACCTTCTTGCTTCTCACTGTTGAAAAGTAATTCCGGGATGGCGATTGCATCTTTCAACACGATCGAGCACCTGTTCATAACGCACGGCCTGTGGCGGAGAGATTACACGACAATAACATCCCTGTACTGGACTGGCGTGCACAGAATCCTATAGAACACCTTTGCGATGAAACTTCCTGGCAGATTAAAACTGTGTGCTGGACCGAGACTCCAACTCGGGACCTTTGCGTTTCGCGGGCGAGTGCTCTACCAACTGAGCTACCCAAGCACGACTCACGCCCCGTCCTCACGGCTTTACTTCTGCCAGTACCTCGTCTCCTACCTTCCAAACTTTACAGAAGCCTAGCACTCCTGAAAGAAAGGATATTGCGGAGACGTGGCTTAGCCACAGCCTGGTGGATATTTCCAGAATGAGATTTCCACTCTGCAGTGGAGTGTGCGTTGATATCAGCAGAGTGAAAATCTCATTCCGGACCTTTGGGATGTTTTGGTTCAAAATGGTTCAAATGGCTCTGAGCACTATGGGACTTAACTTCTGGGGTCATCAGTCCCCTAGAACTTAGAACTACTTAAACCTAAGGATATCACACACATCCATGCCCGAGCAGGATTGGAACCTGCTACCGTAGTGGTCGCGCGGTACCAGATTGTAGCGCCTAGAACCACCCGGTCATTCCGGCGGGCTTTGATACCTCTCCTCAGTGCAACACTCCGTGAAAAATGGAACTGCCATTCCCCAAGAAACCTTCCAGCACCTGATGGAACATATGCCTAGGAGAGTGGATGCTGTCATCAAGGTTAAGGATGGGCCAACACCATACTGAATTCCAGTATTATCGATGGAGGGCGCCACGAACTTGTAACTCATTTTGAGCTAGGTGTCGGGATACTTTTGACCACATAGTGTACATTGAGGATCTTGCTGTTCATGATAAAGAATGTTCACTTACTTTTTGAAATGAGATTAACAAAGTAAAATTTTAAAGATAAAAAGATGCTTTTATTAGAGAAACGGTGCCTTCCTGTACTCCCACAAATTCCACGTATTCGAGGTATGGGCCTTCGGTAGAATGGCTCTGAGCACTATGGGACTTAACATCTGAGGTCATCAGTCCCCTAGAACTTAGAACTACTTAAACCTAAGTAACCTAAGGAAATTACACACACCCATGCCCGAGGCAGGATTCGAACCTGCGACCGTAGCTGTCTCGTAGTGCCAGACTGAAGCGCCAAGAACCGCTCGGCCACACCAGCCGTCTTATTGGCCTTCGGGCGTTGTCTGATGTTTCCTCCGGTATCTATCCCATGTAACGCCTGCGGGTCCATGACAGCTGCAGCGAGCACAGAAAAATACAGGGTTATTACAAATGATTGAAGCGATTTCACAGCTCTACAATAACTTTATCATTTGAGATATTTTGACAATGCTTTGCACACACATACAAAAACTCAACAAGTTTTTTAGGCATTCACAAATGTTCGATATGTGCCCCTTTAGTGATTCGGCAGACATCAAGCCGATAATCAAGTTCCTCCCACACTCGGCGCAGCATGTCCCCATCAATGAGTTCGTAAGCATCGTTGATGCGAGCTCGCAGTTCTGGCACGTTTCTTGGTAGAGGAGGTTTAAACACTGAATCTTTCACATAACCCCACAGAAAGAAATCGCATGGGGTTAAGTCGGGAGAGCGTGGAGGCCATGACGTGAATTGCTGATCATGATCTCCACCACGACCGATCCATCGGTTTTCCAATCTCCTGTTTAAGAAATGCCGAACATCATGATGGAAGTGCGGTGGAACACCATCCTGTTGAAACACGAAGTCGGCGCTGTCGGTCTCCAGTTGTGGCATGAGCCAATTTTCCGCGGGCTACGCGTGAAACTTGCCCGCACGCGTTCAACCGTTTCTTCGCTCACTGCACGCCGACCCGTTGATTTCGCCTTACAGAGGCATCCAGAAGCTTTAAACTGCGCATACCATCGCCGAATGGAGTTAGCAGCTGGTGGATCTTTGTTGAACTTCGTCCTGAAGTGTCGTTGCACTGTTATGACTGACTGATGTGAGTGCATTTCAAGGACGACATACGCTTTCTCGGCTCCTGTCGCCATTTTGTCTCACTGCGCTCGCGAGCGCTCTGGCGGCAGAAACCTCAAGTGCGGTTTCAGCCGAACAAAACTTTATGAGGTTTTCTACATATCTGTAGTGTGTCGTGACCACATGTCAATGAATGGTGCTACAGTGAATGTATGAAATCGCTTCAATCGTTTGTAATAGCCCTGTACAGTGAGTGCCCTTTGCGTCAGGTTAAGTGTTGTGATGAAGGGCAATGCAGCTACAGACGCGCGCCGCAGGTGATCTGGCGCGGCCGCCACGTGCCCGGGTCGCCGTTCCGCGTCTCGGTGGACGAAAGCGACGGCCGCAGCACGCCCCCGGCGGAGGCGCCGCGGCGCCTGGGGGCGGACGAAGACGCCGACGCCGACGCCGACGCCGCCCCCGCCCTCGCCCGCCAGCGGCGGGTGCTGCTGCGCGTCGTCGACTTCGTGACCGACAAGAAGGTGCTGCTCGAGGACGGCCGCTTCGCGGAGATGACGCCGGCCCAGCAGCGCCTGCTCTGGTGAGTGCCCACACCCCCACCACTCACTGTACACAACTTCCTTTACGCTTACGTTCACAAAATCACTGTTCTTCTTCAAAACCGGTCTCGACCTGAATCAGTATACAGCTAAAATCGCTTTTAAAAGTGTTTCGAAACAGTCACTGTAGTACACTACCGGCAATTAACACTGCTTCACCAAGAAGAAATGCAGATGATAAACGGGTATTCATTGGACAAATATATTATACTAGAACTGACATCTGATTACATATTCAAGCAGTTTGGGTGCGTAGATTCTGAGAAATCAGTACCCAGAACAACCACCTCTGGCCGTAATAACGGCGTGATACGCCTGAGCATTGAGTCAAACAGAGCATGGATGGGCGTGTACAGGTGCAGCTGCCCATGCAGCTTCAACACGATACCACAGTTCATCAAGAGTAGTGACTGGCGTATTGTGACGAGCCAGTTGCTCGGCCACCATTGACCAGACGTTTTCAATTGGTGAGAAATCTGGAGAATGTGCTGGCCAGGGCAGCAGTCGAACGTTTTCTGTATCCAGAAAGGCTCGTACAGGACCTGCAACATGCGGTCGTGCATTACATTCCTGCTGAAATGTAGGGTTTCGCAGGAATCGAATGAAGGGTAGAGCCACGGGTCGTAAAACATCTGAAACGTAACATCCACCATTCAAAGTGCCGTCAATGCGAACAAGAGGTGACCGAAACGTGTAACCAATGACACCCCATACCATCGCGCCAGGTGATACGCCAGTATGGCGATGACGAATACACGCTTCCAATGTGGGTTCACCGCGATGTCGCCAAACACGGATGCGACCGTCATGATGCTGTGAACAGAACCTGGATTCATCCGAAAAAATGCCATTCGAGCACCCAACGCAGGCGCTCCTGTCTGTGATGCAGCGTCAAGGGTAACCGCAGCCACGGTCTCCGAGCTGATAGTGCATGCTGCTGCAAACGTCGTCGAACTGTTGGTGCAGATGGTTGTTTTCTTGCAAATGTCCCCATCTGTTGACTCAGGGATCGAAACGTAGATGCACGATCCGTTACAGCCATGCGGATATGATGGTTTCATCTCGACTGCTAGTGATACGAGGCCTTTGGGATCCAGCACGGCGTTCCGTATTACCCTCCTGAACCCACCGATTCCACATTCTGCCAACAGTCATTGGATCTCGAGAACGGGAGCAGCAATGTCGCGATACGATAAACCGCAATATTCTACAATCCGAACTTTATCAAATCGTAAACGTGATGGTACGCATTTCTCCTTCTTACACGTGGCATAACAACAACGTTTCACCAGGCAACGCCGGTCAACTGCTGTTTGTGTGTGAGAACTCGGTTGGAAACTTCGCTCATGTCAGCACGTTGTAGGTGTAGCCACCGGCGCCAACCTTGTGTGAATGCTCTGAAAAGCTAATCATTTGCATATCACAGCATCTTCTACCTGTCGGTTAAATTTCGCGTCTGTAGCACGTCATCTTCGTGGTGTAGCAATTTTAATGGCAATTAGTGTATTATGGTCAAGTATAACGACTTTTCTGGAGGCTAGGAATCTACTCTGTAGGAATCGTCATGGGTTTCGAAAAAGACGATCGTGTGAAACTCAGCTCGCGCTATTCGTCCACGAGACTCAGAGGGACATAGATACGGGTTCCCAGGTAGACGCCGTGTTTCTTGATTTCCACAAGGCGTTCGATACATTTCCCAAGAGTCGTTTAATGAACAAAGAAAGAGCATATGGACTATCAGATCAATTATGTGATTGGATTGAAGAGTTCGTAGATAACAGAACGCAGTATGTCATTCTCAATGGAGAGAAGTCTTCCGAAGTAAGAGTGATTTCAGATGTGCCGCAGGGGAGTGTCGTAGGACCGTTGCTATTCAAAATATATGTAAATGACCTTCTGGATGACATCGGAAGTTCACTGAGAATTTTTGCGGATGATGCTGTAGTATATGGAGAGGTTGTAACAACGGAAAATTGTACTGAAATGCAGGAGGATCTGCAACAAATTGACGCATGGTGCAGGGAATGGCAATTGAATCTCAATGTAGACAAGTGTAATGTGGTGCGAATACATAGAAAGAAAGATCCTTTATCATTTAGCTACAATGTAGGAGATCAGCAACTGTAAGCAGTTAATTTCATAAATTATCTAGGAGTAGTAATTAGGAGTGATATAAAATGGAATGGCCATATAAAATTAATCGTCGGTAAAGCAGATGCCAGATTGAGATTCATTGGAAGAATCCTAAGGAAATGCCATCCGAAAACAAAGGAAGTAGGTTACAGTAGACTTGTTCGCCCACTGCTTGAATACTGCTCACCAGTGTGGGATCCGTACCAGATAGGGTTGATAGAAGAGATAGAGAAGATCCAACGGAGAGCAGCGCGCTTCGTTACAGGCTCATTTAGTAATCGCGAAAGCGTTACGGAGATGACAGATAAACTCCAGTGGAAGACTCTGCAGGAGAGACGCTCAGTAGCTCGGTACGGGCTTTTGTTGAAGTTTAGAGAACAAAACTTTACTAAGGAGTCAAGCAGTATATTGCTCCTTCCTACGTATATCTCGCGAAGAGACCATGAGGATAAACTTCTTCATTACTGTTTGTTTATAACCACTGGATTAGAAACATAGCTGGTGGGTGAGGCATGTCATGGTGTCCCTGGCTTGGCATCAGTAGGAGCTAGTGCTGGGCATGTGCCTCCATGTGCCTCCATGAGCCTCCATGTGGCTTCTGTTGATGCGTCAGCAGGAATGGTTATGGCTATATCACCAGCATCATAGTTTGATGAAGGCAGCAGAATACTGACTTGCCCATTCACCCAGATGCTCAAGCAGCCTATAGAGTTTCAAAACCTGGTGATGGTAGAGATGGCTGCATCATCAATAAAACATTGAACGACACAAGCTGCACGTCACCTTGCTGCCCAGCTGCTCCATCAAGGATAGCTAGTCCAAGTAGGGGTTTAAATAGAGCTGCTTCAAAAAAAATGGTTCAAATGGCCCTGAGCACTATGGGACTTAACATCTATGGTCATCAGTCCCCTAGAACTTAGAACTACTTAAACCTAACTAACCTAAGGACAGCACACTACACCCAGTCATCACGAGGCAGAGAAAATTGGAGCTGCTTGATGCTGACTTCATGGAAAGGTGCCATTCCTGTGTCACTGCAGAAACGTTCTGGAAAAGAGACAGTGACCGAAGTGGCTGTCATCACACAGAAGTTGGTCAAGTTAGAGTAGCTTCCCAAAGGGTGGCCTGTGGCGACTGACACAAGGAGGTCTGGTGATGCAGGAGCGGCAACTTTGCTGAGGTGCTGAGCACACAGAACAGAAACCAGTGATGGTCAGTCTTCATTTTATGATGCATCGTTCTTGCCGCCAAGCTCTGCTAGAGTCCACTCCATTACGTTGATGCATCCAACAATCCACACAAGGGAGATGCCTACCACACCATAATATGTCAGATACCCTAGTAAAATTTTATGGCCAACTGTGTGAAAAGTAACAGAAATCAGAGCCCCCACAGAGGCATACCAACAATCTTTCTTTCCACAAAGAATACCAGACTGGAATAGAAGGGAGGACCGATGGAGGTACTCAAGGTATCCTCCGCCACACGTCGTCAGGTGGCTTGCGGAGTAGTAGATTTAGATGTAGATGCTTAGAAAGCAGGAGATCCCAAAAAATGGTTCAAATGGCTCTGAGCACTATGGGACTTAACATGTGAGGTCATCAGTCCCTAGAACTTAGAACTACTTAAACCTCACAAACCTAAGAACATCACACACATCCATGCCCGAGGCAGGATTCGAACCTGCGCTCGTAGCGGTCGCGCGGTTCCAGACTCTAGCGCCTACAACCGCTCTGCCACCCAGGCCGGCGCAGGAGATCCCTGGTTCGAATCCCAGTCCGGTACATATTTTCGCTCCTGGCCGCTGATTCTGCTTACTGTCCCACCACAGCTGACAGGTGTGATCTCCCTTCCAATTACATCAGCGTGCTGTTAGGCTCCTGACATTAATACGGGCTGATACTAAAATTTAGACTTTCACGGCCGGAAATATCATGCCCATTATAATTATCCGGGGTGTTATAGCCGTGGTCGATTGATGAATTCTGTGTCAATTCCCAACGTTTCGTCTCCGACTGCGGGAGACATCTTCAAGGGGGTCCGTAGCTCGATGGAAGGTCCAACACACCCACTGGCTCGCTAGTGACTGCCGCTAAATTCCGTGTCCGCACGCTCCCGCGCCGCGGTGTGACGTCACGTGTTTTGAAAACGTCAGTGCAATTGGCCACTGTCCGCTGTCGTCGATCGCCATGGCCATCACCCAGTAGTGGACGGGTGGCACACATCTTCTTCAACACCGACATCCATTTACCGTTTAATTTCACGCCCTCCTCCTTTCGACTGAAATTATTAGGGTGTTTGGCGATTTCGATTGCCTCCCTGTAGAGCCTTTCGTAATATCCGCTTGTGGCCGCTAGTACTTGCGTCTCCTCGAAACGAATATTGTGGTTCCCTGGCTGGAAAGCATGCTCCGCAACAGCTGATCGTTCCGTTTCTCCTCTTCTACAATTGCCCTTCTGCTCTTCCAAACGTTTAGAAACAGTTCTTTTAGTGGTACCCACATAAACATCACCACAGCTGCATGGGATCCTATACACTACAGCTTTTTCCAATGGTTTGCAGGCTTAAGGTATTCCTGTATCTTCCTGGTGGGCTTGTAAATTACGGTAATATTCCGCTTCGTCAAGATCCTCCCTATTCTTTCCGTTACATTTTTAACAAACGGCAGGAAAATCTTAGATTTTGCAGTAGCCTGTACGTCAGTATGATTTCTGCGTGGCTGACTCAATGCACGTTTTATTTCGGCAGACGAATATCCGTTCTTCATTAGTGCATTGTGGAGATGTTCCATCTCAGCGTCGAGCAACTCATGTTCACAAATATTTCTAGCTCTGTCCGCTAACGTCTTGATAACACCCCGCTTCTGTTGTGGGTGGTGGTTCGAATCCCGGTGCAAATAACGGTCCGTGTGCGTGGGTTTGCGGTATACTGACACAGAATTCATCAACCGACCACATACAATTATAATGGACATTAATACGGGCACAGGGTAGGCCCACAAAGCCAGTCAGTGTGGTAGTCCCTGTGTGTCACTCTTGTTCGGTGATGGTACTGAAGTCGCGGTGTGTCGCAGGAGGTCCAACACGGAGGACCCCGGCAGGTCTTCGGCGGTGCTGCGCCGCCTGCTGACCGAGGCCGCCGAGGAGCGCTCGCTGCTGGACGAGGTCCGCGACACGGACACCGAGCTGGGGGGCCCCGGTTCGAGCCCCAGCCAGGACTCCGGGGACGCCGGCAGCGAGGCGGACGCCAGGTCGGTCGAAGGAGACCGGCCCAGGAGGCTGCGGCGATCGGTCAACATCCAGGAGAGCGCCTGCGACTCCGAGGACCACGGCGAGCACCAGGCGGTGAGTCGTTGCCTCGTTAGTCGTGTGGCTTCCTGCCAGGTTATACAGGGTATCAACAATGAGACTCCAACATTTGAGCTCATAAAATCTGAGAGGAAACACAATTTATTGACGAACAAAGCAGGGAAATCATACAGCAAGTTTTCATACACAGGTGGACGGCTCAGTACACTTGAACATGGGTAGCGCGAAGAATATCAAGTCTATAATCGATTTCGTGCCATGTGTTGCGGAGCATCTGTTCTGGGACAGAGTTGATGACAATTCTTATGCGCTGTTTCAAGTCTTGCAGGTCCTTTACTAGTGTAGCGTATACCCGGTCTTTCACATAACCCTACAATTAAAAATCGAGGGGAGTTATGTTCAAATGGCTCTGAGCACTATGGGACTTAACAGCTATGGTCATCAGTCCCCTAGAACTTAGAGTCACTTAAACCTAACTAACCCAAGGGCAGCACACAACACCCAGCCATCACGAGGCAGAGAAAATCCCTGACCCCGCCGGGAATCGAACCCGGGAACCCGGGCGTGGAAAGCGAGAACGTTACCGCACGACCACGAGATGCGTGCGGGAGTTATGTCGGGCGAACGTGACGGCCAAGGAATTGGACCTCCACGGCCAATCCATCGCTGCGGGAATGTGTCATTTAAAACTTTTCGGACATCGAGGCTCGAATGGGGTGGTGCACCGTCCTGTTGAAACATCACACGTGGCTGCAGGTCTGTTATCTGTGGCACGGCAAATTGTTCCAACATGTCCAGGTAGATGGCTCCGTCCACAGTCGGCTCCTGAAAGAGAAACGGCCCAACAATGCGATTTATCATCAAACCGCACCGCGCATTAACTTTCGGACTGTCGCGCATGTGTTCCCTAGGTGCATGTCGATTTTCGGACCCCCAGATGCGCACATTGTGATGACTGACAGCCCCTGAAAGGTTGCCTCGTCAGTAAACATCACGCGTGACAAAAATGTCTCATCCGCGGCAATGCGATCTAACATGACACATGCAAATTCTCGCTTTGGTCGATGATCAGACTTCATTTCTTGCACAACCTGCACTTTATATGCGTACAAACGTAATCGCTGATGAAGCACTTTGTGCACTGTAGAACGTTTCATACGAAGTTCTAGTGCTGCCTGTCGCACTGACTTCTGTGCACTTTGTTCGAATGACCGCCGCACTTGTTCCACACGATGTTCGCTGATCCCAGGCTTACCACCACCGTGCCCTTTCGCAACACTCCCAGTAGCCAAAAACTGATCACGCCACTTCTTCATAGTCTTGAAAGACGGGGGCGCTTTCGCCGGCCGAAGTGGCCGTGCGGTTCTAGGCGCTGCAGTCTGGAACCGCGAGACCGCTACGATCGCAGGTTCGAATCCTGCCTCGGGCGTGGATGTGTGTGATGTCCTTTGGTTAGTTAGGTTTAAGTAGTTCTAAGTTCTAGGGGACTAATGACCTGAGAAGTTGAGTCCCATAGTGCTCAGAGCCATTTGAACCATTTTTTTGGGGGCGCTTTGTTGCAAACTCGACGAAAGTTTCTTTGCACTTGGGTCGCCGATTTTGTCTCTGCATACCACCAGACCACTTGTGCACGCTCCTTCATATGCTCCATTTCGCTAAAACAGTTGATTTCAGCTCCACTACCGACACTTGCCGCATCAAATTTGCACACCACAAACTTGTTGAGTTGCTCTGTCTGCCCCTTCAAGATTCATAGGCCCACCATCTGAAATGAGAAAGATATAGGATATTAAAATGTTGGACTCTCATTGTGGCCACCCTTTACTACAGGGTGTCCATAAATTATGTTTATAACTAGAGGACGCGCGGTGTGGCCACGCGGTTTGAGGCGCCATGTCACGGACTGCGCGACCTCCCTCGGGCATGGGTGTGTGTGTTGTTCTTAGCGTGTAGTGTGTAAGTCTAGAGACCGATGACCTAAGCAGTTTGGTTCCTTAGGAATTCACACATTTTAGAACTAGAGATTTTGATAACCTTAAAAGTACGCTAGAGATTAACAAATGGTTTTCAACATGTGATAAGGTAGCTCATAAAGTATATTTTCCTCATTCATCAGATACACATTGATACACCCTCAGTGCCGGGTTGGAGATATTCTCTGCCCAGAGACTGGGTGTCTGTGGTACCTTCATCATTTCATCATCATCATCATCATTCGTAATTGTGGCTACATAGAATTGTCAAAAAATTCGACTGTGTCGAATTTGGGACTTTGTACGACCGCTAATGACAGTGCAGTTGAGCGCCCAAAAAACCAAACACCATCATCAAACGCCCTCAAACAGAGGACTTCATAGAACTACACAAGAACTCATAAAAGAAATTCTGACGGACACAAAAGCAAGGGTTAAATTTAGAGGAGCACTGTCAGAAGAATTTGAGATCAACACTGGTGTTAAACAGGGAGATGGATTGTCACCATTGTTGTTCAATATAGCACTGGACGAAGTGATCAGGCAGTGGAGAGCAATAAACGAGGAAATGGGAATACCAAAGACCCATGTGGGGGACGAAAAGGACAACAGGGCCCACGGGGACTGCCTAGCCTTTGCAGACGACATAGCAATTGTAAGTGAGATGGAAGAAGACGCAAAGACACAACTCGACAACTTAAGTAAGGTAGCCAGAGAGGTGGGACTGAGGATAGCCTATAACAAGACAAAGACATTAAACACCACTGCAGACTGGAAACATCGGAAGCCGCTGTGCAAATGGTCGACAAATTTAAATACCTGGCAGAATTTATAACAGGAAGGAACAGGAGCAAGGAGGGAATAACAGAGGATAAAGAAGATGAGGTCAGGCTTCTGCATGACGAGAGACATATACAATAAAAAAGGCAAAGATAAGCCACTACAAGGCAACAGTGAGGAATGCATTATTATATGCTGCTGAGACGATGACACTGGGAAGAAATGGGGAAGAACAACTAGAGAAAGAGGAGACAAAAACACTGAGAAAAATACTAGGTCCCAAAAGAGATGGACAGAGGTGGATGCAAAGAACTAAGGAAGGATTGAACCGGAACATGAGAACAACATCGGGGGAAATCACACTCAAAAGGGCAAGGTTTGTTGGACATGTAGTAAGGATGAATATAGACAGAATGACGGAGAGAGTGTGGGAAACAACAGGGAGGACAAGGAACCAAGTGGGTTGTTGAACTTCGGAAAGACTGGTTGGAGTTGGGGATCAAGGTTGAAGGAAAGGAAAATTGGAGGAACAAATATACACCGACCAATATGCCGGAGATCAATGACAGAGAAGAATACGGGAAAAGATTAGAGTGTCACCAGTGGAGCCGACAGGAGAAACGGATACTGAAGGTCTCGGAAGAAGAGTGGGAGAGAAGAAGAGAAAAAATGAAGAGGTTCTGGGAGAATAAGAGGAAAATAATAATAACGACGAATGCGATTAAGACTCTTTTTGAATAATTGATTAATAATACCGATCGCTGCTTCTCTCCACAACCATGTTGTCCAAAAAACTTAATTGTGAATTGCAGAGTAGATGTAGATTGCACTATAGCAGGCCATTGGTAACCTGCTCCCAGCTCCTTCAAGTCGAAATTCGACCTTTCTCAAAGTCTGATTCTTGGTAATGACATGCTCATGCGATGCACGCTGAAGAAACTGTGTTGTTGTCTCCACCTGCCAGGTTGCAGTAATGTCAGCTATACCCTACAATAGTCGTCTATTTACACCATTTTCCATCTGCAGGAATGGATTTTTGTCTGTACTGATGCACCCAATATGATGAAATTTTAGTCAACATTTGCTACACGCCTCGGAATACTGCGGTTTCAGTCTAATGATATTCGAACCACTTGTTCCTTGCATTTGCAGAACCCCTGTGGACCAGTTTCCTGCATAGCATTTCCCTTTGGGCAGGATTCGAGTTGGTGTCCGTACCATGCTTTATGGTCCCTGACTGGGGGTGCAAACACCCACGTACAGCAATATTCTGGCTGCCCTGCATTTTGACTGGTATTCTGAGCTGTGGCCACACTGAGCTCTGATTTCCCTGACTAGAGCCATCAATACCCTGCCCAACAGTCTTCTGTAAGGCCTCTGATTTGGCCACGATTCCAGGCTATGGCCCCACCCTGTTGTGAGATCCCTAACTAGAAGCATGAGTACTTTCCATAAATGCATGTCCTTCACAACAGTTTCACACTTTGGTTGGGTTTTCGGCCCATGGCTCCATGTTCTGAGGTCCATGACTGGAGGCATGAATACCGATGTACAGCAGTGTTCTCCACAGCCTCACCCTTGGTTGGGGTTTTTGGTTATACCCACATCATAGCACGAGGTCCCTTAATAGATGTGTGAATACCTCCTTATACCAGTTTTCTCCACAGTATCACCATCCTCATTTGGCCACGATTTCAGGCTATGGCCCCACCCTGTTGTGAGATCCCTAATTAGAAGCATGAGTACTTTCCATAATGCATGTCCTTCACAACAGTTTCACCCTTTGGTTGGGTTTTCGGCCCATGGCTCCATATTCTGAGGTCCATGACTGGAGGCATGAATACCTATGTACAGCAATGTTCTCCACAGCCTCACCCTTGGTTGGGGTTTTTGGTTATACCCACATCATAGCACGAGGTCCCTTAATAGATGTGTGAATACCTCCTTATACCAGTTTTCTCCACAGTATCACCATCCTCATTTGGCCACGATTTCAGGCTATGGCCCCACCCTGTTGTGAGATCCCTAACTAGAAGCATGAGTACTTTCCATAAATGCATGTCCTTCACAACAGTTTCACCCTTTGGTTGGGTTTTCGGCCCATGGCTCCATGTTCTGAGGTCCATGACTGGAGGCATGAATACCTATGCACAGCAGTGTTCTCCACAGCCTCACCCTTGGTTGGGGTTTTGGGTTATACCCACATCATAGCACGAGGTCCCTTAATAGATGTGTGAATACCTCCTTATACCAGTTTTCTCCACAGTATCACCATCCTCATTTGGCCACGATTTCAGGCTATGGCCCCACCCTGTTGTGAGATCCCTAACTAGAAGCATGAGTACTTTCCATAAATGCATGTCCTTCACAACAGTTTCACCCTTTGGTTGGGTTTTCGGCCCATGGCTCCATGTTCTGAGGTCCATGACTGGAGGCATGAATACCTATGCACAGCAGTGTTCTCCACAGCCTCACCCTTGGTTGGGGTTTTGGGTTATACCCACATCATAGCACGAGGTCCCTTAATAGATGTGTGAATACCTCCTTATACCAGTTTTCTCCACAGTATCACCATTGGGCTAGTATTTTGGGTCATGGTTCCAAGTTTCACCCTTTGGTTGGGTTTTCGGCCCATGGCTCCATGTTCTGCGGTCCATGACTGGAGGCATGAATACCTATGTACAGCAGTGTTCTCCACAGCCTCACCCTTGGTTGGGGTTTGGGGTTATACCCACATCATAGCACGAGGTCCCTTAATAGATGTGTGAATACCTCCTTATACCAGTTTTCTCCACAGTATCACCATCTGGCTGGTATTTTGGGCCATGGTTCCGAGTTTCACCATTTGGTTTGGTTTTTGGCAGATGGCTCCGTGTTCTGAGGTCCATGACTGGAGGCATGAATACCTATGTACAGCAGTGTTATACCCACATCATACCATGAGGTCCCTTAATAGATGTGTGAATACCTCCTCATACCAGTTTTCTCCACAGTATGACCATTGGGCTAGTATTTTGGGTCATGGTTCCAAGTTTCACCCTTTGGTTGGGTTTTCGGCCCATGGCTCCATGTTCTGCGGTCCATGACTGGAGGCATGAATACCTATGTACACCAGTGTTCTCCACAGCCTCACCCTTGGTTGGGGTTTTGGGTTATACCCATATCATACCACGAGGTCCCTTAATAGATGTGTGAATACCTCCTTATACCAGTTTTCTCCACAGTATCACCATCTGGCTAGTATTTTGGGCCATGGTTCCAATATGTTCTGAGGTCCCCAACTAGAAGTGTGTATAACCCTGTGTACCAGTCTTCTGCACGAGCTTCTGGTTGGGACTTCAGGAAATGGTCCCACCACGGACTGAGGTCTCTGACTGGCTGTGTGTCTGCAGGAGGAGGAGGAGGAGTGCGGGCTGCAGCGGCAGCGCTACCGTCGCATCCTGGGCCTGTGCAGCCTGCTGCTGCGCCAGCAGCAGCCCCGCCGCCAGAGCCTCGAGATCCTGTCCGCCGCCGAGCACCTCCTCAACGGCCGGCCCGTCCGCATCAGCAACGACACGGACCGCCTGGTGCGCTCCGCCATCTGCACCCTCAAGGCTGGCGTCCCGGCTGACGCAGACAGGTGAGCCTCTCCGTCCCACTCGTCTGGACCTTCTAAAAGTCTAAACCCGCACCAGTATCTCAAGTGATACCCAAACTTGCAATGGGTGGGTTCAGCCCTATCTAGTCCTACCCCTTAAATCAGTTTTCCTAAAACAACTGGTAAGTGCTGGGAAGGTTCAAAAATGGTTCAAATGGTTCTGAGCACTATGGGACTCAACTTCTGAGGTCATCAGTCCCCTAGAACTGAGAACTACTTAAACATAACTAACCTAAGGACATCACACACATCCATGCCCGAGGCAGGTTTCGAACTTGCGACCGTACCAATCGCCCCAACAGGAAAACGCTGTTTGGTAAACATGGGCCTACAGCCCATGTACCTCATGAATGGTTCAAATGGCTCTGAGCACTATGGGACTTAACAGCTAAAGTCATCAGTCCCCTAGAACATAGAACTACTTAAACCTAACTATCCTAAGCACATCACACACATCCATGCCTGAGGCAGGATTAGAATCTGCTACCATAGCAGCAGCGTGGTTCCAGACTGAAGCGCCAAGAAACGCTCGGCCACAGCGGCCGGCTCTTGGATATTATTCAACTTGAATAACACAGTAAGTCTCTACTCAGTCTAACACAGATTTTCAGACCTTCATCCAGCCATCCACTTTTAATCCCTCACCGATAGATCTGTACCTACAGATTGGAAAATTGCGCAGGTCGCACCAGTGTTTAAGAAGGGTAGTAGGAGTAATCTATCGAACTACAGACCTATATCATTGACGTCGGTTTGCAGTAGGGTTTTGGAGCCTATACTGTATTCAAACATTATGAATCACCTCGAAGGGGACGATCTATTGATACGTAATCAGCATGGTTTCAGAAAACATCGTTCTTGTCCAACGCAGCTAGCTCTTTATTCGCACGAAGTAATGGCCGCTATCGACAGGGGATCTCAAGTTGATTCCGTATTTCTAGATTTCCGGAAAGCTTTTGACACCGTTCCTCACGAGCGACTTCTAATCAAGCTGCGGGACTATGGGGTATCGTCTCAGTTGTGCGACTGGATTCGTGATTTCCTGTCAGGAAGGTCGCAGTTCGTAGTAATAGACGGCAAAGCATCGAGTAAAACTGAAGTGATATCAGGTGTTCCCCAGGGAAGCGTCCTGGGACCTCTGCTGTTCCTGATCTATATAAATGACCTGGGTGACAATTTGAGCAGTTCTCTTAGGTTGTTCGCAGATGATGCTGTAATTCACCGTCTAGTAAGGTCATCCGAAGACCAGTATCAGTTGCAAAGCGATTTAGAAAAGATTGCTGTATGGTGTGGCAGGTGGCAGTTGACGGTAAATAACGAAAAGTGTGAGGTGATCCACATGGGTTCCAAAAGATACCCGTTGGAATTCGATTACTCGATAAATAGTACAATTCTCAAGGTTGTCAATTCAACTAAGTACCTGGGTGTAAAAATTACGAACAACTTCAGTTCGAAAGACCACATAGTTAATATTGTGGAGAAAGCGAGCCAAAGGTTGCGTTTCATTGGCAGGACACTTAGAAGATGCAACAAGTCCACTAAAGAGACAGCTTACACTACACTCGTTCGTCCTCTGTTAGAATATTGCTGCGCAGTGTGGGATCCTTACCAGGTGGGATGGACGGAGGACATCGAAAGGGTGCAAAAAAGGGCAACTCGTTTCGTATTATCACGTAATAGGGGAGAGAGTGTGGCAGATATGATACGCGAGTTGGGATGGAAGTCATTAAAGCAAAGACGGTTTTCGTCGCGGCGAGATCTATTTACGAAGTTTCAGTCACCAACTTTCTCTTCCGAATGCGAAAATATTTTGTTGAGCCCAACCTACATAGGTAGGAATGATCATCAAAATAAAATAAGAGAAATCAGAGCTCGAACAGAAAGGTTTAGATGTTCGCTTTTCCCGCGCGATGTTCGAGAGTGGAATGGTAGAGAGATAGTATGATTGTGGTTCGATGAACCCTCTGCCAAGCACTTAAATGTGAATTCCAGAGTAGACATGCAGATGTCGATGTAGATGTGGGTAACTGCTAGGAATGTTCTCACGTTCTTGGGTTGGGTTTTTGTAAGGTATTGGATGTCAAGACCTGACAGTAGTGATTCAGCCTCCTAATCGGCTTGAGAAGACTTTTTGCTACTACAAGGACTCCGCAAAGCAATCTTACCTTGAGTGGAAGACGAAGAGGACAAATTATTAAGTAACTGAATTAAATTAAAATACTTAGTAATTGAAGTTTACTTGGAATTAATTGAACTTGAGTAAGGCAGCAGGTTTTTAGTGTGTCGCAAACAATATCTGGATTCAGCTTCTGACCTCCATCCAGTCATCCACGCTTAACTTTCTCATGTTTTCCCACAATCGACTTTGTAAATGCTGCGATGGTTCTTCGGCGTACGTGGCTTGCATTTTGTCGCAATATTAAGCAACAGAGTTGGACTATAACAATACAGCTTGTTGGTCGATTTGAGACACATACTTGTTGGTGCTGCAAGGAATCCCCAAGGTTAACTTGCTGTGAGAGGTTTTAGTCGGATGGTTCGGGAGATTAACTAGGGGAAGTTTAATTTGCTGGGAGAGGATTTATGGGTGGGGGGGGGGGGGAGTCTGTTTAGGGATCGAACAGCGAGTTCATGAGTCCTTCGTTTCGATCATAGGATAGTCCGTTGTGGCGCCTGTCTAAATCGCTCCAAGCAAATGCTGGAATAGTTCCTTTGAAAGCGCACAGCCGATTTCCTTCCTCATCCTCGGCACAATCTGAGCTTGTGCTCCGCCTCTAATGACCTTGATGTCGACGGGACGTTAAACCAAGTCTTCCTTTCTTTTCTTAAGTTTAACACTTTTTACGCAGTTCGTATCGTTTCTTCGTTGTTTATAGGTAATAACAGTTAATGTTGAAGTACAGTGGCTAACATTATGTAAAACTAAGGGGAAACTATATCGTAGAGACACAATCCACACTACGTATTAACATGACAAGAATGTTTTTTCACTATTGATACATAAGTTTCATTAGCATTCGGATTTTCATTCATATTCACATCGCATTCCTTTGCTGATTTGATTCTGATGCTAATTACTGTTCATTCCTGAATCTATGCAAGCGTATGTTGAAACTGTAATTTGAAAGCAAAGTGTTATTCAGAGTCGTATATATTATTTATGCAATGCCAGTCACAGCTTAATTTCAAAACTATTGTGTGATAAGTGCCATATATTAAAGACGCGGTTTTTGTTGGAGCGATTTGAGTCGGCTTCACCGGTATTTAACCATATAGCACATCTGAAAAAGCAATCTGCAGTTTTAGACATTACTTTGAAAAAAAGTTCGATGACATTCCTATTGAGAGGCACGGTCAAATATTTTCAGTGACCTTATTCAAATCCCACAAGCGGAAAACAGAACAAACATTGGCGTGGAGTTAACGTAAATTATGAAATATTGTAGTGTTTTATCGCATCAGCATTTCACACAACAGAAAATTTCCTTGATAAGAATTTATGAACCAAAGTTATAGCACGATCGCATTCCAGCTTCGTGTAGGTTTCCAAACAGCTAACTAAATGGTCTCCCACACAAACAACATTTAACGGCGAGTAGTGAAATTCAACACTAATTTTTTCTCTGTTTTCTCTTAGACCTCCCAGTTTCAGTTACACCAGCCATAAATCTTATCGAATTGTGATAGTGATATACAGTGCTTTTTTTCTAAAAAAAAAAAAAGTTTAAGGGTACTCCGACTTTGGATATAATGCAGCGAAAATTACTTAAAACTGAAGCATGGGATACCACCCGTCTGCTTTTAGCCATGACGTCATCACTTTCGTCAACCACTGACGTTGAACTTCCTATCTTTACACTCGCACACGAATTATTGACAGTTTTTGGTTTTTTAGATGCAGGATAACAAATGGTTTGTTAGTTTTCTGCTCATCTCTCACCTACAACTTAACTTACAAGTTGTAACGAAAGACAGGACACACTGTGAAATTTCGCACAACCGACAAGAACGGAACAGCAAGCGCAAATGAATAAAGAACAACAAAACAAAGATGGCAATGAATCGCCAGGATCATGGTAGCGAAATTGTAGAGACATCTATCGCCCACTATTAGTGGGCGTGGTCACTACATGCTTGTCGAACTTGCTGCCAGCGATTCAGTTGTCGAGAACGGTTGCCGCAGCTTCGAAATGCTTGAAGGAGTCAATGACATCTCTTTTCCCACCAAAAACTGCACTGATACCGTTCTGTTACAATTACCAACACAAAAAAATGAAATAAAAAATTTACGTCTGTGAAATAAATCTTTGGCACTCTTCCAAGTTCTCAACATCGTAAAAAATTACTTTGTCGACGAAAAAGTTTAAGGGTACGCATCCCCCAGCGTTCCCCCAGAAAAACAGCACTGGTGATATAATTATGTATTTTGTCGCAGGACAAGTTGCTTTTATTGAATGATCCATTGCAGTTTAAAGTGGCACAGATGGAAGACATTTTCTTTCAACGTAGTCGACTTCCCAGAGGCGGGAATAGGTAGAGATGTGGATAAGAGGGGCTGCAACGAACTTCTCACTGCGTAACACACCTCCAGGGTGGAATTGGGCAGAATTGGGCTGGAGTTCGCTCCCACTTTTGCACGACTACAGTGGAAGATTGTAAGCTACTGCGTGGTAACGGGAGACAATTACAGCGTTTCAAAAAACTGATCATGTAATTACCAGGTGTAGACGTATGAAACCGGAGTTTTCCTAGAGAAGGTTCTAGTCGTCAGTGTAGGGCCCCTGAGACCGCGTCTGCAGCGCCATCTGCTTCCTGTAACGGCTGACGACGAATGTCAACGCACAGTAACCTGAGTTCAAAATGGTTCAAATGACTCTGAGCACTATGGGACTTAACATCTGAGGTCATCAGTCCCCTCGACTTAGAACTACTTAAACCTTACTGATCTAACGACATCACACACATCCATGCCCGAAGCAGGATTCCAACCTGCGACCGTAGCAGCAGCGCGGTTCTCGACTGAAGCGCCTAGAACCGCACGGCCACAACGTCCCGCTAGAACCGCTCGGCCACAGCGGCTAACCTAAGTTCCATACATCGGTATGTGTTTCAAACCCGTAAACATGTCGAGTTTTGTGCGTACGAACTACGATTTGCGGACAGAATTGGTTTTCATTTATCAGTTTGAAGAAATCTGTTGCAGGATCGCATCGAATGCTTGTGGAAGCTTTCAGTGAACATGCTCTTGCGAATACACGGTGTTTCGAGTGGTTCAAAAAATTCAAAAGTGGTGATTTTCACGTGAGAAACGACGAGCGCGGAAAAACCACTAAAAAGTTCGAAGACAACGAATTGCAGGCGTTATTGGATGAACGTTTCTCTTCGGTTGGAAGTTATGGGAAAGGTGCAGAAAGTGGGAAAATGGGTTCCGCATGAACTGAATGGAAGACAACAAGCAAATCGAAAGACCACTTGTGAAATTCTGCTCACCAGATACAAAAGAAAGTCATTTCTCCATCGAATAGTGACAGGTGATATATTTTGAGAATCCTAATCGTCGTAAATAGTGGGTGAATCCATGCAAACTACCGACATCCACCGCAAGACCCAATCGCTTTGGAAAGAAGACAATGCTCTGTGTTTGGTGGAAACAAAAGGGAGTCATCTATAATGAGCTGCTAAAACTTGGTGAAACCGTCAACACTGATCGCTGCCGACAGCAAATGATCGATTTATTTGAGTATTACGTGAAAAACGGCCGGAATATGGAAAGGCAACACAAAGTCATATTGCTCCCTGATGAAGCCCCATCACACTCAGAAAACAGGGTCAGGGAAACGATCGTGGCGTTCATTTGGGAAATACCACGGCATGCGGCTTATACTCCAACCTTGGCTCCGTCCGATTATCATCTGTTTGCATCACTGGGACACGCCCTCGCTGAACAACGCTTCAATTCGTATGAAAATGTACGAACATGGCACGCTGACCGATTCGCTTCAAAAGAAGAACTGTTTTTTTGGTGGCATTCGACGCCCCCCCGGAGAGATGGGAGAAATGTATAAATAGCAATGGAGATTATTTTGAATAAAATATTGTTTATTAGTTTCAAACGCCAACCGGAGTGGCCGTGCGGTTCTGGGCGCTTCAGTCTGGAAGCGCGTGACCGCTGGGGTCGCAGGTTCGAATCCTGCCTCGGGCATGGATGTGTGTGATGTCCTTAGGTTAGTTAGGTTTAAGTAGTTCTAAGTCCTAGGGGACTGATGACCACAGATGTTAAGTCCCATAGTGCTCAGAGGTTTTTGAACCATTTGAACCATTAGTTTCAAACAACAGATGTCTAATTTCTGAAATTTTCCGTGCGTATTTCTTCTTCTAATAATTTCCGGGTATGCAGCCGGATCCCGTCGACATTCTGCCACGGTATTTCGGCCCAGAGACGTCCGGCCATCATCAGGTGAGTACACAACTACTGAAGAGCCCAGGTGCAGTCGCGGTATTTATGCCGAATCTCACGCATGTGCTTCTTGTTATGATAGTTGCGCATGGCCTTCCGTATTTGGCGAGAAGTGTAGCCATTCTCTTTGAAAACCTTCTCCAAGTGTTCTAATTCTGCGTGGAGATTTTCATCATCCGATATTATATGCGCTCGATGTATTAAGGTACTGAGAACACCGGCTGTTTGTGCTGGGTGATGGCAGCTTGACGCCTGGAGATACCGATCTGTGTGAGTCGCTTTCCTGTACACAGAATGTCCTAATGACCCATCATTTTTACGGCGTACTAGCACGTCTAGAAATGGTAAAGTGCCCTCTTTTTCAATCTCCATCGTAAATTTGATGTTCTCATGTAATGAGTTTAAGTGATGAAGGAACGCACTGAAGACGCAGATGATGACTTTAAATCAACTGCGTTCCTTCCATACGCCGGGAATGTGTCGTCGAAAATAGGCCGATTACTGAAGAAAAATAAAATCAAGGTTATCTTTCGTCCACCAGCTAAGAACCGGGCCCTGGTTGGATCCGTTAAAGACGATTTACAACTGAAGAAGGCAGGCGTCTACAAAATTCCCTGTGAATGTGGCGCTGCATATATTGGCCAGACGACAAGAACTGTCCATGAACGATGTATAGAACATGAAAGATACACCCGTCTGCGGCAACCGTCAAAATCGGCAGTAGCAGAGCACTGTATTTCTTTGGGACATTCAATGGAATACAATGTAACAAAAATTTTATCCCCGGTTTCCGGTTTTTGGGATTCCGTAATCAAGGAATCAGTGGAAATACGTCTTGCCAATAATCTTATAAATCGTGACAACGGCTTTCAGCTGGATAAAAATTGGAATCCTGTTATTAAAATTATACAATCACAGCGGAATCGACAGTGTCATTCGATACTCAATGACTAGATGAACCTTTATTTCCACCACCGAGGGCAGCACGTACAACTCGGCTATGCTGCGCATGTCAACACCTGACGCATGCGCTGTAGGATGCCAGTACATTTCGCATGCGCGAGATTCGGCATAAATACCGCGACTGCACCTGGGCTCTTCAGTAGTTGTGTACTCACCTGATGATGGCCGGACGTCTCTGGGCCGAAATACCGTGGCAGAATGTCGACGGGATCCGGCTGCATACCCGGAAATTATTAGAAGATGTCTAATTATTGCAACCGAATTCCGGTTTCATATTACTACACGTGGTATATTATGAAGTATAGTTAATGTCATTTTTTAACTACTACTTGTTTATTTAACAAATGTAATTAGAGCAGTGTATTTTTACAGAAACATTATTAACACAGTTAAGTTTGGAACACGAGACACCATTTGAGTTGTTTTGATGTTTGCTTCAGTGAAGCGCAAAACTGAGTCTAAACTGTCAGTCATCAAGCGATTTCTGTCTTTTAATTTGTTAGTGTTCATTGCGGAAAAGAAATTTCTTCCCGTGTAGAAGATCACAAACAACGGCTATCGTATAACTCATTATCTACCGATAATTTTCAGTTCTTTCCATCGATCGAAATTCAGCAGATTTGTTGCATCGAATTTAATTCGCAGTGTTTGGTCGTTTAGCATTTCGAGGAGTTCCAGCTGCAATCCGTGTAGTGCGTTTTCAGTCTTAAACCATTTCTGAGAGACGAGGAATTTATGAATATTTTTTCTAGCTTTTTGACTGACACAGGAAATTGTCACGGGGCGGTTTAGATTAATTAAATTCTCTCGAAATTGGAAACAGACGGCGATATCCTTACAAGTTTAAAGAATAATGCAATATATCATCTACATTTAATACACAGCAAAATGTAAACTATCTGGCCGAGCGATTCTAGGCGCTTCAGTCCAGCACCGGGCTGCTGCTAAGGTCGCAGGTTCGAATCCTGCCTCGGGCATGAATGTGTGTGATGTCCTTAGGTTAGTTACGTTCAAGTTGTTGTAAGTTCTAGGGGACTGATGGCCTCAGATGTCAAGTCACGTAGTGCTTAGAGCCGTAATCTATCACGCACCGAACACAAATTCATAGCCTTATCTATTTTTCATTGCAAACTAGGAATTTCTTGCAATAGTTTGATTACGCGGCCCTGCCGCAGTGGTAACGCCGGTTCGCGTCTCTGCGTTCACTGGATGCTTACTGCAATCCCGCATCTAATACAGACTCTCCGAAAACTTCAAAACCGATTATCTCTGTAAATGTATGAAAAAACATTACGAACTATGTATTTCTCGGCGCATTTTAACCGTGTTTCACACGCGTGTCTCACTACGGAACAGGAAGCAGGCCTCACCCGTTTGCATACTGCACTTTAACAGTGCGGCAATCAGAGCAAAACAGTGCAGAGGCTGTGAATGAACACGATTTTTGAAATAATAACTACTTAGCTAAAGGGTGATTAAGAAAAACGTTGATGGCTTTTAACAGACCATGATCCCTTAAATTCACATTTAACGTAACTTAGTAATAATACATGTAATACGAGGTGCATTCAAGTTCTAAGGCCTCCGCTTTTTTTTCTAATTAACTACTCACCCGAAATCGATGAAACTGGCGTTACTTCTCGACGTAATCGCCCTGCAGACGTACACATTTTTCGCAACGGTGACGCCATGATTCCATGGCAGCGGCGAAGGCTTCTTTAGGAGTCTGTTTTGACCACTGGAAAATCGCTGAGGCAATAGCAGCACGGCTGGTGAATGTGCGGCCACGGAGAGTGTCTTTCATTGTTGGAAAAAGCCAAAAGTCACTAGGAGCCTGGCCAGGTGAGTAGGGAGCATGAGGAATCACTTCAAAGTTGTTATCACGAAGAAACTGTTGCGTAACGTTAGCTCGATGTGCGGGTGCGTTGTCTCGGTGAAACAGCACACGCGCAGCCCTTCCCGGGCGTTTTTATTGCAGTGCAGGAAGGAATTTGTTCTTCAAAACATTTTCATAGGATGCACCTGTTACCGTAGTGACCTTTGGAACGCAATGGGTAAAGATTACGCCCTCGCTGTCCTAGAACATGGACACCATCATTTTTTCAGCACTGGCGGTTACCCGAAATTTTTTTGGTGGCGGTGAATCTGTGTGCTTCCATTGAGTTGACTGGCGCTTTGCTTCTGAATTGAAAAATGGCATCCACGTCTCATCCATTGTCACAACCGACGAAAAGAAAGTCCCATTCATGCTGTCGTTGCGTGTCAACATTGCTCGGCAACATGCCACACGGGAAACTGTGTGGTCATCCGTCAGCATTCGTGGCACCCACCTGTATGACACTTTTCGCATTTTCAGGTCGTCATGCAGGATTGTGTGCACAGAACCCACAGAAATGCCAACTCTGGAGGCGATCTGTTCAACAGTCATTCGGCGATCCCCCAAAGCAATTCTCTCCACTTTCTCGATCGTGTCGTCAGACCGGCTTGTGCGAGCCCGAGGTTGTTTCGGTTTGTTGTCACACTATGTTCTGCCTTCATTAAACTGTCGCACCCACGAACGCACTTTCGACACATCCATAACTCCATCACCACATGTCTCCTTCAACTGTCGATGAATTTCAATTGGTTTCACACCATGCAAATTCAGAAAAAGAATGACTGCACGCTGTTCAAGTAAGGAAAACGTCGCCATTTTAAGTATTTAAAACAGTTCTCATTCTCGGCGCTGGCGGTAAAATTCCATCTGCCGTACGGTGCTGCCATCTCTGGGACATATTGACAATGAACGCGGCCTCATTTTAAAACAAAGCGCATGTTTCTATCTCTTTCCAGTACGGAGAAAAAGATTCGGAGGCCTTAGAACTTGAATGCACCTCGTACCTAAGTAGGACCTACTTCCAATAGTATAGGCTTCTAACCAATCGCCGCGTGTGTGTTTATTTGCATCAGGCTTATGATGAGCCCAAGCCCTTGCCGCAGTGGTAACACCGGTTCCCGTCAAATCACCGGAGTTAAGCGCTGTCGGGCTGGGCTAGCAGTTGGATGGGTGACCATCTGGTCTGCCGAGCGCTGTTGGCAAGCGGGCTGCACTCAGCCCTTGTGAGGCAAACTGAGGAGCTACTTGACTGAGAACTAGTCTCGTAAACTGGCATACTGCTGGGGGAGCGGTGTCGCTGACCACATGCCTTTCCATATTTTTCCGCATCCAATGACGCCTAGGGTCTGAGGATGACACGGTGGCCGGTCGGTACCGTTGGGCCTTCCAAGACCTGTTCTGACGGACTTTAGTTTTGTTTTAGTTTGTCTGCTGTCGAAATATCACAATAATTGTCAGCCTGCTTAGCTGTGTGGTAACGTCTTCGCCTCCAATGCAAGCCGGCCCGGGTTTGATTCCCGGTCGGGTTGAAGATTTTCTCTGCTCGCGGACTGGGTGTTGTATTGTCCTCATCATCATTTCATCCTCATTTCAGGGCGCGCAAGTCGCCCAATGTGGCGTCTAATGAAAAAGACTTGCACTTGGTGACCGAAGTTCCCCGAACAGGGACTCTCGGCCAACCATAACATGCGCTCATTTCCATTTTATCACAATAACTATGACCACTAACGAAATGATAGGTGGTTCATCATGAAGCGGACCAATTAAACTATAAGATGTGCAAGAGTTTCAGTTTATTACCGAATCGTTTCTTTAAAAATTTGACGCTATACTGCGGTCACCTGCTGACGCCCCCGGCACACGCTGGCGACAACGCTTCCCTCCACTCGCTCCTTACTAAACAATCAAAAGTTGCCTCAAATGGCTCTGAGCACTATGCGACTTAACTTCTGAGGTCATCACTCACCTAGAACTTAGAACTAATTAAACCTAACTAACCTAAGGACATCACACACATCCATGCCCGAGGCAGGATTCGAACCTGCGACCGTAGCGGTCACGCGGTTCCAGACTGAAGCGCCTAGAAGCGCTCGGCCACCGCGGCCGGTTGTGTTTGACCTTAGCATAATTTCGGTTAAGTAGTGTGTAAGCTTAGCGACTGATTACCTCAGCAGTTAAGTCCCACAAGATTTCACACACATTTGAAAATTTTTTGAACCATTTCAAGAGTGAATATCAGGTATCCGGTAAAACATCAAATCTCAGACATCGCTGTGGCCGCAGAAAGATCAAGCAAGAACAGGCCACACCGGCCGGCCAATCAAAAGTCCCACCTTATTTTAAACGCACTATAAACCACAACGCAGTGGTAAGACTTGTGACTATACGCCTGGCAGAGGAGGTCGTACAAAATACTAATATGGAAGAGAAGACAGCTCCACGGGAGAAAGACCCTATGTCGCGGGCACAAGCACTCAAAGAGATACGCTCACAGCGCTCAAAAGCCTAAACCACCGGCGATTTCAGCGGACACATGCGAAAACCATTTTGAGGCCATCCCAAACTTCCAGCACAAGAAAACACCCCAATAATACAGTACAACGGAAACAACAGGAAGTCACCCCCCTACACTACTGGCCATTAAAATTGCTACACCACGAAGATGATGTGCTACAGACGGGAAATTTAACCGACAGGAAGAAGATGCTGTAATATGCAAATGATTAGTTTTTCAGGGCCCTCACACAAGGTTGGCGCCGGTGGCGACACATACAACGTGCTGACGTGAGGAAAGTATCCAACCGATTTCTCATACACAAACAGTAGTTGACCGGTGTTGCCTGGTGAAACGTTGTTATGATGCCTCGTGTAAGGATAAGAAATGCGTACCATCACGTCTCCAACTTTCATAAACGTCGGATTGTAGCTTACCGCGTTGGTCGAGATCTAATGACTTTTAGCAGAACACGGAATCGGTGGGTTCAGGAGGGTAATACGGAACGCCGTGCTGGATCCCAACGGCAGTCGAGATGACAGGCATCTTATCCGCTTGGCTGTAACGGATCGTCCAGCCACGTCTCGATCCCTGAGTCAACAGATGGGGACGTTTGTAAGACAACAACCATGTGCACGAACAGTTCGACGACGTTTGCAGCAGCACGGACTATCAGTTCGGAGACCGTGGCTGCGGTTATCCTTGACGCTGCATCACAGACAGGAGCGCCTGCGATGCTGTACTCAACGACGAACCCGGGTACACGAATGGCAAAACGTCATTTTTTCGGACGAATCGAGGTTCTGTTTACAGCATCATGATGGTCGCATCCGTGTTTGTCAGCATTCTAAACATTCTGCGTGGTGTCTATTTGTTCTATATCGTGTCTCCCTACCACTTTCGCACAACGACGCTCTGAGGGTGTTTTTTAGGGAATTGGATAGTTTGAACCTGGGACCTGTTGCTGGTCAGGAGACGCCAGACCACACATGACATGTAGAATTCAGAAGAGTTCAGTGAGACTAGCGATGATATAACCAAATACTTAATGATTTCAGCGTCAGCTCCACTGCACTCTCTGTAAAAGAATCTTAATACTAACTAAATTTAGTGGAAGGGGTTCAAAGCTTTCCTATTTTTAGTTAGATGGTAAAATAACGTCGAAAAAGCAGTTAAGTTTACCATTGGAAATTTTATTCTACTCACAAAACATCGTTTATAAATTGCACTATTGATAAAAGGAAATGTTTTAATACAGGATGGTAAAAACCAACTGCGTTCAACAAAAATGTGAACGAATATTCCCTGAATGGGTTTCCAAGTTCTACAGTGGATCGAAGGATGACCTATGCCATATCACATCTATAATCTGGGTTTAAATAAAGTTTCACAAAAGAGAAAACTATCAAAATGGTCTACAGTGACCCTCAATTATCTTTAATTACTTATCTAACTTGTCTTAAATTACAGTGTCTGATGTGGCTTCTCAATAACTATATAACAGAAAAATCATCGCGTTTCAGATTTTTACTTCAAGTGGCAAATGTGAACACCATGAGCTTCAATTGACGATCGACACTAGGATTACGCAAAAAGGGGTTGTAACAGATGAGACTTCTGCAGTTCTGAGTGAAGCCTTATGCGCTCAAAAATGCGGCATCGCGTGCGTTCATTACCTTGTCGGTGTTCGTCAGGGGGCGGCGGACAGCACAGCTCCTCTCACCTCGCCGTCTCCGAAGCAACTCTCTGCTAACTTCTCCTTACTACAATTTACCGAAGTTGGTTTAAAAAAACTATCTGGCTGTGTTTTCATCTGACCAATCAGGGTCTCAATGTTAACCTTAAGCTCCGCCTACAAAAATTCTGTCTATCCAATGAGAAACGTTATACTTTTCGTGGTGGGGCAATGTTTTTAAAGTTTGCAACGTAGCAGAGAAGCGAAAATGTCTCACGCTAAAACTTGCAGCTGGTGTGGTCCTAGCAGTTAGCTGGCGACGTGGTTGTCCGTCCATCCCTTATCGTAGAGCCGTCCAGCTTAACACGGTTCTGCTCTCGGCTTCTGTTCTCCTTTCTCCCCTCGGAACTGCTTCTATCTCACGGTGGGAAGGTATGACATGCATTTAGGCATTCTTGTGTTAGTCTGTGGTATTCCATTTGCTCAATCGTTACTCGTATTACTTTGGTTAATTTAATGTCAAGATTTATTCGGAGCTATGTGAGATACTACTGGATTTGCTTATCATGTCAGGATTTTCATGGAAGGTGTTGGATTTGCCTGACACCTTACAGCATCGCGGTGAACGCACATTGGAAGCGTGTATTCGTCATCGCCATATTGGCTTATCACCCGGCGTGGTGGTATGGGGTGCCATTGGTTACACGTCTCCGTCACCTCTTATTCGCATTGACGGCACTCTGAACAGTGGATGTTACATTTCAGATGTGTTACGACCCGTGGCTCTACCCTTCATTCTATTCTTGCGAAACCCTACATTTCAGCAGGATAATACACGACCGCATGTTGCAGGTCCTGTACAGGCCTTTCTGGATACAGAAAATGTTCGACTGCTGCCCTGGCCAGCACATTCTCCAGATCTCTCACCAATTGAAAACGTATGGTCAATGGTGACCGAACAACTGGCACGTCAGAATATGCCAGTCACTACCCTTGATGAACTGTGGTATCGTGTTGAAGCTGCACGGGCAGCTGTACCTGTACACGCCATTCAAGCTCTGTTTGACTCAATGCCCAGGCGTATCAAGGCCGTTATTACGGCCAGAGGTCGTTGTTCTGGGTACTGATTTCTCAGGATCTATGCACCCGAATTGCGTGAAAATGTAACCACATGACAGTTCTAGTATAATATATTTGTGCAATGAATACCCGTTTATCATCTGCATTCCTTCTTGGTGTAGCAATTTTAATGGCCAGTAGTGTATAACAAGACAGGAAATACGCCAAGTGATAACAAAGGCAAAAAAAAAACAGAAACGCTTCAGGGCCAGACACCGTATATACAGAACAACTCAAGGAGTTCTGTCGCATGATGGGAGACTACTGGTTGCAACTATTCAACAACTGGATGACCACTGAAAAAATACCAGAAAAATGGAGAACATCAACGATCAAAATCATTTTCAGGGGGAGAGGAGAAACCTACAACTCGGATTCATACAAAGGGCATGGCCGTAGACACCACGTGTTTCAGAATTTCTATGGGTATATTGAGCAGGGTTCCTATCGCTGAAGTAGATGGCCAAATACCAGAAAACCAGTTTGGTTTCAGAAAGTGAATAAGCACGCTAGTAGCAGTGACCTTGTTAACAGAGCAACTGCAACACAGACCAGGACATCTAGGGAAATATAATTTGTAATCTTTACAGACTACAGCGAAGTCTTTGACATTTTTAATAGAAACCAGTTACCTGGCCAATCACACTGAAACTGGTATAGGCGTGCGTATTCAAATACGGAGATATCTAAACAGGCAGAATACGGCGCTGCGGTCGACAACGCCTGTATAAGACAACAAGTGTCTGGCTCTGTTGTTAGATCGGTTACTGCTGCTACAGTGGCAGGTTATCAAGATTCAAGTGAGTTTGAACGTGGTGTTATAATCGGTGCACGAGCTATGGGACACAGCATCTCCGAGACAGCGATGAAGTGGGGATTTTCCCGAACTACCATTTCGCGAGTGTAATGTGAATATGAGGGGGGGTAAAACATCAGATCTCCGTCATCGCCGCCGCCGGAAAACGATCCTGCAAGAACGGGACCGACTGAAGAGAATCGTTCAACGTGACTGCAGTGCAATATTTCCGCAAATTGCCGCAGATTTCAATGCTGGGCTATCAACAAGTGTCGGCGTGAGAACCATTCAACGAAACATCATCGATATGAGCTTTCGCAGCTGAAGGCAAACTCGTTTACCCTTGATGACTGCACGACACAAAGCTTTATGCCTCGTCTGGGCCCGTCAACACCGACATTGGACTGTCGATGACTGGAATCATGTTGCCTGGTCGAACGAGTCTCGTTTCAAATTGTGTCGAGCGAAGGGACGTGTACGGGTATGGAGACAGCCTCATGAATCCATGGATTTTGCATGGTAGCAAGGAACTGTTCAAGCTACTGGAGGCTCTATAACGGTGTGGGGCGTGTGCAGTTGGAGTGATACGCGAGCTCTGATACGTCTAGCTACGACTCTGACTGGCGACACGTACGTAAGCATCCTGCCCGATCACCTGTATCCATTCGTGTCCATTGCGCATTCCGACGCACTTGGGCAATTCCAGCAGGACAATGCGACACTCCACACGTATAGAGTGGCTCCAGGAACACTCTGCTGAGGTTAAACTTTTCCGTTGGCCACCAAATTCCCCAGACATGAACATTATTGAGCATATCTGGGATGCCTTCCAACGTCCTGTAGAAAAGATCTCCACCCCCTGGTACTCTTATGGATCTATGGACAGCCGTGCGGGATTCATTATGTCACTTCATCACTACTTCGGAGATAAGTTACGTCACGTCCACCACCGGTAGCTGAGTGGTCAGCGAGAGAGAATTTCAATTTTAAGGGGCCGGGTCTGATTCCCGGCTGTGTCGGAGATTTTCTCCGCTCAGGGACTGGGCGTTGTGTTGTCCTAATCATCATCATTTCATCCCCATCGACTTTCAAGTCTCCGAAGTGGCATCAAATCGAAAGACTTGCACCCGGCGAACGGTCTACCAGACGGGAATCCCTAGTCACACGACATTTATTTTTAGTTAAGTCACGTCGTGTTGCGGCATTTCTGCCTGCTCGCGGGGACCCTACACGGTATTAGGCAGGTGTACCAGTTTCTTCGTAGGCGACCAGTACTGAAAATTCTATGGTTCTTTCATTTTAAATGGAGGGTCTACAACAACACTGTTTTTATTTATTTATATTTGATTCGGTAGTACTAGTTTCAGGAACGTATCTCAACTTTCAAGCAATCGTTCCTGCCATCAGCGAAGCCGTAAAACTGGGTTCCAACATTGCCACTGCTCGTAGCCCAATTAAAATTGCATCGGAATGTGAAATATACAGTATTTTTCCATAGTCTTTGCAAAAAACGACTAGGGATGATAGCCCACACCATGGTGAACAACTTTTGTTGGAGACAAAATGCCCACTGGTGCTTCCGGGTGATGCTAGGCGTCTTTAATTATTTGTAGGGCCCGTGAGTGGTGGCAGTGTGTAGGCGACCATCAGCGTGCGTAAGCAAAATGTGTTTCCTATAAGCCAGTCAAAAAAAAAGTTTCAAATGGCTCTGAGCACTATGGGACCTAACGTCTGAGGTCATCAGTCCCCTAGAACATAGAACTACTTAAACCTAACTAATCTAAGGAAATCACACACATCCATGCCCGAGGCAGGATTCGAACCTGCGACCGTAGCGGTAGCGCGGTTCCAGACTGAAGCGCCTAGAACCGCTCGGCCACCCCGGCCGGCGATATAAGCCAGTCATCTGCTCCATATGAAAGTGGGTAACTCCAGAGAAATTTAACCTCCTCGTTCACTTTTAAAATATCGTGGAGACAGCCGTTTTTAAAGTTTTCTTGCTGAAAATCACTGTGTCGATTAGACAGTACGCAGGTGCAGCGGTCTTGTTTAGTAGACGCTGCTGGTTTGCTGAAATTTCCTCGTCCGAGGGCCGGTGAATTCAATAACATGAATCCTTCTGTCGCCAGGAAGCGTCAGCGAATATTTTATCTCTGACAAAAGTTGTTCCCCATGACGTGATCTCTCACCGTTACAAGTCTGATGCGCTGACTTTGAAAAGCCCTGGTCTTCGTCTAATTATCTAGCAATTTTGGTTTCGCTCTGACCACTGGCAATGCCGGATCCCAGGTTGATGGCTTGGCCACCGACGGGTAAGATTGCTTAAAATGCGGAATCAGCCCTGAAACTACTAGCATAGAATCAAACATAAATACATTAAAGGCCGGCCGGGTTGGCCGAGCGGTCCTAGGCGCTACAGTCTGGAACCGCGCGACCGCTACGGTGGCAGGTTCGAATCCTGCCTCGGGCATGGATGTGTGTGATGCTCTTAGGTTAGTTAGGTTTAAGTAGTTCTAAGTTCTAGGGGACTGATGACCTCAGATGTTAAGTCCCATAGTGCTCAGAGACATTTGAACCATTCGATGGCAGTCGACAACGGCTAGTTGGCGGATAGAGCAAGCAAAATCTGTGAACCAGAGCTGCTTGACACAGAATTAAAACATCTCACCACTGCATTGCTCAAGAGTGGTTGTTCGTACGCGGAGGTGTAAAGAGCGTTAAGGCCACCGCGTAGAAATCATAGTGATACTCAAGCGCTTTCCTGCCCTTCATTAAGGACATGACTGACCGCATAGGAAAAATCTTGAAAAAGCGGAACATTGCGATAATTTACACACCCACAAAGAAGATAATAGATCACCTAAAATCGGCCACAGATGCTCGCCAGCCGCTGAAAAAAGCTGGAATTTATACGATTCTGTGTAGTTGTGGGGAGGTGTACGTGCGTACCACTTGTGAAAACTATTCGAAGAGCACAGGGGCAATTGCAATAGAGGGGAGACTGGCAGATCAGCTGTTGCGGAATATGCCTTACAGAAGACCAAGACATTCATTTTGATAGGACTCAAGTAATGGCAGCCACGTGCGGGTACGACGAAAGGTGACACAGAGAGGCCATACAGATTGTGAAACACCCCAGGATTTTTTATAGGAAGGAGGAGGGCGTGAAACAATGACATTTGGATTCCGCTGCTGACGAAGATGTGTACCAGTCTTCTTCAATCATGGGGTGATAGTAACGGCGGACGATGGCAGTCGAGCCGGCCGCTGTGACCGAGCGGTTCTAGGCGCTTCAGTGCAGAACCGCACTGCTGCTACGGTCACAGGTTCGAATCATGCCTCGGGCATGGATATGTGTGATGTCCTTAGGTTGGTTAGGTTTAAGTAGTTCATCTACATCTACATCTACATCTATACTCCGCGAGCCACCTTACGGTGTGTGGCGGAGGGTACTTATTGTACCACTATCTGATCCCCCCTTCCCTGTTCCATTCACGAATTGTGCGTGGGAAGAACGACTGCTTGTAAGTCTCCGTATTTGCTCTAATTTCTCGGATCTTTTCGTTGTGATCATTACGCGAGATATATGTGGGCGGTAGTAATATGTTGCCCATCTCTTCCCGGAATGTGCTCTCTCGTAATTTCGATAATAAACCTCTCCGTATTGCGTAACGCCTTTCTTGAAGTGTCCGCCACTGGAGCTTGTTCAGCATCTCCGTAACGCTCTCGCGCTGACTAAATGTCCCCATGACGAATCGCGCTGCTTTTCGCTGTATCATGTCTATCTCTTCTATTAATCCAACCTGGTAAGGGTCCCATACTGATGAGCAATACTCAAGAATCGGACGAACAAGCGTTTTGTAAGCTACTTCTTTCGTCGATGAGTCACATTTTCTTAGAATTCTTCCTATGAATCTCAACCTGGCGCCTGCTTTTCCCACTATTTGTTTTATGTGATCATTCCACTTCAGATCGCTCCGGATAGTAACTCCTAAGTATTTTACGGTCGTTACCGCTTCCAATGATTTACCACCTATGGCATAATCGTACTGGAATGGATTTCTGCCCCTATGTATGCGCATTATATTACATTTATCTACGTTTAGGGAAAGCTGCCAGCTGTCGCACCATGCATTAATCCTCTGCAGGTCTTCCTGGAGTACGTACGAGTCTTCTGATGTTGCTACTTTCTTGTAGACAACCGTGTCATCTGCAAATAGCCTCACGGAGCTACCGATGTTGTCAACTAAGTCATTTATGTATATTGTAAACAATAAAGGTCCTATCACGCTTCCTTGCGGTACTCCCGAAATTACCTCTACATCTGCAGATTTTGAACCGTTAAGAATGACATGTTGTGTTCTTTCTTCTAGGAAATCCTGAATCCAATCACAAACCTGGTCCGATATTCCGTAAGCTCGTATTTTTTTCATTAAACGTAAGTGCGGAACCGTATCAAATGCCTTCCTGAAGTCCAGGAATACGGCATCAATCTGCTCGCCAGTGTCTACGGCACTGTGAATTTCTTGGGCAAATAGGGCGAGCTGAGTTTCACATGATCTCTGTTTGCGGAATCCATGTTGGTTATGATGAAGGAGATTTGTATTATCTAAGAACGTCATAATACGAGAACACAAAACATGTTCCATTATTCTACAACAGATTGACGTAAGCGAAATAGGCCTATAATTATTCGCATCTGATTTATGACCCTTCTTGAAAATGGGAACGACCTGCGCTTTCTTCCAGTCGCTAGGTACTTTACGTTCTTCCAGCGATCTACGATAAATTGCTGATAGAAAGGGGGCAAGTTCTTTAGCATAATCACTGTAGAATCTTAAGGGTATCTCGTCTGGTCCGGATGCTTTTCCGCTACTAAGTGATAGCAGTTGTTTTTCAATTCCGATATCGTTTATTTCAATATTTCCCATTTTGGCGTCCGTGCGACGGCTGAAGTCAGGGACCGTGTTACGATTTTCCGCAGTGAAACAGTTTCGGAACACTGAATTCAGTATTTCTGCCTTTCTTCGGTCGTCCTCTGTTTCGGTGCCATCGTGGTCAACGAGTGACTGAATAGGGGATTTAGATCCGCTTACCGATTTTACATATGACCAAAACTTTTTAGGGTTCTTGTTTAGATTGTTTGCCAATGTTTTATGTTCGAATTCGTTGAATGCTTCTCTCATTGCTCTCTTTACGCTCTTTTTCGCTTCGTTCAGCTTTTCCTTATCAGCTATGATTCGACTACTCTTAAACCTATGATGAAGCTTTCTTTGTTTCCGTAGTACCTTTCGTACATGATTGTTATACCACGGTGGATCTTTCCCCTCGCTTTGGACCTTAGTCGGTACGAACTTATCTAAGGCGTACTGGACGATGTTTCTGAATTTTTTCCATTTTTGTTCCACATCCTCTTCCTCAGAAATGAACGTTTGATGGTGGTCACTCAGATATTCTGCGATTTGTGCCCTATCACTCTTGTTAAGCAAATATATTTTCCTTCCTTTCTTGGCATTTCTTATTACACTTGTAGTCATTGATGCAACCACTGACTTATGATCACTGATACCCTCTTCTACATTCACGGAGTCGAAAAGTTCCGGTCTATTTGTTGCTATGAGGTCTAAAACGTTAGCTTCACGAGTTGGTTCTCTAACTATCTGCTCGAAGTAATTCTCGGACAAGGCAGTCAGGATAATGTCACAAGAGTCTCTGTCCCTGGCTCCAGTTCTGATTGTGTGACTATCCCATTCTATACCTGGTAGATTGAAGTCTCCCCCTATTACAATAGTATGATCACGAAACTTCTTCACGACGTTCTGCAGGTTCTCTCTGAGGCGCTCAACTACTACGGTTGCTGATGCAGGTGGTCTATAGAAGCATCCGACTATCATATCTGACCCACCTTTGATACTTAGCTTAACCCAGATTATTTCACATTCGCATTCGCTAATAACTTCACTGGATATTATTGAATTCTTTACTGCTATAAATACTCCTCCACCATTGGCGTTTATCCTATCCTTGCGGTATATATTCCATTCTGTGTCTAGGATTTCGTTACTGTTCACTTCCGGTTTTAACCAACTTTCTGTTCCTAATACTATATGCGCACTATTTCCTTCAATAAGAGATACTAATTCAGGAACCTTGCCCTGGATACTCCTGCAGTTTACCAATATTACGTTAACTTTTCCTGTTTTTGGTCTCTGAGGACGGACGTTCTTTATCAACGATGATAATGTCCTCTCTGGTAAGCCGTCAGGTATTTTTATCGTTTCGCCCAAGGGGGGGTCCCTCTAACCTAAAAAACCCCCGTGTGCACGCCACACGTACTCTGCTACCCTAGTAGCTGCTTCCGGTGTGTAGTGCACGCCTGACCTGTCTAGGGGGGCCCTACAGTTCTCCACCCAATAACGGAGGTCGATGAATTTGCAACCATTATAGTCGCAGAGTCGTCTGAGCCTCTGGTTTAGACCCTCCACACGGCTCCAAACCAGAGGACCGCGATCGACTCTGGGCACTATGCTGCAGATATTAAGCTCAGCTTGCACTCCGCGTGCGATGCTGGTTGTCTTCACCAAATCAGCCAGCCGCCGGAAGGAACCAAGGATGGCCTCAGAACCCAAGCGGCAGGCGTCATTCGTTCCAACATGTGCTACTATCTGCAGCCGGTCACACCCAGTGCGTTCAATAGCTGCCGGAAGGGCCTCCTCCACATTACGGACGAGACCCCCCGGCAAGCACACCGAGTGCACACTGGCATTCTTCCCCGACCTACCCGCTATTTTCCTGAGGGGCTCCATAACCCGCCTAACGTTGGAGCTCCCTATAACTAATAGGCCCGCCCTCTGTGACTGTCGGGACCTTGCCGGAGAATCGGCCACTGGCCCAACAGGCGAGGCATCCTGTGGTGGCTCGGAAACGATGTCATCACCACTAGGAAGCACCCCGTACCTGTTGGAAAGGGGTAAGGCAGCTGCCACGCGGCCAGATCCCACCTTCGCCTTTCGGCCAGGCACGCGAGAGCCCACCACTGTCCGCCATTCACCCTGGAGTGATGGCTGACCGGTAAGATGCTCACTGCCGGAAGACGCAGCGACATCAGGGGTTCCATGTGATTCCAAGGCCACCGAAGTAGGCATAGGTCTCACCACAGTTGCCCCAACGCCACTACGAGCCGACGCCTGCGCCTCGAGCTCGATGAGCCTAACAGACAAAGCCTCCACCTGCCCCCGAAGAGTGGCCAATTCTCTTTGCGTCCGCTCACAACAACCACAGTCCCTACACATGACTATGTTTACCCTACCCTATACGGTGACAAATTCCCAAGATAATCTTCTGATGAGCTACTCTGATAATCAAGAAACACTCACTGAAATACGAGACGTGAAAACTACACTAGGTTTTCCCAGAAAAACTATTTAAAAGCTAAGCGCAGCAAATAAGTACAAAAACGCTTTATACAAACAGTACTGTGCTGCTGCTGGTGCTCTCGCTCTCGCTGTCACAAGACAACTGCTGATTCAAGTGACTAGTGGCTAACGGCCGCGAAACAAACAAATGACGGTTTTAGGGCGCTTTCTGTTCTAAACGATCAAGAAAACACTAAGAAATCTAACACGAAAACTACGTAAAGTTTTATCAAGAACTGTTAGTTACTATGCAGAGCAGATAAACACAAATAGAATCCCTTCCTTAGTGGAAGGTCGTAAACAAAATGCAAAATAAACGCTTTATACAAACAGTACTCGCTGCTGCTGGTGCTCTCGCTCTCGCTGTCACAAGACAGTCTATGGGACTGATGACCTTAGATGTTAAGTCCCATAGTCAGATCACCCACGGTACGGGACTACAAGTCCCACCGCCACACCTGCACCTGCCCATGTTAGGCAATAAATTCTGCCTGACTCATGTAGTACTATCACCGTAAGAGGGTGGTACGGGACTACAAGTCCCACCGCCACACCTCCAAAGTGAATTGTAGTGACAAAGTCACTGCACAGTGGAAATTTACTGGCCCACCAACACAGTTAGACCGCAACAGACCGGTGAAGCTGTATTGTAACCTATCACCTCGGACTACAAGTCCATTAAAAAAAAAAAAAAAAAAAAAAAAAAAAATCCCATAGTGCTCAGAGCCATTTGAACCATTCGATGGCAGTCGACAACGGCTAGTTGCCCTCGCGTATTCAAAACATGTGACGTCACGCCACTGCGCGGAAACTCCAGGAAGTGGAATTTTGCTGTAGTCAGCAGCGAGCCAGGGTGTGAATCGGACATTCAACAAACCTACGATCCCCCCTAGAATGTCCTATACAGATGTGGACGAAACGTCGGGTTTTAAAGTGAAATCCCTTCGACCACGGCATAATAGCCAGGAATATTTTATTAATTGTGAAATACTTTATTACCTACAAACTCACCAGTATAATTTTCCTTTATAAGCAGTGAAAAAAATTGAAAGTTCCTGGCAGAATAAAACTGTGTGCCGGACCAAGACTCGAACTCGGGACCTTTGCATTTCGCGGACAAGTGCTCTGCCAACTGAGCTACCCTAGCACGACTCACGCCCGGTCCTCACAGCTTTAATTCCGCCAGTACCTCGTCTCCTACCTTCCACACTTCACAGAAGCTCTCCTGCGAACCTTGCAGAACTAGCACTCCTGGAAGAAAGGATATTGCAGAGACATGGCTTAGCCACAGCCTGGGGGTTGTTTCTAGAATGAAATTTTCGCTCGCGCCGGCACACAGTTTTAATCTGCCAGGAAGTTTCATATCAGCGCACACTCCGCTGTAGAGGGGAAATTTCATTCTAGAAACAACCCCTAGGCTGTGGCTAAGCCACGTCTCCGCAATATCCTTTCTTCCAGGAGGGCTAGTTCTGCAAGGTTCGCAGGAGAGCTTCTGTGAAGTGTGGAAGGTAGGAGACGAGGTACTGGCGGAATTAAAACTGTAAGGAAGGGGCGTGAATCGTGCTTGAGTAGCTCAATTGGTAGAGCACTTGCCCGCGAAAGGCAAAGGCCCCGAGTTCGAGTCTCGGTCGGGCACAGAGTTTTAATCCGGGAAGAAGTTTCGTATCAGCGCACACTCCGCTGTAGAGTGAAAATCTCATTCTGGAAACATCCCCCAGGGTGTGGCTAAGCCATGTCTCTGCAATATCCTTTCTTCCAGGAGGGCTAGTTATGCAAGGTTCGCAGGAGAGCTTCTGTAAAGTCTGGAAGGTAGGAGACGAGGCACTGGCAGAAGTAATGCTGTGAGGACGGGGCGTGAGTCGTGCTTGGGTACCTGATGCCCATTGGACGCGGCCTCTCACATGACGACTTAGCACCTTTCCTGTGTGTGCAAAAACTACGATACCTTGGTATCATTTTCACATCCACCGTGCGCCGCTCCGCTGCCATCAATTTTCGGCGTGCACTCCAAACTATCCGCACGTTGGTGCGACAAAATCTTCTCCGCCGACTCGATTCTTTACAACGTGTCCAATACCTCAATCAACATGTTGCGTCCAGAATGGTCCACATCTCACAGGTCCTTCTGCTGCCATCAACTATTGGACGCAGCCTCCAGGCTTCTTTCGGGTACTGTCTTACGGCCGGTACGCTCCTTAAGGTCCACTAGGACACGCTCACCCTTCCCGCGCGAGCGTGAGGTCGCGGCCTTGTCAATGTGCGACTCCGACTGGCACGGGGGCACCGCCCTTAAGCGCAGCCTGAAAGGTCTCTGTTGGATTCCTTTCGCGTTAATTTCTTAAAACTGTTGTCATTTGCGGCATACATTCCACTTCTAAATTTACTGTGGTGTTTCTGACTCCATCTGCGAGGAGACTGAGCAGTGGAACGTATTACTTTTACACACAAACAAGAACGATCTGTCACACTACTACACTTTAAAACACAGTTCATATGTAATTCATGTCACACAGTATCATACGGAACCTACATATATACTGTATATGATAAGATACTGTCATTCCCCTTCTGTGTGAAAGGATGAATGAGCAAATGTATTTCTAGTTGCATACTTGATGGTAGCAGACAAGCCTGTCTGCTAGAGAACAGTAGGACCAACGTCAGAACAGGTAGCTATGTTTTCTAAAAGCAAAGAGGTTTCTATTCTTAGTATGGTCCTGTCCGTCCCTTGTCATGTTGGTATAGGAGCTGCCTCTCTGGTCACTTCCTTTTGTATCTGTTAAGCACCCTCGGTAGGGGCCCAGGTCAGTCTGTCCACGGCGAGCGTCTGAAGTGGTAAGATCTCCGGCCAAGCGCGTGTCTGCCAAGTCCGTAGGACAATGGATTTCTTAAGTTCAGCCTAACTGAAAATTTAATCACCTTTATTTCAGATATAGATCTAAAATATCTAACGTTATCTTAAATTGCAACGCAGTGTAATTCGAGTGTGAAGTTCAGAATATCTTCCAGTAGTTGCTTTGTCACTACTTTGTGAGTAAAGTGGAACCACGTGTGGATGAACCGCTTCTCTAACTAAGATCATCAATCTTAAATGCGAATGTGCATGAGATTATAACATCTCGTCTCGCCAATATTTTTCAATATAGCAACTTTTCTTTATGTTCAACCCACGTGGGGTGTACTTTGTGAGGCCAGTACCACGTGCTTATACAATTGTTTGACCCGTCAGGTTAATAGTACGACGATAGTAACCAGTTCGAGGTTTTTCTTTCGTAATTTGTGTTTTGATGTAATTTATTTTAATTATCAACATTATTGTGGAGTTACACTCTTTGTGTAAACCAAGTTGACCACGTGAAGCATGTGGCGTAATCATCAAAGTAGCCCTCAGCTATTCTTTTCGGGAAGATTTCACAAAGAGTTAGTATGAATTTAGTATACCAGAGTGTGGTAATTTCATGACAGACAGGTTTTCCCTATGAACGTAACTTCTTTGGGTGAAAAATCAATTGGTTGGTTGTTGTCCATTTCCTCTTCCATATGTATCAACTTTCTTCGTGTGTTATTTCATGAATGCAGTGTTGTATGCAGTCTCACAATCTCGGGTCCATATTTGACGTGTTCTGTAACATTAAAAACTCACATTTTCACAATCCTAAATATGGCACCAGTTTAGTTATGAATCAAGTTTAATACGCTGAAATTTTAACGGAACAATGATCAATGTTAAAATAAATGTCCAAATATAACCTGATCTATTTCTTTTTCTTCTTCTTCTTTCGATTTCGGCCATCTTTGGACCACGTTCAACAATTCACTTGCCCGGCTTTTTGATCTTTTTTTCTCTCTTCCCAATATTTCCTCATCATTTTCGAGTGGTTCCTCCTCCGCTCTTCCGACCATTTCCTGTTATTATTCTTTAGTTTCGTTTCTTCTGGAAAACACTTAATTTCGTTCACTATTTGTCTAAACTTTTCCCTGTCCCTGATTGACTCACGGGTGACATTAAAATAGGCCAAATCCTTTTTCACCATCTGTATCCATTTATTGTTGGTTTTTTCGTTCCTGTTACTATGTTCAAACACTTTTCTTGTTAGTCTGTTTCCATCCATCCTCGACAGGTGACCATAAAACGTTAGTCTGCGTTTACGCATTGCCTCACTCACTTTCTCAATAGTTTTGTATATTTCCTTATTACTCTTTAGCTTGTACTCTTCTCCAATCTTTCTCGGTCCTAATATTTTTCTCAAAATTTTCCTTTCTTTCTTTTCCATGTTTTCTATTTCCCCCTTTTTGTTAAGAGTTAGGCACTCCGATGCATACAGGCATTCTGGTCTAATGACAGTTTTATAGTGTCTTAATTTAGCTTGAATCGAAATGTTTTTTTTGTTATATATGTCTTTGGTTTTTTGAAAAGCAAATTCCATTTTCCTTGCTCTCGCCTGGTTTGCACTCTTGTCTAAACCATTCACTTGAATTATTTCACCTAAATACTTATATTTTTCTACTCTCTTAATATTGCCGTATTTAGTAATAAGATTTTTCCTGTTATTTCTATGATTAGACATATACACGGTTTTTTCAAATGAAATCTGCAGTCCAGCTCTGGCCGAAACTTCTTGTAGTTTCTCCAAGTAGTTCTGAGCTATTTCTTCGTTTTCTGTAATTATTGCCAGATCGTCTGCAAAAGCTAAACAGTCCACTTCTATTTTTTCTTTTTTTGTTCCAATTCTGATGTCATTCTTGGTGCCTTTGAGTTCTTCTTTCCATATTCTCAATATCTTTTCCAGTACGCAGTTGAAGAGGATTGGGGATAAACCATCACCTTGTCTAACACCTGTTTTAATTTCGAACTTCCTTGAAATTTCACCCATAAATTTAACTTTGGCCTTACTGTTTGTTAGCGTCTGTTTGATAATTTGAATTGTTTTCTTATCGACCCCAAATTCTTCCAATACTTTCAGTAATGTTTCTCTATCTACCGAGTCGTATGCTTTTTTGAAATCTACAAATACTATTGCAAATCTCTGGCCTCTTGAGATTCTGTAACGAATTAGTGTTTTCAGGTTAAATATTTGTTCAACACAGGATCTACCTTGTCTAAAACCTGCTTGATATTCACCTATTTTTTTATCCAGAACTGGCTCCACGATTTGAAGTAATTTCCTTGACAACATTTTGTATCCTACTGGTAGTAGCGAGATCCCTCTATAATTATTAACATTCATCTTATCCCCCTTTTTGTGTAGTGGGTGTATCAGGGCACACTGCCAGTCTTCAGGAATTCTTTCTTCGTCCCAGATCTTCTTATGCATATGTTCCAAAACTTGTGGGAGGTTGGTATCCATTATTTTTAGGATTTCTGGTACTATGGAGTCTTCACCTGGGGCTTTATTGTTTTTTAGACTGTGTATTATGTGTTTTATTTCTTCAGCGTCTGGAGGTTTTGACTCGGTATTAGTATTTCGGTGGTTTTCAAAACTCATTTTATCTTTGGGTGGTTCACAATTTAGTAGATTCTCGAAATATTTTGCTAATATTTCACAATTAGTCTTGTTTGTCAAACCTAGCTTGTTCTCTTCATCTTTAAAACATAAATTTGGGGATTGGTATTTGGTTAGCTGTTTTCTAAAAGTTTTGTAGAAATCTCTAGAATTATTTCTTTTAAAGTCTTCCTCAATCTGTTCTAGGTTATCCTGAAATTGTCTTCTTTTTTTATTACGGAAAAGCTTAGCTGTTTCTCTTCTCTGGATTTTAAAATTGTCAAGATCTTGAGGATCTTTTGTGGAGTTCCATTTCTGCCACAATTTCTGTCTCTTCTCCAGGTTCTCATCACATTCATTGTCCCACCATGGATGTCTTCTTACTCTTTTCACGAGACAATTTTCTTTTGCTATTTCAACTATTTCGTTTTTGATCTCCTCCCATCCCGCTTCCTTATTTATTGTGGATTAATAATTAAATTAATAAAATATATATATCACTGGTTATCGTAAGATGACTACTAAAAGATTATAATTAACGTTAGTCTGGTTGGGAATTTGGTAAGCTAGACTGGATACCTGGTGAAACAGTTGCTCAGTAATGCAAGGTTAACTCTCCCAGATAGCTCACAGCTTTTAACTCGCTTTTATTGTCTTGAATATTAGCACCGCTATCAGAACAACTTAATGCATCAACATTACAAACTTGCTAGAAATTCTTGTGCCCACAAGCATAACGCCACCAGTACCAGTCGGACACATCAAGCACCATCTGACCCACATTTCTGTTTTCATCGTCGACCATAGTTATGCCCACACACACTTACCAACCATGTATTCTCCTCGACCTAAAGATTTTTACACCCCACTGCTTCGTTCCACATCCAGCAACAATATCGAACTGAGACATCCGTCCAAGTGGTGGCCCACTGTTTGGCGTCATATCTACGAGCCTTTCCTTCCCTCCAACGTCTGGGCAACATGGTACCACGTCGCAAGTGGAAAATTCGCCTCAAATGAACGTCTTCACCCCATTGGACTAACAGACTCTCCACTTTATTCCATTTGCCACCTCATGGGTGACGATGTCCACCAACTGACTTGTGCTGCCACTAGTGACGTCTGGAAACTTGGCCGACAGTTCATTGGTTGTTACCTTCACGTTCCGCCGGACTCGATTGACCCATGGAAGCCAGCCGGAGTGGCCGAGCCTTTCTAGGCGCTACAGTCTGGAACCGTGCGACCGCAATGGTCGCAGGTTCGAATCCTGCCTCGGGCATGGATGTGTGTGATGTTAGGTAGTTAGGTTTAAGTAGTTGTTGTGTACATAGTTCCACGTAGTCAGTGTGTACACAACTTTCCCACTAGAGCGCGCCCCGCTAAGCACAACAGCGCAGGCGCAGCGCTCGTCCGTCTCTGCACTACACGATGGCGCTGCCATAGAGACGGACCAAATTCTGCTTCCGCCGATCCATGTATTAATATGTAACTCAGCCAATTTGATTGCTGCTAACGTAGAACCTTTTCTCCTCGTGGATCACACTCGCGCAGTGATACCGGAATGCGCGAGGTATTATAACGAGTGTACAGACCTCCGATTAGTCAGTCTGCATTTATCTGCACCAGTCTGTACCAGTCTGAATTAGTCTGTACCAGTCTATAGTCAAGTATCATTCTGCGCCTAATAAGATTACCATACTCCTGTACATAGCCATGAAGATAAATGTATAGACACTTTTGTCAAGTATCAGAGATATATCTGAGAATAAGATTAACGTACCAATACCAAAGGAACTTCAGACTGTCAATTGTAAATAGCATCCAGTACCAAGTTATGTAATTTTTATGCTTGTCATTATTTTAATAAATGTATGTGAAAATTAATCAAGTTCTGTTTAAAGTTGGTCACCATCAATCTGCTACTCTAAGCGTGCAAGTGGCATTTCTATCGTCTGAACCTAAAAGCGGAAGATAAACACGCCACGATAAGACCACAAGACATATTGCTGACACTCGCCTACTTCCTTAGAGCGGCAAGTCAAATAATCTGATGGTGTGTGTACTGAAGGTCTTACAGTACGCACTCCACAGCAGTTCTAAGTTGTAGGGGACTGATGACCTCAGAAGTTAAGTCCCTTAGTGCTCAGAGCCATTTTTTTGACCCATGGACTTTTATCCATCCTGAGGATACTTATTTCCCCGCCCCAAAAATAATGTAATTGTATAGGCCAAGGCATGGACGATCATCTACATGTTTAATGATGGCGACAAATCACGCCTTGATTTCTGGCAGTAGTTACAAACCACCCACAGTGAAGTCGAGCACCGACCGCGCTACCATGCCTTCTTCGCCAATTACCTTCATGCGATCTTTACATCACCCCCGCTCAGTTGAATAGTGCCACAGCCCGACAGCACTCCCGCCCCCCTGCTGACATCTGAGACTCTCCACGCTACGTTCTATATTGTAACTCACAGTGGAGTAGGCGCATGGTCGTGCGCCTCCTTACTTTTATGCACTATACCAGTACACGCTGGTTTTTCCCCCCACTCCACTGTCTATTGCTTCACACCTCTTAGCTTACATCAGTATTATTATTCTTTTTTCCTATACCTTGTTAATAAATAAAAGATTGCTCGCCTTGTACAAGTGTAATGTCTTGAGTTATTTCCGCCAGAAGGATGGCATTTCTGTTGTATTTAAACTTGTACCAATATAGATATTTTCTTCATATACCCTGTTCCTAGTAAAAGGAAATAATAAAAGAAAAGAAAAAAATAACAAAAAATAAATAAATCGAGAAGCTGGTAAAAGGAAATAATAAAATAAAAAATAAAAAAATAAATAAATCAAAAGGCTGGTAAAAGGAAATAATAAAATAAAATAAAAAATAAAAAATAAATAAATCAAAAAGCTACTTTGATGGAGTGATTCAGAGATGGGATGGGGAGGCATCGCGGCCAGGCCTCACGTTCTGACCCCTGCCTGCCTTGTTTCCACCTGCTCGTAACTGACCAGTCTACTCTTCCTTAAAAAAACAAAAAAAAAACAAAAAGCAAAAAAAGTTGGTAGAGCTCTTGCCCGCGAAAGGGAAAGGTCCCCAGGTCTCGGTCCGGCACACAGTTTTAATCTGCCAGGAAGTTTCATATCAGCGCACACTCCACTGTAGAGCGAAAATTTCATTCTAGTCGAGATCACCAATCGCCTAAAAAGGTCAAGGCGACGTTATTTTAAAACTGTCATCATTTACACATTCGTGAAGACAGCAAAAATCGACACAAACAACTGCTAAATAATGCAATTTCAAATTCTGAAGGTTCCTTTTACAGGAAATTGATGGAGAATTCACTCTTTTTGCAGGCGTCCGTCCTCAGCACCATCCAGCGTCCGCTACGGCATCGACAGCTGCCCGGGAGACGCCTCTGGGCTGAACGCTATCTCCGAGCTGGAGGACGCGGAGCCCAACGAAGGGCTGGCTGGAAAGGGCAGGACGTACTTCGCCCGCAGCCGCTGCAAGGATAGGACAGCCCTCCCTAGGGAAGGAGACCACGCCCTGCAGTCTGGAGAAGGCGCCGCTGAAGGGCCAGCCTCCAACAGTGAGCAACAGGGGAAGCAGGTGGACGACCACGTGAGAGACTTACCTGGTCTGAAAGGAGGAGTTGGTGAAGAACGTGATCCCCAGAAGCATGACATACCTGGCGTTGACCCCAAAGCTGCCTCACTCAGGGCTGAATGGAGTCCTGACAGCGTTCCAGATGCCAAAATCAGTGTTGCGTCCAAGAGTTACAGAAGTGGGCACAGCAGCCCAACAGATGATGATGGCATCCAGAAAGAGGTGCAAGGGTATAACCCAACCACGGAGCCCACTGGCCTATTTTCATACCAGTATGTTGGGAACAGAGCTGCTACACAGCACCTTCAGATGGAGACCACAACCCCAGTTCCAGTCGTGAACAAGGAATCAGCAGCGATTGATAAGCCTGCCAGTGTCAGATGTAGAAGCAGACAAAACTTGTCCCCTACAGACACATCTCGACCAGACAGCAATAAGGTCCCTCTAGTACAAAAACCAGATCTGCCGACGCCCACACAAGAAACTGACGTCGTCCCTGGTATCGTACGAAATAGAATTGCTGTGTTTGAAAAACAACCACCACTCTCATCAGAAGAAGTGCCGACCACAAAGAAGATCCATTTATGCGTCCATTACATCAAGCCAGATGAACACACAGCCAAAAACGGAGTAGAACCTTACAACAACTTGTCGTCCTGTAGACCTGATTCTCCCTGCACCTTCTTGACTACTGAGGACAGTACTGAAGATGAACCTGAGAAAGTGTCGGAACAACTGGACGGCGCCCACTGTGACAGAACATTGTTGGAAAAAACATGTGGAGAGAACATTCCACAGTTCAGCCAAGACACAGCCAAGAATAGCCCTTTGTTGACAGAATTTGCACAACGATCTGATACCGAGTACAACAGCTCTCCACCCAACGATAAACAGGGTCAAAATACTGTCTATCCTGTAATGCCACAGTCAACAGAAGGGTTACAACTATCAATGTCTGAAGAGATTAACACAGATGACAGACGAAACCTATCAACTATGAGTCTAGGGCAAGACAATGTTGTGGGAGACACATACCGACCAGAGCTCCACCACAATGATTCTCTGTCACAAATAGACGAGGAGAAACTTATTGACGAAGTTTTCAGGATCTTCTCGGAAGATTCAGTAGAATCCCTCGATGACTTTATATCTCATTCACAACTGGTAAGGCATGGTACTGCAGAACAACCAGATCATTCAGACCTTCTTGTGAGTCTTCCAGTTGATGCACACTCTGGTATGGCAGACCTCACCTCCAGTGTCCACCAATCTGTTGCACTGGATGTGAAAGAGTCCCAAACTATACTGGAGTCTCAAAAGCAGTCCAGCGAATGGGACAAAACTGCAGCTTGCACATCTTTGGGTTCGAGTGTCAGCAAAGACGTAGCACATCAGTACCAAACTAAAATGGCAGGAGAAGACTCTGGAGACCTCCATCCCGATGTTCACCAGCTTGTTTCGATCGACGTAGCACCAGGATCCCAAAACCTGACCGGAGAGCCAGGATCAAGTGGTAGCAGAAATATCGCATCTCAGTATCCAGTGAGACTGGAAGATGAAGTACAGTCCTCTAGCATACAGGACTCAGATATCAAGAACCCAGATGAGGAGCCACATGTAGAAGATCTGACGGACGACGACATCGATCTGATTTACCAGTCGTCTGTTCTGGCGGACACGGTTGTACAGACGAGCGCTGATGAGCTGTTTGAGGAACTCTACGAAAGCCTCCATACTGAAGACGAGGCAGAATCTATAGAGCAGTTGAACGAAAGCAGGGGGTCGCGAACTGCACCCATCAACGAGTCGCTGTCTCAAACCGTCACCTCCTCATCTGAGTGTGGTCCATCGCAGGCTGACATGGAACCGACAGCACTAAACGAATTTTCTAATGATGACAATGCATCTGGTTTATCCCGTTTGCAAGAAGCACACCTGAGAAGCACAGAAACTAAGGATGATATGGAAGAAAATAATACTGCACATGAGACAAGCAGTAATGAAGAGACGGAGATTGGACGACAATGTTTGGATGCATTCATGACGACAGCTGTAGAGGACCAAAATGGTGAACATCATAAGCAAAATACTGTACTGGCCCCTGTCACTAAGCCGAATGGGGAATCGCAACCACAACCATCATCTCCGTTAAGCGTCGAATGTGGTCATGAGAACAACCTTTCAGCTCCCACCGCTTCTTCTACTGAGTCAGGCAACAACTCACCACGAGAATTCAGCCCCGGAAAACTAACTGCAGTTCAAACTTTTAAAGATGCTCGTGAAACGACTGACGAAAAATTCAGCAGTGAACGACATGAAGAAAAATCTGAGAACTGCGAGCTAGAAGCATTGGGGGATAAACTGTCTATTTCCAGTGATCAGAGTGAGCACAGGAATGACTCCTGTAAGGATGATATGAGGATGGGAAGCGAACTGAAGTTTCATGACACTGTTAGAACGCAGGCAGATGTTCAAGGAAGCGAAGTAGATAATGAAGTAGAAGTATCTGGGTTGCTGGGTACAGCAGAAAAAGTAGATGTAGTACTTAGTGCTTCAGTGTCAGATCCATTTGAGCCATCTACTGAGGTGGCGAGAGAAGAAAGTTATTTAAATAGTGAGAAAAATTGTGCTCGTAGTCAGGGCTACGTTTTCAGTCCCAACTTTGCGTATGCTGGAGCAGAAAATAAGTCACCAGAACCCGAAGACAAAGACCTATACTGTAAGGAAACATTGGTGCTTGCTGATGAATCGCCCTCCAGTGGAGAAATCGGAGATAATGAGGCCGCCTCAAACGTTGTAGAAGAGGTGCCAGAGTGCTATAGTCACGAGAAGATCGAGAGCTCTGGAGAAATGGTAACGGATAAAGAAATGGCTATTGCAGATTCTGTGGGCGAAACTACAAAATCAGAAGCCTCGTCAATAACTACTTATATTGTTCGAGAAACAGGTGGAGAACAGCCTCTTGTTGGAAACATGAACGAAGAAAATGTGGGTCGTGATGCGGACTTAAACATGTCTCCAGGAACTGCAACGTGTGCATATCCAGTAGCTGAAGTTCCGAAAGACTACGTGGTCGAACTGAAGGATGGAGAAGAAAGTGAGCAAGAGGCAGCTGGAAGATCAGATGATGTGCGTCTAGAAGTCATGTACGTTGAAAGGCATAGTGAAGAATCGACATATACTGAATCGGTTTCTAAAGCAACAATTGATGACGAAACGACAGTGCTCGAATTATCATCTTCCCAGGCTACGAATACAACCAATAATAGGACTGTAGACGAAGTGGAAGTACACAGCGGTAAAATGGAGCGGCCTGAATCACCATCTGATCAGATTATTCAGACAAGTGATACAAATGTTGGAGATACTATCGCAGAAGAACAGTACGAAGAAGCGACATCAGATGACACTCAAACTGCTCAGGTCCCAAAGTCTGATGTATTGATGGATGAGCTTGCAACAGAAAGTCTCAGCGAAGGAATTACACAGGCTGAAACATTGTCCAGTGGAGGTGCCCAGCCTTTCGTGGCACACCCTATCAGCTCTTCCTTCAACAACAATGCTGTTGTACTACCCTCCAAACTTGAGACACAGAATGGGGAGTACAGCAATGCCTCCCATGAAAATAACGAAACGTGTGGAGTGTTAATCGATTTTGGCATTAATACCAGTGAGAGCCAAGATAATTCCTTATGTCAGAGCCAAAACTACGGGCCCAAAGACTCCTTTGAAAATAGCGTTCCTTTTCTGGCAAGTGAAGAAAACGAGAACAATGCTAGCGGAGGTGCGTCCGATGACATCCTGAACTTCACATTACCTGCAGGAAGCTTGATTCAGCCTGGCACTAACTTCTTCGATAGCCAGTTCGACTCCTTTCTAGCTGAAAAAGTGGTGGAACATTCAGGAACCAACGAAGATCTGCTCCTGTCAAGACGAGATGACAAACAAATGACATGTTCTGAATCAGTTGCACCAGAGGCCCCGCATGTTGATGACATAAAAACAGATGTTGTTGGCGGAATTCCTGACAATGGCGAAGACAAAGAACGTTCCACTAAACAAAGCGTTGAACTTACTAGAAGCTATACTGGTTCCTCTGAAATTGCTGCAGAAAGAGAGCAGCCTCTGATATTGGCACGTGGTTCTCAGGAGGCAAAGTTAGAGGAAGATAAAATACGCACTGGGGAATCAGAAGTAACGACTGATATGGATCAACAGCATGATAGCATGTTAAAACAGAACGTTATACCAGCTCTTGAGCAACAGGGCAACGCTGAAGATGGTAATCCACATAAAGTACCTCCAGTTCTACAAACTGAAGAGAAAGAAGAAACCGAAAGTAAGCAAGTTCAGGTTTCCACTCAATACTCGTCTCAGAAAGGTATAGGCGTGAATGAATTGGCCAGTGAAGAAGTAAATGATCAACAGGAGGGCGAGAAACAGACAACAGAAAAGAAATTGGCTCAGAAGGAAATAGATGAAAAAGAGGTAGTGGGAGAGGAGACCAGAGCCGATGTAACGGCTGAAACAGGAATAGAGAATGTAAATATGGAAGAGCAAAAAGTAATTGTCAATGAGAAACAGATGGGAAATATAGAAATGGAGGTAGTAGAAAAGGCTGAGGAAAGTAAGGAGACAGAGCAATCGGATATACAAGAGTCAGAAAATAGAAGCAATAATCCTGAGGGAGTATATGAGACCACAGAAAAAGATCTAGTGGAGAAAGGGAAAATAGTGACTGAGAATGACAAGAAGGATGGTGAGGAATATAAGAAAATGGTGACAAAAAAGATAGAAGAACCAGAAAATGGGAAGAAAAATTCTAAAGGAGAGAATGAGATAAAAGAGGAAAAAATAGTAGAAGAGAATGAATGTAAAGGGAAAGAAAGAGTGACATGTAAGGAAGATAAGTTAGTGACAAAAGAGATGGAGCAGGCAGAAAATGAGAATAATAATTCTAAAGATGAGACTGAGATTAGAGAGGTAAAGAGAGTGAAAAGTGAGAAAGAGGAGAAGGGGAAGGTGAGGGTGACAAGTGAAGAAAATAAGCTTGTGATTAAAGAGATGGAAGAAGTGGAAATTGAGAAGAATAAGTCTGAAGAAGAGAATGAACTCAGAGAGGTACTGGAAGAAGACAAAGAGAGAAATGATGAAGAGTGGATGACAGGCAAGGAAGATAAACTGGTGGTGGAAGAGCCCAAAGAAAATGTGAAAAAATCTGAGAAAGCTAATGAGATAGCTCGAAAGGAGAAAGACAGGGAAGGTGCAGTTTCTGGTGATAATGCACAGTTACCTGATTCGATCGATTCCCAGCCTACGCCTAAATCATTGCTTCTTGCAGATGAGGATGATGCAGAGTTCCACCTGTGGCCGTCAGATGTCCCTCTGGGTCCACCATCAGGTAGGAGTGGCGTCTGCAGTCCTGTCAACGCGTTTGACGACTCATTGGTTGACTTTGACTCGGTTATTTCAGCCCCCAGCCTAGAGGAAGCTCTGCGCCAGTTTGAGGATGGGCTGGAGCGGGCACGTCTCCAAAACGAACGGGCAGCCCAGGAGAACTCCGACAGCGCATTGGGTCAGTACGATAACACTGGAAGTGCTGCAGGAAGAGCTTCATCGGAGGACGCAAATGACTACCAGTCGACACCCGAAGGGCAGTACAACTCAGGCGAGGAACAGAGAGCTGGCGATACTGGTGACTCTGGGTATATGAGCACAGACGACTTGCACAATTCACTGCACCGCAGCCCTGACGTAAGCAGCATCAGTGGTGTTCCAAAAAACAAATCGTCTCCACCACATAGTGGGGTCAAATCTGACCTGCCAGGGAGGTGCAAACCCTTTCAGAAGTTCACCAGCGACGACAAGGGACACACTGGAGAAAGTGGCTTCATGGGGCCAGCTGAGAGGGAAATCTGGGGCTATCAGGACGACAGCGATGACGAGTCAGAGTGGAGAGAGGGCGAGAGTACGCCTGTCAGGTACTACCCCAGGGTGCTGTCACCGGGACCACCTCCGATGGGACCAATTGCTGAGGAGGGAGAAGATGGAGGACATGATGGGAATAAGACAGTGGTTCCTGCCACAGGAGGATCATCTGCTGTGAAAGATGAAGGCTTGAAAGAGGAGAAGAAAGCGAGTCCATCCATCACCCATGCATCGAAGTCCACTTTCTCATCCTCAAACAAAAGCCCAGACTCGTTTGACGATTCAGATAACAAGAGTTCTGACAATGCGTCTCTAGCTGACAATGAGAGGTCAGCTACTCCCAGTGACGATTCTCGTGATATGTCGCCGCAGGGGTGTCGAGATACTGGTGAAGGTGACCCGTGTGCCACGAGTCCCCCAGAAAAACGTATTCCCAGTGTTGGCAACTCTGCTGTAGAGTCAGCGAGAAGTCATCTCGAAAGAGAATTAAGCGTTCCTATAATAGTCATAGAGGACGCGGACCTCATAGACAATCTGTATACAGCATTCCCACCACAGATAGACCGACAGGTCTTCAGCGATTCAGAGGTGTCCGGTGAGACCCAAGTCAAAACTCGACCACGTAGAAGGAGGCTTATTTACTACGATGACACTGATTTAGACGTGACGAAGGCTGTGGCTGCGAGTGACGCATCTGGAAAGCCTCGACCTGAGTCACGGATAAAGACATCCTGCAGGAAACATGGAATGAGGTCCAGAGAGGACAAGAGTGGTGCTAGTAGTGACGGGAGCCCTTCTAACAGCCAAGCACTGCTGGACACTGACGGCGATGTGTCATCGAGCATTCTGTCAGAGTGTGCAGATGGGACGTCTCGTTCTAATGAGAAATTCAGTGTAACGACTTCTGGCGATGGGAACTCCAATCTGGATGTCAAGCTGGCCAGTTCCAAAGGTATAGGCAATGAAACTCCTGCAAACGTTTTCAATGATCAAACTGAGGCAGTACACACTGCTACTTCTGGGAATCATATTCATGAAAGTGTAATTCCTGTACAAGATATTGTAATACAAAATAATCTGCTAGTAACTGATAGCACTCAGTATCCAGACACTGACGATGGAGGAAGCCAGAGTTGTGTACATACAGAGGGCAAAGAAGCTGTTAAGGCTGATCCATCAGATGCATCCATTCCAGGTGATGTACCTGTGAAAGATGAAGATACTACCCCCATGATTAGAACTAGCAACGTCACCATTTGTGTCATTGGTGCCACTCCGACACCAGATATTTTGGACCCCAATGGGGAAGCAGATGTTCGAGCACCACAGGATAACAAGGTCAGCATTCCAGATGACAAGGATGTGGATGAGAGTGCGGAAAATGCCACTGAATCTGAACCTGCAATAAAAATGATGCATACGAATGAAGAACTGGTGCCAATATCTGAAGTCAAGGAAACGCCAGGATCAACAGATGGAGTTATCACTGGAGGAGGTCAGCACCCAGCAGAGTTAGCTGGTACGGAACCGCCAGCTGACCACAGCAGTGTAGCTAGCTGCCTCGCTGCTGTCCCGGTACCCAGCAGGGTACCTCCATCGGCGGCACAGAAGAGGGTGTCCCATTGGAAGCAACTGTGGGACGTGCGCTGCAGCTTCCAGAAGAAGAGGGACCGGGACGGCGGAGTCCGGAGGAAGAGGAAGTCCCCGTCTATTCGCATCCCAGGCATCGTCAGCAGGTGGAGGAAGAGCTTTGAGGCCTCGGCTGGATCAGCCTCTTCAGCAGGCATTTCAGGTGAGGAGTTTGACATCGTTTCTTTTGTTTTATGGTCACCAGTCTTCTGAATGGTCTGATACGACTCGCCACAACGATTTCCTCTCTGGCTCCCACTTTTCAAGACTTTTTTTCTGTTACTAGGTCATCTGTGAGTCTTTTGCACAAATTTTCAATTGTTTTTAACCATATTCACAATGAACTGTCATCATAGAACTGGTTGGAGAAGCAATATTAATCCTTTCTTTTGGATGTGAGGTCCACCAGTTATGCAAAACACCGTTTTTCTCAGTACCCAAACATGTTTCGGCACCTCTGTGCCATCATCAGTGGGTTTTAGTTTTTATTTATTCTTTACATTTCGTGTAAAGAATAAATAAAAACGAAAACCCACTGATGATGGGACAGTGGTGCCAAAACATGTTTCAGTACTGAGAAAAATGGTGTTTTGCATAACTGGCGGATTACATTTGGTGTAAAGAATAAATAAAAACGGAAACCCACTGATGATGGCACAGTGGTGCCGAAATGTGTTTGGGTACTGAGAAAAACGGTGTTTTGCATAACTGGCGGACCTCACATCCAAAAAATTTTTAACTACAAACAGGGCCAATACAGGGAGCTGCAAATCACAAAGATGAACATTAACCCTCTTTCTTCTCAGGTGTCTGGCGGAGGGTACTTTGTTCGACACTTTCACCATAGCTCAGAACTTTATGGCAATACAGTACTAACCCGTCTCCTTGTCTGGTGTGTGGCGGAGGGTACTGTGTCTAGCACTGCCAATCCCCATGTTTTCCTGTTCCCGTCAGGAATGGTTTGGGGCAAGAACGATTGGTCGTAATCCTCCATGTGATCTCGAATTCTTACCTTCATGGAATTTTTGCAAGATACACGTGGGAGGAAGTAATGTAGCGTTTGATTCACATGAAGAGAGTAAACCTGAATTTTACCAACCGCCTCTGTTATCATTTCATGAGAGTGTTTGGAATCGATTGAAAACTTTCACACATCCAACACTAAAAGGGAGAAATTAACAATGTGAATAAAAATTAATTTTTAATATACCAATTTTTTTACCTAAAAATATCAAATAATTTTTCCTAGTCCCATACTGTTTCCTAAACCAATATATATAGCTGCGAAACTTTTGCATGTGAATTTGTACTAGCTATCAAAATACTTGTAAGATTTATAACAAAAAGCGTGGGTGGCATGCAATATATAAGTGATGCACGAATAATTAACCTCCTTACTACTACATACTCGATGCTCCTCCGCTTTTGATTTAAATGGCTCTGAGCACTATGGAACTTAACTTCTGAGGTCATCAGTCCCCTAGAAATTAGAACTACTTAAACCTAATTAACCTAAGGACATCACACACATCCATTCCCGAGGCAGGATTCAAATCAGCGACCGTAGCGGTCACGCGGTTCCAGACTAGAACCGCTCGGTGACCCCGGCCGGCGCTCCTCCGCTTTTCTTTATAAATGTTACAAGTGTTTCCACAGCTATTAACAATTCACAGTCACAAATTTTCAGGACTATCTGTGTGGTGTTAGGAAGCTGTATGGGGTAGGAGAAATTATTTTATGCTTTTAGCCCAATAAAGAAGTGTCATATTAAAAATTGATTTTTATTGAAATAATTACTCAACCGCTAGGCCATTTTTAGGTTTTGGAAAGTTATAGGCACCAGGTAACCAGTTCTGGCGTTCCGATTGGTAACGGAAGCAAGAATTAAGAAAAATAAAGACACCCTCATAGCATCCATCGGCCTAGAAAAAGTGTTCGGCCGCGTAAAATATTGCAAGATGTTTCAAAATTCTGAGAAAAATAGCAACAAATTATAAGGCAAGACAGGTAATATACGATATTCACAAGAACCAAGAGGGGACAATACGAATAGTAGATCAAGAACGAAGTGCCCCGATTAAAAAGGGTGTAAGTCAGGAATGTAGTATTTAGCCAAACGTGATTAGTCTATACATCAGACAAACAACGACGGAAACAGAAAAAAGGTTTAAAAGTGGGATTAAATCAGAGTAAAAGGATATCAGTGATACGATTCCTGAAAATCAGCATTACAGAACGTGTTGACAGGAAAGGGCAATGTAATCAGCACACCATTACCGATAAACTCAGCGTCACAACTAGTGGCCACGAAGTAGACATTAGGGTGTTCTGCTATCCTAGAAGAAAAATAACAAGTTATGGACGAAGCAAGGAAGCTTTAAAAAAGCAGACTAGGACACAGGCAAAGATGGCGCTCCTGGCTTACACAAGTCTACTAGTAACGAAATTTGGGCTTAATTTACGAATGAAATGTCTGAGAATGTATGTTTGGAGCATGGCATTGTGCGGCAGTGAACCACGGACTGTGGGAAAAAAGGAAGAGAATCGAAGCGTTTGAGATGTGGTACCGTACAAGGATTTTGAAAATTAGGTGCGTTGATAAAGTAATCAATAAGGATGCTCTCTACAGAATTGACAAGGAGAGGAAGACGTGTAAAAGAATGACAAGAAGAAGGGAGAAGATGGCAGCACATGCGTTAAGACATCAGGGAATAGCCGGTCGGAGTGGCCGTGCGGTTCTAGGCGCTACAGTCTGGAGCCGAGCTACCGCTGCGGTCGCAGGTTCGAATCCTGCCTCGGGCATGGATGTGTGTGATGTCCTTTGGTTAGTTAGGTTTAATTAGTTCTAAGTTCTAGGCGACTGATGACCTCAGAAGTTAAGTCACATAGTGCTCATAGCCGTTTGAACCATCAGGGAATAATTTCCATGGCATTAGAGCGAGCCGTAGAGAATAAAAACTACAGGGGAAAACAAAGATTGGAGTACATACAACATGTACTGGGTTGGTGCATAAGTTCATAGTGTTTCTCCATAAGTTTGATAAGCACAACAGATGCACATAACAAAGACTTTGGTCATCGATTACATATTCTCCTTCATTATTTACACAAGTCTCCCAAAGATGGGTAACTTTTGGATTCCACGACTGTAAAAATGACGTGGTTTTGAGGTAAAGAACTCATTGAGCCATGTTCAGAGTGCATTTTAATCCTGAAAGAAAGTTGTTGAAGGTTGTCCGATACAGAACAGAAAACTGAAAATCTAGGGGCGCGGATGCGGAATGACTTCCTAACCGAACTCCTGTATAGTGTTTTTTTGGTCAGGAAACTTTTGGAAATTTGTGGTTAGTTCCTATGGAGGTCGTCGGTTCCTAGGCTTACACACTACTTAATCTAACTAACTTACGCTAAGGACAACAGTCGACTGCTGTGGCCGAGCAGTTCTAGGCGCTTCAGTCCGGAACCGCGCTGCTGCTACGGTCACAGGTTCGAATCCTGCCTCAGGCATGGCTGTGTGTGATGTCCTTAGATTAGTTAGGTTTTATTAGTTCTAAGTTCTAGGGGACTGATGGCCACAGCAGTTAAGTCCCATAGTGCTCAGAGCCATTTGAACCATTTATTCTCCTTATTGTTTGTTAGTTACAGCAAACGCAAGAGGACACTGGTAGTCTGAATTCCTCATGTCCATTGGAGGATTCAGATATTGAGTGTACATGAGTACCCACCGCTCACATCCACCCAGCTCTCCCTTACACATGACGTCATGCACATTGTGAGCCCTTCCACAGAGCGCCTCGCCATTGGCCCGCTCTGCAACACGCGCCCACCACAGCTGTCGTGCTTTTTTGGGATTGCAGGCCAGGGCGGGGCCGGAGCGTCCAGCTGCGTCGCTGGCGCCAGCGGCATGACGCGCGCCAGCCGCATCCGCCAGTGGCGCCAGTACTGGGACGGGCTGGCCAGCGCAGAGGCCGCCCAAGCTCACCGCGACGCAGGTGAGCAGCTTCTCCACCGAGCAGGCTCGCAGTTTGTTGCCAAGTCATCACCACATCATTGCTCTCGTATATGGAAAAAAAGAATGAATTCTTGATTTGGAACAACAGCACAAAACGAAACCTATTTTGCCGGCCGGAGTGGCCGAGCGGTTCTAGGCGCTACGGTCTGGAGCCGAGCGGCCGCTACGATCGCAGGTTCGAATCCTGCCTCGGGCATGGATGTGTGTGATGTCCTTAGGTTAGTTAGGTTTAATTAGTTCTAAGTTCTAGGCGACTGATGACCTCAGAAGTTAAGTCGCATAGTGCTCAGAGCCATTTGAACCATTTTGAACCAAACCTATTTTTGTATTACTTCATTGAAAACTAGTGGCAAACCATGCTTTCCATGGGTATTCATTTTGACAATTTTCTGTTAGCAACTAAAACAAAAAATTATCTGTGCCTGTAATGTAATACCGAAGAGAATTCATTTCCATGAATTCGTGACAAACACATTATGAAACAGACGTACAAAAATGCCGTACAGTTTTCGTACGGTTGGCTCAGCCGCTTGGTGCGTCTACAACGCTATTTCATAAACGGCTCTATGGCAGCATCTCTTCATAGCTGTGTAGGCGGCTACTATTTTCGCCTACAGCCGTCTGTGCTTCGCATTTGAAAGCTGTCAAAAGCGCTGCCAGCTAGCTGTCACGGATTTCCTTGACTCGACTCTAGGGATGTAACCGTATTCTTCTTCCTCTTCTTCTTCTTCTTCTTCTTCCTTAGCGTTTGTCCCGTGTGCTGGCGGGGCCCGCTGTTTCGGCTCGCTGTCGCCACTTCTTGTGACTTTGTGCCTGATCATGGTGGTGGCCTGAGATTTTGAGGTCTTCACGCAGGGCCGACCGAGGTAGCCGAGCGGTTCTAGGCGCTGCAGTCCGGAACCGCGGGACTGCTACGGTCGCAGGTTCGAATCCTGCCTCGGGCATGGGTGTGTGTGATGTCCTTAGGTTAGTTGGGTTTAAGGGGCTCCGGAAAGGCTCAAAATCATGAAAAGTTGAATTTTTACTTTTTTGCGTTTTCTGGAAAAAAATGGTTCAAATGGCTCTGAGCACTATGGGACTTAACATCTGTGGTCATCAGTCCCCTAGAACTTAGAACTACTTAAACCTAACTAACCTAAGGACATCACACACATCCATGCCCGAGGCAGGATTCGAACCTGCGACCGTAGTAGTCACGCGGTTCCGGACTGAGCGCCTGAACCGCTAGACCACCGCGACCGGCGCGTTTTCTGAATCTGCAGACTATTACCTTTTAATAGATATATAATTTATTCAATTCCGAAGACTACAACTATTTTTAAATTCTTTTTTTTTTTGAAATGTGTTCTACATGGGCGTGACCCACTGTGGCGCTGTTAAACTGCTGTCAAATGGTGTTATTATTAACGTCCGTGTTCATCAGGTACATTTTAGTGATGTGAGATAAAGTATGTGTTGTGGCTAACCTATTTTCAGAGATTTAGCAGCACCTGAACTGTTGAAAAAGTGTATTCACGGAAAAACTCAAAACCCCAATGAAAGTGTAAATAGTGTTATATGGTCGAGAATCCCCAAGACTGTATTTGTTGGAATAGAAACACTTCACTTTGGTGTGTATGATGCTGTTGCGACTTTCAATGATGGCAACATTGTAAGGTGCAAGGTATTTAGAAATATGGGAATGAAGATAGGTTCTGACATGGTACGAGCGATGCTTGCTTTAGACAAGGAACGCCTTCGGGCTGCAGACAGGGCTGTAAAGAGTCTAGAAATACAAGCAAGAGTAAACAGGAGGAGGAACAAGAGGAAGCTGGAGGAGGAGTTTGCAGAGGATGAGGATAATCCATCCTATGCACCTGGAATGCACTAAAAAGTTAATCCAATCTTTGTCGCTCGATTCCCAAAACTTTTATTTTCTCATACTAATTACATGTTTTCTAAGGATCTTCCAAACATATTTGTTTCAAACTTTCAGTAAATGTTACACAGTACCTTCTGCATAATTTAACACAGCCTTTTTCCAAAAAAACTGTATATTTTTGAATATATAAATAAAAAATTGCAAAAAAAGTTGTGAATTTTCATTACAATTGAAAAAAATCGTCTTTAATAACTGAACTAAAATTTTGTAAAATCCCTGTGTTAAGTTATAGCCCATATTCCAATAAATAATCTGTAAAAAGTTCAACTTCCTACCTCAAATACTTTGTGAGGAAAGATGTAATTTATAAGCGTTATTTTAACATTGCAAGTATAGGGCGTTCCGGAGCCCCTTAAGTAGTTCTAAGTTCTAGGGGACTTATGACCTAAGATGTTGAGTCCCATAGTGCTCAGAGCCATTTGTACCATTTTTTCTTCACGCAGGGTGTCAAGCCATCGCTTCCTCGGTCGCCCTGCTGGCCGTTTCCCATTTACATTTAGGTTTAAAATCAGTCTTTGCCACTCTTGTCTCGTCTGCTCTAAGGACATGCCCATACGAACGTAGGCGGCTTTCTCTCATTTTCTCTACTATTGGTGCAACACCGTATAGCCTGCGAACTCCATTATTTGTGACGTGGTCATGCAATGTTAATCCCGATGTTCATCTAAGCTTTTTCGTCTCCATAACAGCAAGTCTTTGCTCTGCTTCCTTTGTTGAAGGCCAGCATTCAGCCCCATACCGTGCAACTGGACGGATTACCGATCGGTATACTTTTGATTTGAGCCTGCTTGGAATTTTCTTATCAGATAGTACTCCAGTAACGGAACGCCATTTGAGCCACGCACTGCTAAGACGGTTGGAGATTTCTGCACTGAGATTTCCATCGGCAGCAACTGTCGAGCCCAGGTACTTAAAAGTCCTTGCTGTTGGGAGGTCAACACCATTCATTCTGATGGTTACAGAGTCATTTAAATCAGTGGAAAAGGTAATATGTTTTCAACATATTGAGCCGTAGTCTACATCTACATCTACATTTATACTCCGCAAGCCACCCAACGGTGTGTGGCGGAGGTCACTTTACGTGCCACTGTCATTACCTCCCTTTCCTGTTCCAGTCGCGTATGGTTCGCGGGAAGAACGACTGTCTGAAAGCCTCCGTGCGCGCTCTAATCTCTCTAATTTTACATTCGTGATCTCCTCGGGAGGTATAAGTAGGGGGAAGCAATATATTCGATACCTCATCCAGAAACGCACCCTCTCGAAACCTGGACAGCAAGCTACACCGCGATGCAGAGCGCCTCTCTTGCAGAGTCTGCCACTTGAGTTTGTTAAACATCTCCGTAACGCTATCACGGTTACCAAATAACCCTGTGACGAAACGCGCCGCTCTTCTTTGGATCTTCTCTATCTCCTCCGTCAACCCGACCTGGAATGGATCCCACACTGATGAGCAACACTCAAGTATATGTCGAACGAGTGTTTTGTAAGCCACTTCCTTTGTTGATGGACTACATTTTCTAAGGACTCTCCCAATGAATCTCAACCTGGTACCCCCCTTACCAACAATTAGTTTTATATGATCATTCCACTTCAAATCGTTCCGCACGCATACTCCCAGATATTTTACAGAAGTAACTGCTACCAGTGTTTGTTCCGCTATCATATAATCATACAATAAAGGATCCTTCTTTCTATGTATTCGCAATACATTACGTTTGTCTATGTTAAGGGTCAGTTGCCACTCCCTGCAGCAAGTGCCTATCCGCTGCAGATCTTCCTGCATTTCCCTACAATTTTCTAATGCTGCAACTTCTCTGTATACTACAGCATCATCCGCGAAAATCCGCATGGAACTTCCGACACTATCTACTAGGTCATTTATATATATTGTGAAAAGCAATGGTCCCATAACACTCCCCTGTGGCACGCCAGAAGTTACTTTAACGTCTGTAGACGTCTATCCATTGATAACAACATGCTGTGTTCTGTTTGCTAAAAACTCTTCAATCCAGCCACACAGCTGGTCTGATATTCCGTAGGCTCTTACTTTGTTTATCAGGCGACAGTGCGGAACTGTACTGAACGCCTTCCGGAAGTCAAGGAAAATAGCATCTACCAGGGAGCCTGTATCTAATATTTTCTGGGTCTCATGAACAAATAAAGCGAGTTGGGTCTCACACGATCGCTGTTTCCGGAATCCATGTTGATTCCTACAGAGTAGATTCTGGATTTCCAGAAACGACATGATACTCGAGCAAAAAACATGTTCTAAAATTCTACAACAGATCGACGTCAGATATATAGGTCTATAGTTTTGCGCATCTGCTCGACGACCCTTCTTGAAGACTGGGACTACCTGTGCTCTTTTCCAATCATTTGGAACCTTCCGTTCCTCTAGAGACTTGCGGTTCACGGCTGTTAGAAGGGGGGCAAGTTCTTTCGCGTACTCTGTGTAGAATCGAATTGGTATCCCGTCAGGTCCAGTGGACTTTCCGCTGTTGAGTGATTTCAGTTGCTTTTCTATTCCTTGGACACTTATTTCGATGTCAGCCATTTTTTCGTTTGTGCGAGGATTTAGAGAAGGAACTGCAGTGCGGTCTTCCTCTGTGAAACAGCTTTGGAAAGAGGTGTTTAGTATTTCAGCTTTACGCGTGTCATCCGCTGTTTCAATGCCTTCATCATCCCGGAGTGTCTGGATATGCTGTTTCGACCCACTTACTGATTTAACGTAAGACCAGAACTTCCTAGGATTTTCTGTCAAGTCGGTACCTAGTATTTTACTTTCGAATTCACTGAACGCTTCACGCATAGCCCTCCTTACGCCAACTTTGACATCGTTTAGCTTCTGTTTGTCTGAGAGGTTTTGGCTGCGTTTAAACTTGGAGTGAAGCTCTCTTTGCTTTCGCAGTAGTTTCCTAACTTTGTTGTTGTACCACGGTGGGTTTTTCCTGTCCCTCACAGTTTTACTCGGCACATACCTGTCTAAAACGCATTTTACGATTGCCTTGAACTTTTTTCCCGCACCTGCGAGGCGGTCATTGCAATCTTGTAGACCATACTTATCTTCACTGGCCAGTAGCACATCATCAGCATACAGTAACGTGCAGTGTCACGTTTCCTTCAGGTTTGTTGTGACGGTATCCATGACATTGATAAATACACTCCTGGAAATGGAAGAAAGAACACATTGACACCGGTGTGTCAGACCCACCATACTTGCTCCGGACACTGCGAGAGGGCTGTACAAGCAATGATCACACGCACGGCACAGCGGACACACCAGGAACCGCGGTGTTGGCCGTCGAATGGCGCTAGCCGCCGTCAGTGTCAGCCAGTTTGCCGTGACATACGGAGCTCCATCGCAGTCTTTAACACTGGTAGCATGCCGCGACAGCGTGGACGTGAACCGTATGTGCAGTTGACGGACTTTGAGCGAGGGCGTATAGTGGGCATGCGGGAGGCCGGGTGGACGTACCGCCGAATTGCTCAACACGTGGGGCGTGAGGTCTCCACAGCACATCGATGTTGTCGCCAGTGGTCGGCGGAAGGTGCACGTGCCCGTCGACCTGGGACCGGACCACAGCGACGCACGGATGCACGCCAAGACCGTAGGATCCTACGCAGTGCCGTAGGGGACCGCACCGCCACTTCCCAGCAAATTAGGGACACTGTTGCTCCTGGGGTATCGGCGAGGACCATTCGCAACCGTCTCCATGAAGCTGGGCTACGGTCCCGCACACCGTTAGGCCGTCTTCCGCTCACGCCCCAACATCGTGCAGCCCGCCTCCAGTGGTGTCGCGACAGGCGTGAATGGAGGGACGAATGGAGACGTCTCGTCTTCAGCGATGAGAGTCGCTTCTGCCTTGGTGCCAATGATGGTCGTATGCGTGTTTGGCGCCGTGCAGGTGAGCGCCACAATCAGGACTGCATACGACCGAGGCACACAGGGCCAACACCCGGCATCATGGTGTGGGGAGCGATCTCCTACACTGGCCGTACACCACTGGTGATCGTCGAGGGGACACTGAATAGTGCACGGTACATCCAAACCGTCATCGAACCCATCGTTCTACCATTCCTAGACCGGCAAGGGAACTTGCTGTTCCAACAGGACAATGCACGTCCGCATGTATCCCGTGCCACCCTACGTGCTCTTGTAGGTGTAACTCAACTACCCTGGCCAGCAAGATCTCCGGATCTGTCCCCCATTGAGCATGTTTGGGACTGGATGAAGCGTCGTCTCACGTGGTCTGCACGTCCAGCACGAACGCTGGTCCAACTGAGGCGCCAGGTGGAAATGGCATGGCAAGCCGTTCCACAGGACTACATCCAGCATCTCTACGATCGTCTCCATGGGAGAATAGCAGCCTGCATTGCTGCGAAAGGTGGATATACACTGTACTAGTGCCGAAATTGTGCATGCTCTGTTGCCTGTGTCTATGTGCCTGTGGTTCTGTCAGTGTGATCATGTGATGTATCTGACCCCAGGAATGTGTCAATAAAGTTTCCCCTTCCTGGGACAATGAATTCACGGTGTTCTTATTTCAATTTCCAGGAGTGTAGGTGAGAGAGCACATCCCTGATGATTCCCACGGAAATAGTGAAGTCGACAGATAGTCCGGCAGGTGACTGTATCCGGCTCTTTGCGTTTTCTGGTAGAGCAGTGTGACCCACCTATCGAGCTCTTCAGGAACCCCATGCTCTCGCAGGGCGACTCTACGATTTATTGGTTACGAAGTGTGGGCTGAAACTGAAGAAATTGCAAGAAGGCAGGAAGCTAAGGAGTTGTAACCCGGCTAAGTTGAAAGAATAAGTGGTTGTTGAGAGCTTCGGAGGGTGCATTAGGCAGCGATTGATTATAAAAGGTGTAAGGAATCAAGGAGAAGATGAATGGATAGCTTCGAGGGATATAACAGTAAAGGCAGCAGAGGATAAAATAAGTAAAAAGACAAGGCCTAGTAGAAATACTTGAAAAACACAAGAGATACTGAATTGATGAAAAGAGAAAATATAAAAATGTAGCAAATGAAGCAACCGAAAGGAAATACAAAGATTTTAAAAAAGTGAGGCTGACAGGAAGTGCCAAATGGCTAAGCAGAAACGGCTAGAGAACAAATGTAAGGATTTAGAAGCATATTTCACCACGAGAAAGACAGATACTGGCTACAGGAAAACTCTTGAGGAGAGAGAAGGAGCTGTATGAATATCAAGGGCTCAGATTGTAAACCAGTCCTAACTGAAGAAGGGAAACCTAAAAGGTGGAAGGGGTATATAGAGAATCTATACAAGGGAGATGAACTTGCAGGTAATAGTATAGAAACAGAAGTGGACGTGGAAGAAGATTGGCGGTATGATGCTCCGTGAAGAATTGACAGAGCCGCTATCTTCAGGGGATCTCAAGTTGATTGCGTATTTCTAGATTTCCGGAAAGATTTTGACACCGTTCCTCACAAGCGACTTCTAATCAAGCTGCGGGCCTATGGGGTATCGTCTCAGTTGTGCGACTGGATTCGTGATTTCCTGTCAGGAAGGTCACAGTTCGTAGTAATAGACGGCAAATCATCGAGTAAAACTGAAGTGATATCAGGTGCTCCCCAGGGAAGTGTCCTGGGACCTCTGCTGTTCCTGATTTGTATAAATGACCTGGGTGACAATCTGAGCAGTTCTCTTAGGTTGTTCGTAGATGATGCTGTAATTTACTGTCTAGTAAGGTCACCCGAAGACCAGTATCAGTTGCAAAGCGATTTAGAAAAGATTGCTGTATGGTGTGGCGAGCACCTGCATCCATTCATGTCCATTGTGCGTTCCGACGAACTTAGGCAATTCCAGCAGGACAATGCGACACCTCACGCTTCCAGAATTGCTACAGAGTGGGCTCCAGGAAGACTCGTGTGAGTTTAAATAGTTCCAATGCCCACCGAACTCCCCAGACATGAACACTATTGACCATATCTGGAATGCGTTGCAAAGTGCTGTTCAAAAGATATCTTCATCCCCTCGTACCTTGACGGATTTATGGACTGCCCTGCAGGATTCATGGTGTCAGTCCCCTCAAACACTACTTCAGACATTTGTCGAGTGCATGACACGTCGTGTTGCGGTACTTCCGCGTGCTCGCGGGGGCCCTACACGATATTAGACAGGTGTACCACTTTCTTTGACTCTACAGTGTAGTACTGGGGGGAAGTGAGCGGGTTATAATCGTATAGGGAGACCAAGAGATGGCCGGCCGTTGTGGCCGAGCGGTTCTAGGCGCTTCAGTCCGGAACCGCGCTGCTGCTACGGTCGCAGGTTCGAATGCTGCCTCGGGCATGGATGTTTGTGATGTCCTTAGGTTGGTTAGGTTTAAGTAGTTCTAAGTTCTAGGGGACTGATGACCATAGATGTTAAGTCCCGTAGTGCTCAGAGCCATTTGAACCAAGAGATGAATACAGTAATTATATTGAGAAGGATGTAGGTTGCAGTAGTTATTGAGAGTTAAATGGGCTTGCACAGAATAGAGCTGCGTGGAGAACTGCATCAAACCAGTCTGTGATGGCTGGGTGTTGTGTGCTGTCCTTAGGTTAGTTAGGTTTAAGTAGTTCTAAGTTCTAGGGGACTGATGACCATAGCTGTTAAGTCCCATAGTGCTCAGAGCCATTTGATCCATTTTGAACCAAACCAGTCCTCATAGTGAAGACAACAACAACAACGTGAATGTGTATTCTCAACACCTTCTAGATTTGCACTTCTTGGAATTTTTTCCGGTGGTAAAACATGGAAAATAATCCAGCAATCCTAAAGAGAGTACTGCAGAAAAGCAAGTCTGCTTTGATAAATTAAACAGTCCTTTTCTGCAACTGGAAACTCTTCACCTTTCCATCGTTTTAAGAACACGTCCTGTTACGTCCACTCTGCGACGGTGATGAAGTTATTACGGCAGTTCGTTATTCACCTTCACCATGAAATTAATCAGAATCGCATACGAAGAGCTACACAGAATTTCAAGCAATGGGACACGTTTTACCACTAGTTACTTACTTTGGATCCCCTATCGTTTTCGATGTACGTAAATTTTCTTCCACTTGCATTGTCAGAAGATACATAATTTTGTCCTCCTTGCTGATGATACAACTACAGGGATGCAAAGTATTATCAGATATCTTATTGAAAGGTGGCAAATGAATTATTTGAAAACGTGAATAGATGTTTCAAGACAAATGAATCATTGGCATTAAATGTTCACCCTGCTTTCCTTGTACGTACAATGCATCACTTAGCACATTATTATGCAAGCTATGATATTAATCTACTCAATAAAACATTATTGGACGTAGAAATCGTGAAGTTGTTTATACTATTTATATTATTTGAAAAACCTACACTCCTGTATTGATCAAACGCCCCAGTTCAGGTACATATGCACTATACATGATTAAAAAATGAAAAACTAGCTTATTATGCTTATTTTAATTCACTAATAACTTACAAAATCTTTTTTTTTGGGGGGGGGGGGGGAGAGACTTCAACTTACTGGTGGAATATAGAAATCCATTGTAGTAAGTGTTTCTTAGCTGTAGAATATCGTGCAGAATTCTTTCAAGAAACCTCCTTTTTAATTCACAAGGGTTAATATAAGTATTCTAAATTTTGATAGGTGGTTGTATGGACCGAAAGAAGGAGAACGCTGTTCGGTAAACATGGGCCTACAGCCCATGTACCTCATGAATGGTTCAAATGGCTCTGACCACTATGGGACTTAACATCTGAGGTCATCAGTCCCCTAGAACTTAGAACTACTTAAATCTAACTAACCTAAGGACTTCACACACATCCATGCCCGAGGCAGGATTCGAACCTGCGACCGTAGCGGTCGCGCGGTTCCCGACTGAAGCGCCTAGAACCGCTCGGACACAACGGCCGGCTGTACCATATGAGCTGTGGCCACTTGCTCATCTTCGCTGGTGCGAAACATGTTTCCTGTACTTCAAGCTTTTTGCAGTTACTGACGACGTACTGAATGCAGTAAACAAATGTGTTCGCATTATACTGTGAAACAACAGAGCTCGTAATGTAATCTGCTTGCTTAGATGGTTGCTTCTGTTTGTCAGAGTGCACCACATCTCATGCTTGCGATTTCCGATGTTTTCGTTTTGCCAGTAAGTGCAAAGATAAAACCACAGCGTAAAAGCATTTTACAGACATGTCAAAATAGTCCACTAATGCATGCACTGCTCATACCCAGAAACATGAATACGTTTTATAGTAACAACGCCAAAAGATGTTTATTGCATGCTACAGGGTGATTCACGAAGGTATGCAAATATTTTAATACGTTATTCTACAAGTAAAACTAAAGAAAAAAGTTCATTATACATAGGTTCGCAAATGTTTAGTTACGGAGTTACGGCTAATAAAAGATTTTGCCTGAAATCTAGCTATTTCACTGATATGAAGCCATCGCAAAACTGTACGAGGTGAAAGTGAAACGCGATTTACATTTATTTTGTTGTTAACGATCTGGTGAATCTAATAAAACAAGTCCCAGACGTGTATCTGCTGTAGTTTTCCAGCACATCCAGAGAGGCAAAGAAGTAATGTCGTAAAATTTTCAATTTATTAACTACTTGGCCCAATTTGTTTCTTAACTTCCAGTGTTCAAGAAGTTGTACAGCGTGCATACAATTCCACAATACATCCACAATAAATGTTCGAAAATGTCTCCACCGACTTCAGTGCATTTAGCAGCACGTGTATGGACAGATTTCGTTGCTCTACATCTACATACATCTACATACAGGGTGTTTCAAAAATGACCGGTATATTTGAAACGGCAATAAAAACTAAACGAGCAGCGATAGAAATACACCGTTTGTTGCAATATGCTTGGGACAACAGTACATTTTCAGGCAGACAAACTTTCGAAATTACAGTAGTTACAATTGTCAACAACAGATGGCGCTGCGGTCTGGGAAACTCTATAGTACGATATTTTCCACATATCCACCATGCGTAGCAATAATATGGCGTAGTCTCTGAATGAAATTACCCGAAACCTTTGACAACGTGTCTGGCGGAATGGCTTCACATACAGATGAGATGTACTGTTTCAGCTGTTCAATTGTTTCTGGATTCTGGCGGTACACCTGGTCTTTCAAGTGTCCCTACAGGAAGAAGTCACAGGGGTTCATGTCTGGCCAATAGGGAGGCCAATCCACGCCGCCTCCTGTATGTTTCGGATAGCCCAAAGCAATCACACGATCATCGAAATATTCATTCAGGAAATTAAAGACGTCGGCCGTGCGATGTGGCCGGGCACCATCTTGCATAAACCACGAGGTGTTCGCAGTGTCGTCTAAGGCAGTTTGTACCGCCACAAATTCACGAAGAATGTCCAGATAGCGTGATGCAGTAATCGTTTCGGATCTGAAAAATGGGCCAATGATTCCTTTGGAAGAAATGGCGGCCCAGACGACTAGTTTTTGAGGATGCAGGGACGATGGGACTGCAACATGGGGCTTTCGGTTCCCCATATGCGCCAGTTCTGTTTATTGACGAAGCCGTCCAGGTAAAAATAAGCTTCGTCAGTAAACCAAACGCTGCCCACATGCATATCGCCGTCATCAATCCTGTGCACTATATCGTTAGCGAATGTCTCTCGTGCAGCAATGGTAGTGGCGCTGAGGGGTTGCCGCGTTTGAATTTTGTACGGATAGAGGTGTAAACTCTGGCGCATGAGACGATACGTGGACGTTGGCGTCATTTGGACCGCAGCTGCAACACGGCGAATAGAAACCCGAGGCCGCTGTCGGATCACCTGCTGCACTAGCTGCGCGTTGCCCTCTGTGGTTGCCGTACGCGGTCGCCCTACCTTTCCAGCACGTTCGTCCGTCACGTTCCCAGTCCGTTGAAATTTTTCAAACAGATCCGTTATTGTATCGCTTTTCGGTCCTTTGGTTACATTAAACCTCTGTTGAAAACACAACACTGTGTTCTAGGCGGTGGAATTCCAACACCAGAAAAATCCTCTGTTCTAAGGAATAAACCATGTTGTCCACAACACTGTGTTCTAGGCGGTGGAATTCCAACACCAGAAAAATCCTCTGTTCTAAGGAATAAACCATGTTGTCCACAACACACTTGCACGTTGTGAACAGCACACGCTTACAGCAGAAAGATGACGTACAGAATGGCGCACCCACAGACTGCGATGTCTTCTATATCTTTCACATCACTTGCAGCGCCATCTGTTGTTGAAAATTGTAACTACCGTCATTTCGAAAGTTTGTCCGCCTGAAAATGTACTGTTGTCCCAAGCATATTGCAACAAATGGTGTATTTCTATCGCTGCTCGTTTAGTTTTTATTGCCGTTTCAAATATACCGTTCATTTTTGAAACACCCTGTATATACTCCGCTAGCCACTAAGCGGTGTGTGGCGGAGGGCACAATTGGCGCCAAAGTCATATTTCCCCCACTCTGTTCCACTCGCGGATCGCGCGAGGGAAAAACGACTGTCTGAACGCCTCAGTACGAGCTCCTATTTCCCGTATCTTTGAATGGTGATCACTGTGCGATTTCAAAGTTGGTCGTAATAATGTATGCTCTATATCCTCGGTGAAGATCGGAGTTCGGAATTTAGTGAGCTGCCCCTTCTGTTTAGCGCGTCGTCTATCTGTAAGTGTGTCCTACTTCAAACTTTCTATGAGATTCGTAACGCTCTCGCGATGGCTAAATGTACCAGTCACGAATCTTGCCGCCCTTCTTTGGACCTTCTCAATCTCTCGAGTCAGACCCAACTGGTAAGCGTCCCATACAGACGAACAATACTCTAAGACTGGACGAACTAACGTATTGTAAGCTATTTCCTTTGTTGAATTACTGCATCCCTTCAGCATTCTACCAATAAACCGCAATCTAGAGTTCAACTTACCCGTTACTTGTGTCATCTGATCATTCCATTTGAGATCATTTCGAATAGTCACACCCACATACTTGACGGATGTTACCGCTTCAAAAAAAATGGTTCAAATGGCTCTGAGCACTATGGGACTCAACTGCTGTGGTCATAAGTCCTCTAGAACTTATAACTACTTAAACCTAACTAACCTAAGGACAGCACACAACACCCAGCCATCACGAGGCAGAGAAAATCCCTGACCCCGCCGGGAATCGAACCCGGGAACCCGGGCGTGGGAAGCGAGAACGCAACCGCACGACCACGAGATGCGAGCGTTACCGCTTCCAAAGACTGGGTATTTATTTTGTACTTGTACATTAATGGGGATTTTCGCCTTGTTATACGCAGTAGGTTACACTTACTAGTATTGAGAGATAGCTGCCAGTCATTACACCACTCATTTATTTTCTGCAAATCCTCATTGATTTGTTCACAACTTTCGTGTGATACTACTTTCCTGTAGACTACAGCATCATCGGCAAACAGTCTAATGCCGCTGTCTACATATACATCTGCATCTACATCCATACTCCGCAAGCCACCTGACGGTGTGTGGCGGAGGGTACCTTGAGTACCTCTATCGGTTCTCCCTTCTATTCCAGTCTCGTATTGTTCGTGGAAAGAAGGATTGTCGGTATGCCTCTGTGTGGGCTCTAATCTCTCTGATTTTATCCTCATGGTCTCTTCGCGAGATATACGTAGGAGGGATCAATATACTGCTTGATTCTTCGGTGAAGGTATGTTCTCGAAACTTTGACAAAAGCCCGTACCGAGCTACTGAGCGTCTCTCCTGCAGAGTCTTCCACTGGAGTTTATCTATCATCTCCGTAACGCTTTCGCTGTTACTAAATGATCCTGTAACGAAGCGCGCTGCTCTCCGTTGGATCTTCTCTATATCTTCTATCAACCCTATCTGGTACGGATCCCACACTGCTGAGCAGTATTCAAGCAGCGGGCGAACAAGCGTACTGTAACCTATTTCCTTTGTTTTCGGATTGCATTTCCTTAGGATTCTTCCAATGAATCTCGGTCTGGCATCTGCTTTACCCACGATCAACATTATATGATCATTCCATTTTAAATCACTCCTAATGCGTACTTCCAGATAATTTATGGTATTAACTGCTTCCAGTTGCTGACCTGCTATTTTGTAGCTAAATAATAAAGGATCTATCTTTCTGTGTATTCGCAGCACATTACACTTGTCTACATTGAGATTCAATTGCCATTCCCTGCACCATGCGTCAATTCGCTGCAGATCCTCCTGCATTTCAGTACAATTTTCCAGTGTTACAACCTCTCGATACACCACAGCATCATCTGCAAAAAGCCTCAGTGAACTTCCGATGTCATCCACCAGGTCATTTATGTATATTGTGAATAGCAACGGTCCTATGACACTCCCCTGCGGCACACCTGAAATCACTCTTACTTCGGAAGACTTCTCTCCATTGAGAATGAATGACCTTTCTACGTTATAAGGTCAATAACATCAAACCAGTTCGTGTGTGTAAATCGTAAAAAGCTGCGGACCTATTAGGCTGCCCTGGGCCAACCTAAAGTTACGCTTATTTCTGTTGAAGTGACGCCGTTCAGGACGACATACTGCACCCTGTCTGTTAGAAAACTTTCTATCCAACCGCATATGTCATCGGATAGGCCGTAAACGCGCACTTTTTGTAGCAAGCGACAGTGCGGAACTGAGTCGAACGCGTTTCGAAAATCGAGGAATTTGCCAGCAACCTGGGAGCCGGTATCTAGAGCCAGTTGTATATCATGCACAAAGAGGGCCAGCTGTGTCTCGCATGACCGCTGTTTCCTAAAACCGTGCTGGTTTCTGCAGATGAGCTTCTCAGAGTCTAGAAAGGTCGGTATGTATGAACACAAAATATGTCCCATGATTCTACAACAAATCGATGTCAGTGAAATTGGCGGGTAATTATGTACATCCCATTTTCTACCCTTTTTATAGATTGCTATGACCTGGGGCTTCTTCCAGTCCCGTGGAACTTTCCGCCATTCCAATGATCTCTGATAGATGACGGATAATAATGGTGCTATATTTGTAGCATAGTCAACATAAAATCTTACGGGGATACCGTCTGGGGCAGATGCCTTTCTGACGTCTAAGGATCTTAACTGTTCTACAATCCCAGATACACTAAACACTACGCCAGCCATCCTTGCGTTTGTTGCGCTTGTTGTTGTTTTACAGGGTTGTTCTTAATTATCTGACACATTCATACAGTTTCAGTTAACGTTATAACTATCATTATTCCAAACTTATTCCTCTACAACTTCTATTGAAAACTTTGTGCAGTTGTCTGGAATTTAAAAAACAAATTGGGCCAAGTAGTTAATAAATCAAAAATATTACGAAATTACTTCTTTGTTTCTCTGGATGTTCCGGAAAACTACTGCAGATACATATCTGGGACATGTTTTATTAGCTTCATCAGACCAGTAAAAATAAAATAAATGGAAATCGTGCTTTACTTTAACCTTGTACAGTTTTGCGATGGCTTCATGTTAGCGAAGTTGCTAAATTTCAGGCAAAATCTTTTATTAGCCGTAGCTAAATACTTCTGGACCTATGTTTATATGAAAATTTTTCTTAGGTCGTGGTCTCGCGGTAGCGTTCTCGCTTCCCGAGCACGGGGTCCCGGGTTCGATTCCCGGCGGGGTCAGGAATTTTTCCTGCCTCGAGATGACTGGGTGTTGTTGTGTCGTCTTCATCATCATCATTCATCCCCATTACGGTCGGAGGAAGGCAACGGCAAACCACCTCCATTAGGACCTTGCCTAGTAAGGCGGTGCGGGTCTCCCTCATCGTTCCCCTACGCTCTGTAAAGAAGCATGGGACTTCATTTCCAGGTTTACTTGTAGAATAACGTATTAAAGTATTTGCATATCTTCGTGAAGCGTCCTGTATAACCATGGATGATTCAACAAGAATGTGTCGTCACTCGTTTACTGCATTCTGTAGATCGTTCGTAATTAGCAAGGAGCTTGCAGTGGAAGACAGCGAAAATGATCAAGCACTCATATCTCTTAAGGCATACATTTCAGAGAACATGTTTACTGGAATTTTTTCGTTTTTATCCGTACTAACATCTGTCAAAGCATGGGATACTTTTCTTTTAAAACCTTCTATATTCATGAACGTTCCTTATAAATATAACTCTAGGACCAATAACAGCCTCTAGAAATATTTGATGTTAAAACACAGTGATTTGAGACACATGTGTGCACAGGGTTTTATCAACGTACCACAACATATTGAATGACTTGTAGGTAATGTACAGTAGTAGACCAGTTAAGGAATTTTTCTGATGGACAACTCTCTCTGTCCCACTGGAGGTACCTTCACAGGAACTCTTAAAATTAATGTTTTACATTGTCCAATAATCAGCTGTATAGTGCAGTTTCAAAATGTGAAGTCATTTCAGTGTGTTGCACTAAAATAATGTAAGCCCTTGACTTCTTCTCAGCTTGCAAAACTCAGCACGAGTTACACCAAATTAGTTTTTTCTTTTTAGATTAGGTTTACTTCATTCCAATTGATCCGTAGTGAGGAGGTCCTGCAGGGTGTAGAACATATCAGAAAAACAACAATACGTGACAAATATTTACAACTCAAACTAATAAGCTAATGTACCATTCCACAGATCCCAAGTGGAATGATCGTCATTCTTTAATGAACAATATATGAATCATTCATTTTACAAACATTAATGCACTGAATTTAAAATAAAAAGGTTTTTTATTTATTTATAAGGTAATAGACATGTAATACAACTACTATAATACTTATTTACGCCGGCCGAAGTGGCCGAGTGGTTCTAGGCGTTTCAGTCTGGAACCGCGCGACCGCAACGGTCGCAGGTTCGAATCCTGCCTCGGGAATGGATGTGTGTGATGTCCTTAGGTTAGTTAGGTTTAAGTAGTTCTAAGTTCTGGGGGACTGATGACCGCAGATGTTAAGTCCCATAGGCCTCAGAGCCATTTGAGCCATACTTATTTACAATGAACACATTACTGCACTGAAATGGTGCAGAAGTTAGATTTTATTTACACACACACACACACACACACACACACACACACACACACACGCATACACACTTATTTACATTGAACACATTACTACACTGAAATTGTGCAGAAGTTATATTGTACTTATATATACACACACACAAAGCAGTTGGTTCTACTGAGGAATTCATCAATAGAAGGAGTTAGGCTTCCCCTAAACTGAATTTCATTGGTTGTTATGTTTTTTATGGCTGCCGGTAAGTTATTGTAAATATGTGTTCCTGAATAATGCGCACCTTTTTGTACAAGACTAAGTGACTTTAAATCCTTGTGAAGATTATTCTTATTTCTAGTATTGAATCCATGAAGTGAGCTGTTGGTTTGAAACAGTGATATATTTTTAATGACAAATTTCGTTAATGAATAAATATATTAGGAAGCAGTAGTTAGTATCCCTAGTTCCCTAAACAGGCTTCTGCAGGATGTTCTTGAGTTCACACCACATATAACACTTAGTGCACGTTTTTGAGCCCGGAAAACTTTAGCTTGGCTTGATGAATTATCCCAAAAAATAATCCCATATGACATATGGAGTGAAAGTACGCACAGTATGCCAGGTTTTTCGTTTTTATATCCCCTATGTCTGATACAATTCGCATTGCAAATAGAGATTTGTTAAGACGCTTCACCATTTCTGTGGTGTGTTTTTCCCAGTTGAATTTATTATCAAGCTGTAATCCCATGAATTTAACACTGTCCATTTCTTCTATCTACTTGTCATCATATGTTAGGCACATACTCGTGGGACACCCCTTACAAGTTCTGAACTGCGTGTAGAGTGTTTTTTCAAAGTTTAGTGAGAAGGAACTGGCTAGGAACCATTGATTAATGTCAACAAATATTTTATTAGCTGATCTTTCTAAGACAACACTTGATTTGCTGTTTATTGCAATATTTGTATCATCGGCAAACAAAACGAACTTGGCATCTGGTAATGTTACTGATGAAAGGTCATTGATCCACACAAGAAAAAGTAAGGGCCCTAAAATGGAGCCTTGTGGGACCCCAGATGTAATTAGTTCCCAGTTGGATGATGCCTGATAGCTTGATACAGGTCTCTTTCCTAATAACACCCTTTGTTTCCTGCCAGAGATATAAGATTTGAACCATTTTGCAGCATTTCCTGTTACACTATAATATTCTAATTTACTTAAAAGGATATTGTGATTTACACAGTCAAATGCCTTTGACAGATCACAAAATATACCACTTGCCTGCAATTTTTATCTAAAATACAGTGTATACCATTAACAGCCTGCTGATGTTACACAGGTGCCACACGTAAACTGTCCAAGCTGCCGCCGTCTGCTGTCGCACTGTTCGACTGCAGCCAACGGGATGACCTGGGGACTCCGGACGAGTGTGCTCCTTCAGCCCACCAGCAGAGTGACAGCGACCTTCCAGCACTGTCCAGCTGGAGGTTCCAGTCCCCGACACCTCCACCGTCCTACCAGGAGTTGGTGCTTTCCGGAGTCATCAAGCCTCCACAACCTCTGGCACCACGCAAGAAGCACCATCGGGCACATGTCCAGAGGGCTCCTCCTCTCTTACCTCTGCATTCCACCCCTGCAGTCCGTGGTAGTCTCGAGGACCTTTCTTCTCACAACCCTCCCACTATTGGCAAGCCACTGCAGGAAATGGCAGCCCTCGATACGCAAACACTCACCAGCTGCCCGACTGTCGTTTCCTCTGCTGATCATGATCCAGCTGTGGAAGATCAAAAAATGAGTGTGATAGGTGCAGGTCAGCAGAAGTGCACAGCCTCGGCAGGTGTGACTCCTGAGCAAGTGAACAGGTATTCCATTTCCAGCATCAGTGTCGGTGAGGGGGCCGGAGTAAGAGTTGTGCAGTCACCAGATGACATATTGGCACCTTCACAGGACATGCACGAGAAACCCATTGTGGAACTGAGAGAAGAGGTTGCGACGCCAGAACCTGAACCCCGTATCCTAGAAACTAAGAAACCCCATATATCAAGTAGATATATTTCAGCTATTGGAGCCAAGGAAGAGTCCATAACAAGCACACGTCCAAAGACTTCCAAAGTGGTACATCCGACTAACAAAAAAAGGGCCCAGTTGGAAGAGGTCGCAGATGTACCAGTCAAAGATTTAGTAAGGAATGTAGGGCCAGTCAAGAACGTTGTTATCATACCACGAACTGCTATAGACGATACCTCTTACACATCTGTGTACAGTACTGAGAGGGCAATGTACAGAACTGGCAAAATGGAGAGGGTCGAGGTGAATGCCAACAGTTTCGGATCAAAGACGGAGAGTTCTCAAGATTTAAGCAAGAAACAGGAGCCCAGAAGAGAAACACCCACCTCAGTAGCTTGGGAACAAACAGTTGGAGAAGCCTCTGGCAATTTGGCCTCTCCTGCAGTGACAGAGGCAGCAGTGACTTCTAGACCGAGTGTTGGTGACCGGCGTCAGAAGGAGAAGGACAAGGTGTCCCTGGCGGAGTTCCTTGCCCTGGAGGCGCAGGACTTCGACAGTGAGGACCTTGCCAGCGTCCAGAAGCTGTCCGGGCTGTTTGACGAAAAGAAGGCCAGGCCGGCAACTCCGTTAAAGACTCAGACGCCTCCGAGGTCACCTACGAGGAAGCCAGCGATGCGGTCAGCTCCTGTCACCACCATCATTGGTGATTCCAGGGACTCAGGTGCGTTCACGACGTCCTTTACTTGCACATATTGATGATGACAGATTGTTACTACATTATCGTGCAACTTCACAAGGCACTGTACATTGTCCTTTATAATTGGTTCAAATGGCTCTGAGCACTATGGGACTTGACATCTGAGGTCATCAGTCCCCTAGAACTTAGAACTACTTAAACCTAACTAACCTAAGGACATCACACACATCCATGCCCGAGGCAGGATTCGAAGCTGCGACCGCAGCAGTCTCGCGGTTCCGGACTGAAGCGCCTAGAACCGCTCGGCCACAGCGTCCGGCTCCATTATAATTATCCGGGCTGTTATGCCGTGGTCGGTTGATGAATTCTGTGTCAATTCCCAAAGTTTCGTCCCAACTGCGGGAGACATCTTCAAGGGGGTCTGTATCTCGATGGAAGGTCCAACATACCCACAGGCTCGCTGATGTTCCATCTCAACGTCGAGCAACTCAGGAACACAAATATTTCTAGCTTTGTCTGCTAACTTCTTGATAACACCCCGCTTCTGTTGTGGGTAGTGGTTCGGGCCACTCAGTATACCGCAAACCCACGCACACGGACCGTTATTTGCACCGGGATTCGAACCACCACCCACAACAGAAGCAGGGTGTTATCAAGACGTTAGCGGACAGAGCTAGAAATATTTGTGAACCTGAGTTGCTCGACGCTGAGATGGAACGTCTCCACAATGCACTAATGAAGAACGGATATTCGTCCGCCGAAATAAAACGTGCGTTGAGGCAGCCACGCAGAAGTCATACTGACGTACAGGTTACTGCAAAATCTAAGGTTTTCCTGCCGTTTGTTAAAAATGTAACGGAAAGAATAGGGAGGATCTTGACGAAGCGGAATATTACCACCAGGAAGATACAGGAATACCTTAAGCCTGCCAAGGACGCTCGCAAACCATTGGAAAAAGCTGGAGTGCATAGGATCCCATGCAGCTGTGGTGATGTTTATGTGGGTACCACTAAAAGAACTTTTTATAAACGTTTGAAAGAGCACAAGGGAAATTGTAGAAGAGGAGAAACGGAACGATCAGCTGTTGCGGAGCATGCTTTTCAGCCAGGGAACCACAATATTCGTTTCGAGGAGACGCAAGTACTAGCGGCCACGAGAGGATATTACGAAAGGCTCTACAGTGAGGCAATCGAAATCTCTAAACATCCAAATAATTTCAACCGAAAGGAGGAGGGCGTGAAATTAAACGGTATATGGATGCCGGTGTTGAAGAAGATGTGTACACCCGTCCACTACTGGGTGATGGCCATGGCGATCGACGGCGACGGACAGCGGCCAATTGCACTGACGTTTTCAAAACACGTGACGTCACGCCGCGGTGCGGGAGCGCGCAGACACGGAATTTAGCGGCAGTCAGTAGCGAGCCAGTGGGTGTGTTGGACCTTCCATCGACCTACGGACCCCCTTGAAGATGTCTCCCGCAGTCGGAGACGAAACGTTGGTAACTGACACAGAATTCATCAACCGACCACGGCATAACAGCCCGGATAATTATAATGGACATGGTATTTCCGGCCGTGAAAATCTACATTTTAGTAGCACTGTACATTACATAGCACTCTTATTCCTATTCTGCGTCTGCATCTTACACTCCCAAAGCCACTCTCAGATTTGTGGTGGAGTGTACTTTCTGTAGCACTAACACATCCCCCCCCCCCCGCACCCCCCACCCACACCACCATCTCCTCGCTTCCTTGTTCCATTCGCGAAAGGCTTTCGGTATTCCTGTGAATACGATTATAATTTCTCTTCTGCCTCGTTCTTGTCATTTGGTGAGAAAGCAGGGGTGGAGTAAAATATCGAAATATCAAAAACACATCGCGTTGCAATGCAAAAAACAGTATAGGAAAATCTTAGGTATTCAAAACAGCCTTCAGTCGTCTCGTAATGGATAAATACAGGTCCTGTATCGTTTTGAAAGCAATTTTCCATCAGTCTTTCTGAAAAATAGATGAAAGTTCAGATGATGGAGATGAATAGTGATGACACAACCTACTCTGAGCATATCGTCTCAGTACTCGCCCTTCTCTGTAAAACAGACCACATCGGCTCAATAATACTGAGATCTGGTGACTGTGGTGAACAGGGGAGACTGATCCTCGTGGAGTTTAAATCTTCTGCGTTGTTAGGCCGCGTCATACACTACTGGCCATTAAAATTGCTACACCACGAAGAAATGCAGATGATAAACTGGTATTCATTGGACGAATATATTCTACTCGAATTCACATGTGATTACACTTTCACGCAATTTGGGTGCATAGATCTTGAGAAATCAGTACCCAGAACAACCAACTCTGGCCGTAATACGCCTGGGCACTGAGTCAAACAGAGCTCGAATGGCGTGTACAGGTACAACTGCCCATGCAGCTTCAACACGATACCACAGTTCATCAAGAGTAGTGACTGGCGTGTTGCGACGAGCCAGTTGCTCGGCTACCATTGACCAGACGTTTTCAATTGGTGAGAGATCTGGAGAATGTGCTGGCCAGGGCAGCAGTCGAACATTTTCTGTATCCAGAAAGACCTGTACAGGACCTGCAACATGCGGTCGTGCATTGTCCTGCTGAAATGTAGGGTTTCGCAGAGATCGAATGGAGGGTGGAGCCACGGGTCGTAACACATCTGAAATGTAACGTCCACTGTTCAAAGTGCCGTCAATGCGAGCAAGAGGTGACCGAGACGTGTAACCAATGGCACCCCATACCATCACGCCGGGTGATACGTCAGTATGGCGATGACGAATACACGCTTCCAATGTGCGTTCACCGCGACGTCGCCAAACACGGATGAGACCACCATGCTGTAAACAGAACCTGGATTCATCCGAAAAAATGACGTTTTGCCATCCGTGGACCCAGGTTCGTCGTTGAGTACACCATCGCAAGGCGCTCCTGTCTGTGATGCAGCGTCAAGGGTAACCACAGCCATAGTCTCCGAGCTGATAGCCAATGCTGCTGCAAAGGTCGTCGAACTGTTCGTGCAGACGGTTGTTGTCAGCACGGCGTTCCGTATTACCCTCCTGAACCCACTGATTCCATATTCTGCTAACAATCATTGGATCTCGACCAACTCGAGCAGCAATGTGGCGATACGATAAACCACAATCGCGATAGGCTACAATCCGACCTTTATCAAAGTCGGAAACGTGATGGTACGCATTTCTCCTCCTCACACGAGGCATCATAACAACGTTTCACCAGGCAACGCCGGTCAACTGTTGTTTGTGTATGAGAAATCGGTTGGAAACTTTCCTCATGTCAGCACGTTGTAGGTGTCGCCACCGGCGCCAACCTTGTGTGAATGCTCTGAAAAGCTAACCATTTGCATATCACAGCATCTTCTTCCTGTCGGTTAAACTTCGCGTCTGTAGCACATCATCTTCGTGGTGTAGCAATTTTAATGGCCAATAGTGTATGAGGCGGCCTAATAACACAGAACATTTTAACTTCAGTGACAACGGCCACAAAAACCTTCAGACTTAAATAATTGATCCTCGTGCTCACTAAACCAGTCCTGGTCGATGCGGGCTGTGTGAACGGGGGCCCCGTCTTCTTGGAACACAACGTCACGACTGTCGAACAAGTACTACACACAGTCCAGTTGCATTAATGTAACCACAAGTGTTCGACGTACCCGTGCAGTAACCACTCTCAGATCATAGGTGGCAGCACTAGCAGTGGAGGGGACATAAACAGCGTTGAGGGGAAGCAGTCGTTGTCGTAATGCGACGTCCAAAAGGGCTTTGGGCCAAGGACAGAAGCATGTCCAAAACGGCTAAGTTTTAATGAGCGTCGGAAGTGTTTAAACTCAGAAGTGTGTTCCTGAAGCCACTCTGTAGGATGTCGCATTGTCCTGCTGCAATTGGCCAAGTCCGTCAGAACGCACAATGGACATGAATGGATACAGGTGATCAGACAGGATTACTTTTGAATACATTGTGGGAGCAAACAGTGATTAATTTTATTACTAATATTTACTATCAAAAACAGTCTTGATCACAAATTACTTATTCCGGTGACCGGTTTCGACCACAACTGTGGTCATCTTCAGATCAATGAGCAAGAATGAGTAGAAGGAGGTTCTTGCTCATTGGTCTGAAGATGACCACAGTTGTGGTCGAAACCGGTCATCGGAATAAATACTTTGTGATCAAGACTGTTTTTGATAGTAAATATCAGACAGGATCCACAATGAGATTTTCAATCTGCAGCGGAGTGTGCGCTGATATGAAACTTACTGGCACATTAAAACTGTGTGCCGAACTGAGACTCGAACTCTGGACCTTAGCCTTACGCGGGCAAGTGCTCGACCATCTGAGCTACCCAAGCACGACTCAACCCCTTCCTCACAGCTTTACTTCTGCCAGTACCTCGTCTCCTACTTCCCAAACTTGTTTCTTTCAGGACTGCTAGTTCTGCAAGGTTCGCAGGAGAGCTTCTGTAAAGTTTGGAAGATAGGAGACGAGGTACTGGCAGAAGTAAAGCTGTGAGGACGGGGCATGGGTCGTGTTTGGGTAGCTCAGATGGTAGAGCACTTGCCCGCGAAAGGCAAAGGTCCCGAGTTCGAGTCTCGGTCCGGCACACAGTTTTAATCTGCCAGGAAGTTTCATCAGACAGGATGCTTATGTAGTGTCAGCTCTCAGAGTCGTATCCAGAATCATCCTAAATCACTCGAAATTCACACGCCCAATTCTATTGCAGGGCCTCCAACAGCCTGAACAATCCCCTGCAAACATGCAACGTCCAAGGATTCATGAGATTGTCTCCATACCGGTACACGTCCATCCGCTCGAAACAATTTGAAACGAGACTCTCCAGAGCATGTTTTCAGTCACCAACAGTACAATGTCGGTCTCGATGGGCTCAGGCGATGCGTAAAACTTTCTGTCGTTCAGTCATCGACGGTACACGAGTGGGCCTTCTGTAACCTCCCCCTCACTTATCGACCTTAATGACAGTGAAAAATTAAACCGCGTTTACCTAATGGAAATTTGGGAAAAGCAATCGTCACCGAGGTTAATTTGTCGGTAAAGAGGGAGGAAAGGGTTACATCTAAATGAAAGGAAAAATGCTAATGAAACTGGTGGAAATTAATTTTGAAATAGGGGTAAAGTTAATATCGAAAGTAAATGTGCGGCCGTTACGTTAACAATCAACTAGCGGTAATTAGATATTTGAGATTTGGGGGAAATTACGGTCGCCAGTCCTAAGGACAATTACTATAGTAACTGAAAAAGAAAGATTATTACACATATAATTAGCACTAGAAGCGTGGCAACTGAAGGTTGACAAGTGTAGTGTGAAAACTGAAAGTTGTCAGAAGTAATAAATTTCGCTACACTCTGACTTAATTTAGCAAAAGAATTAATAAAACCGGAAAAAAGAAAGTTAATTTAGTGACTGAAGTTAATAGTGAGCTTTCCTTCTGAAGCACATCGAAATTCAGTAAAATACGGTTAGTCTTGGACTACCTCAACAATAATTTCAAAAGCTACTTGAATCTACGCAATTTAGAAGTAAGAGATTTAACTTTGAACTTGAATTAAATGATTCTGAACAATTAACAATAGTAAAATTTAGTACGTACCAAGCTGAGCTGCGGCCACAGGTAAGCTAAAATACGGTAACAAAGCTCGCACTCTTAATTTGTGCTTGTGTAATCTGAATATTGTAGCCAGCTATGAATACTTTAACTGAACTTTGAAATTAAAGCAGTGAAATGCTATAATATTACTTTAATGCTGGCGTTTGAATTTCAACGACACTCGGGTTCATTCCGGAAAAGGAAGGGACCCTGCTTGGTAATGCAATTGGGACAATGAGCAACAAACGTTCATGCTAAGTTGCTGTAATTTTGTGATGCAACAATTTTAAAAGTTTGAAAAGCTGAGGTCTGCCATACAGTTCTAAAACTTTACGTGCTTCCTGTCTTCCTTGTTGGTTGATTGAAGGTTCGAAGCCGTCGATCGAGGAGGTGGCGACAGTCACTCATTGTCGGCTGTCGCTGTTGCAGAAGCTGGATGTTGGCGCGCCTTCTTCTCGACACGGTCACCAGACGAAACAGACTCTTGATGTGCGCCAGCTAATGCTTCCCGTCCGCGACACCGTGTCAGAAACTATCATCGCAAGTCGAGCGCAATTACTTGCTGCCAAACCCCGAAAGCGCGGCAACTCGCGGGAGCATCACACAACACACTTGCTCCACCGCCCTACTCCAGCCAGACTCCGGTCTGCCCGCGCTCCACGCGACAGAGTTAACACTACCAAAGATCCTAAACACTTTGGTTCTCCACACGACCTATCGATGTATTCGTTCGATAGCATAATTTTCCCTAGGCCAGACCCAGCGTATAAATACAAATAATATTCACAAAACAAAACAATTATAAATCGACATAAACGCATATTTATATAAATAGTAAAACAATTACAATATACAAAGACACAGAGATGTTATATCTTCAGGTAACAAAATAAGGTTAAAAAATTATAGTAAAATAGATGGAAATAGGAGGATATGCATTTCCGGCGTTACACTTCAGCTCCTAAAGCCCATATCGACGCTGACACTTGTTGATGGTTCAAATGGTTCAAATGGCTCTGAGCACTATGGGACTTAACTTCTGAGGTCATCAGTCCCCTAGAACTTAGAACTACATAAACGTAACTAACCTAAGGACATCACACACATCCATGCCCGAGACAGGATTCGAACCTGCGACCGTAGTGGTCGTACGGTTCCAGACTGTAGCGCCTAGAACCGCTCGGCAACCCCAGCCGGCTTCAAAACCTAAATGCTGCTTTATTTACCATTAGAATAGTATCTGAAATAAGTAATAATTCACTACAAAAAGGAATCTACTTCATTTTATGATATTATTTTTGCGGTAACACTTCTGATTCGAGAACGGTATTTTTAGCTCAGAAAAGAGCAATTCCAGCATGTGTAGTGAAAGTTCGCGAACCTCTTGCTGACCCTATTCACTTGCCTGGGAATTGTGGTATTAGCCTCTCAGTACATATTTCACGTAATGTAGTTTATTGTTAACAACATCAGATTATTCCCAAGAGTTAGTACTTTTCACTCAGTTAATACTAGATAGAAATCCAATCTGCATTTCGAACGCACCTCCTTGACCCTTGTGCATAAGGGCTTGCGGCATTCCGCTGCATCAATTTTCAGTAAGCTGCTACAAGACTTTAAAAATTCAAATGGCTCTGAGCACTATGGGACTTAACATCTGAGGTCATCAGTCCCCTAGAACTTAGAACTACTTAAACCTAACTAACCTAAGGACATCACACGCATCCATGCCCGAGGCAGGATTCGAACCTGCGACCGGAGCGGTCGCGCGGTTCCAGACTGAAGCGCCTAGAACCGCTCGGCCACACTGACCGGCACTTTAAAAATCTTAGCAGTAACCCAGACACTTTCAGTTCTACACTGAAATGTTTTCTCTTAGCTCACCCCTTCCATTTTGTAGAAAAACTCATGAAAAAATTAAAAAATCAAGCTAATTCTAGGGTTACGTTGTTGTTATTTTTATTTAAACTTATGGCTTGTCGTCTACATAAGATTTATATACGTTACATTTTATCTGTTATTACTTTTCTGTTATAGTTTCATATACTGACTCGTTCCATGACCATGGAGATTTGCTCCTCAGTTTGGTCCTACGGAACACGATGCATATAAAATACAAAAAAGAATATAAAAGCATAATAAATTTTCTTGAGACAGAAATGTTTCTCAGCGGAGGTTCGAGTCCTCCCTCAGGCATGGGTGCGTGTGTTTGTCCTTAGGATAATTTAGGTTAAGTAGTGTGTAAGCTTAGGAACTGATGACCTTAGCAGTTAAGTCCCATAAGATTTCACACACATTTGAACATTTTTTAGAAATGTTTCTGTCCACAAATCAGCTCCGATGTACTAAGCATCGCTCAGGCAAAACTCAACTTGCCCTTATCACGAGCGTTATCCTGCAGACACATGGGTGAAGGGCAACAGGCATATCCATATGTCTAGATTTCCAGGAAGTATGCCCTACTGCAGATTGTTAACAAATCTCCGAGCGTAGGGAATAGGTTTCCAAATACACTCCTGGAAATTGAAATAAGAACACCGTGAATTCATTGTCCCAGGAAGGGGAAACTTTATTGACACATTCCTGGGGTCAGATACATCACATGATCACACTGACAGAACCACAGGCACATAGACACAGGCAACAGAGCATGCACAATGTCGGCACTAGTACAGTGTATATCCACCTTTCGCAGCAATGCAGGCTGCTATTCTCCCATGGAGACGATCGTAGAGATGCTGGATGTAGTCCTGTGGAACGGCTTGCCATGCCATTTCCACCTGGCGCCTCAGTTGGACCAGCGTTCGTGCTGGACGTGCAGACCGCGTGAGACGACGCTTCATCCAGTCCCAAACATGCTCAATGGGGGACAGATCCGGAGATCTTGCTGGCCAGGGTAGTTGACTTACACCTTCTAGAGCACGTTGGGTGGTACGGGATACATGCAAACGTGCATTGTCCTGTTGGAACAGCAAGTTCCCTTGCCGGTCTAGGAATGGTAGAACGATGGGTTCGATGACGGTTTGGATGTACCGTGCACTATTCAGTGTCCCCTCGACGATCACCAGTGGTGTACGGCCAGTGTAGGAGATCGCTCCCCACACCATGATGCCGGGTGTTGGCCCTGTGTGCCTCGGTCGTATGCAGTCCTGATTGTGGCGCTCACCTGCACGGCGCCAAACACGCATACGACCATCATTGGCACCAAGGCAGAAGCGACTCTCATCGCTGAAGACGACACGTCTCTATTCGTCCCTCCATTCACGCCTGTCGCGACACCACTGGAGGCGGGCTGCACGATGTTGGGGCGTGAGCGGAAGACGGCCTAACGGTGTGCGGGACCGTAGCCCAGCTTCATGGAGACGGTTGCGAATGGTCCTCGCCGATACCCCAGGAGCAACAGTGTCCCTAATTTGCTGGGAAGTGGCGGTGCGGTCCCCTACGGCACTGCGTAGGATCCTACGGTCTTGGCGTGCATCCGTGCGTCGCTGCGGTCCGGTCCCAGGTCGACGGGCAAGTGCACCTTCCGCCGACCACTGGCGACAACATCGATGTACTGTGGAGACCTCACGCCCCACGTGGTGAACAATTCGGCGGTACGTCCACCCGGCCTCCCGCATGCCCACTATACGCCCTCGCTCAAAGTCCGTCAACTGCACATACGGTTCACGTCCACGCTGTCGCGGCATGCTACCAGTGTTAAAGACTGCGATGGAGCTCCGTATGCCACGGCAAACTGGCTGACACTGACGGCAGCGGTGCACAAATGCTGCGCAGCTAGCGCCATTCGACGGCCAACACCGCGGTTCCTGGTGTGTCCGCTGTGCCGTGCGTGTGATCATTGCTTGTACAGCCCTCTCACAGTGTCCGGAGCAAGTATGGTGGGTCTGACACACCGGTGTCAATGTGTTCTTTTTTCCATTTCCAGGAGTGTATATGGGACTTCTTAAGTAATAGAACCCAGCGTGTTGACCTCGACAGTGAGTGCTCATGAGAGGCATGGGAATCGCCAGGAGTGTCCCAGGGATCTATGACAGGGCCACTATTATTTTCTACACAGGCTGATTCAGCTGCCCCTGCCGGTGGGACTTATGCAACCTGCAATGTCACCAAAAACTACGCGCGAGATTTTCATACTCTCTCGCTCGCTATGTGCAAACTATTAGTCCTACAGAACAAATCGACAGCATCTATTTGTGAGAAATTTAATGTAGCTAAATTTCGTACTGGGATACAGTGTCGTTGGAGGCCGCAGTTTTCGAGGTATTCTAGAAAACGCGTTTGAAAGTCACTTTTGTACATTTTTCTCGAATAATTCGAAAACCACTGCCTCTAGGGAAGCGCATTCCAATACAAAATTAAACTACATTAAGTTTTATATAAAAAGGCCTGTTCATTTTTTCTGTATGACTAATGGTTTTTACAGGTTAGCAAGGGAATATGAAAATCTTGCATGTGGTATCTGCAATCATTGCAGTTTGCATATAACTCATAGGTAGGGGCACCTGTATCAAGCTGTATACATAAATCATACGAGGTGCATTCAAGTTCTAAGGCCTCCGATTTTTTTTTCTCCGGACTGGAAAGAGATAGAAACATGCGCATTGTTTTAAAATGAGGCCACGTTCATTGTCAATATGTCCCAGAGATGGCAGCACCGTACGGCAGATAGAATTTTATCGCCAGTGGCGAGAATGAGAACTCTTTTATATACTTAAAATGGCGACGTTTTCCTTACTTGAAAAGAGTGCAATCATTCGTTTTCTGAATTTGCGTGGTGTGAAACCAATTGAAATTCATCGACAGTTGAAGGAGACATGTGGTGATGGAGTTATGGATGTGTCGAAAGTGCGCTCGTGGGTGTGACAGTTTAATGAAGGCAGAACATCGTGTGACAACAAACCGAAACAACCTCGGGCTCGCACAAGCCGGTCTGACGACATTATCGAGAAAGTGGAGAGAATTGTTTTGGGGGATCACCGAATGACCGTTGAACAGATCGCCTCCAGAGTTGGCATTTCTGTGGGTTCTGTGCACACAATCCTGCATGACGACCTGAAAATGCGAAAAGTGTCATCCAGGAGGGTGCCACGAATGCTGACGGACGACCACATGACTGCCCGTGTGGCATGTTGCCGAGCAATGTTGACGTGCTACGACAGCATGAATGGGACTTTCTTTCCGTCGGTTGTGACAATGGATGAGACGTGGATGCCATTTTTCAATCCAGAAACAAAGCGCCAGTCAGCTCAATGGAAGCACACAGATTCACCGCCACCAAAAAAATTTCGGGTAACCGCCAGTGCTGAAAAAGTGATGGTGTCCATGTTCTGGGACAGCGAGGGCGTAATCCTTACCCAATGCGTTCCAAAGGGCACTACGGTAACAGGTGCATCCCACGAAAATATTTTGAAGAACAAATTCCTTCCCGCACTGCAACAAAAACGTCCGGGAAGGGCTGCGCGTATGCTGTTTCACCGAGACAACGCACCCGCACATCGAGCTAACGTTACGCAACCGTTTCTTCGTGATAACAACTTTGAAGTGGTTCCTCATGCTCCCTACTCACCTGACCTGGCTCCTAGTGACTTTTGGCTTTTTCCAACAATGAAAAACACTCTCCGTGGCCGCACATTCACCAGCTGTGCTGCTATAGCCTCAGCGATTTACCAGTGGTCAAAACAGACTCCTAAAGAAGCCTTCGCCACTGCGATGGAATCATGGCGTCAGCGTTGTGAAAAATGTGTACGTCTGCAGGGCGATTACGTCGAGAAGTATCGCCAGTTTCATCGATTTCGGGTGAGTAGTTAATCAGAAAAAAAATCGGAGGCCTTAGAACTTGAATGCACCTCGTATAATAGGGTGAGAATCAATGTTCACCTGTTTGCTGATGATGCTGCAGTGTACGGGAAGGTACTGTTGAACGATACAGGGATGACTTTGACAGAATATGTATTTGATGTGAAGAATGAGAATGTGCTCTAAAAGCAGAGAAATGTCAGTTAATGCAGATGAGTACGAAAACAGATCTGTAATGATTGTACACAGAATTGGTAATGAATTGCTTGACACAGTCATGTCGACTGGATATCAGGACGTAATGTCGCAAAGGAAAACTAAATTGACCGAGCATGGAAGGACTGTGGTAGGGAATAGTCGATCTGCGTTCTTTTCCCATCTACAAAGCATTTAGAACCCTTGTGCAACCAATTCTTGAGTGTTGCTGAAAGGTTTGGGATCCCCCACCAGGTTGGAATATAAAAAGACATCAGAGCATTTCAGAGCCATGTTGTTAGATTTATTACCAGAAGGCTCAATCAGCACACATATGTTATAGATATGCTTTGTGATGTCAAATGGGAATTCCTAGAGCAGGGTCAGCCAAGATTTTGGCTCACAGGCCATGCCCTGGCACGAGTGCCAAAGCTCTCAGCCTCGCTTCACATTTCCCCCACCACGACGCCACCCTGCCTGAGCGTGTGAAGGGGGGAGAGGGGAAAACTGCGAATGCACAGCATTTAAATGGCAGTACAGTCGAACTGCATACGACTCGTTTTTATATTTCACATTTCTCCACAACATAGGTCACAAAGAAAATAAATTTTCAGTATTATTTAATCATTTGTGGCACACTGAAGACATGATATAACTTTCATCTGGTACAAACTGTTGGCATATGGGCAGATGCAGACAATTTTACGGAGTTTCGCACTCAATTTGCCACGTAATTTCGACTTATTTAGTTTCATAATCGAAAGAAAGTCTTCCACACAAATATGCCGATCGAAATATTGTAGCACTTTTGCAACCTCGTTATGGGGACTTGGAAACTCTAACTGAGGAAAGCAATGTAGACTTCCTGGATAGTTTTAACGTAAAACGATTTTTCATTAATACTGGAATTACCTTGCAGCCCAATCAGTTACATCTGGACATACACTGTGGCTTCAAATGACTCTGAGCACTATGGGACTTAACATCTGAGGTCATCAGTCCCCTAGAACTTAGAACTACTTAAACCTAACTAACCTAAGGACATCGCATACATCCATGCCCGAGGCAGGATTCGAACCAGCGACCGTAGCGGTCGCGCGGTTCCAGACTGAAGCGCCTAGAAGCGCTCGGCCAAACCGGCAGGCTACGCCGTGGTGCTTTAAACTGAAACGGCAAACGGTCTCGAAAACAGCTCAGAAACGAATGTAAGATTGGCAGTGTCCTCAAAATCTTTATAAAACTGGCCTTGTAGTACTTTCACGGTCACGATGAATTCTTCAAACCTCGCGTTTTCTTCAGTGCAAGTGAGCTTGACTGTCTTGGTCAGAATGTGTCCGCTTCACAGCACAGGCATTTAAATGCGTCCCAAGTAATCAGAAAGAAGGTACCTTGCAATGTCTTACTGTGGACAACCTACAGTCAAGTTGACTGAAAATGTGAAATCAGTAATGCATTGCAGGTGTTCTAATTTTAGTTCTTGGATTCCTGTGTCCTCCATAAGTTCAACAATAGCGAATTTTAAATTGAAAAATCTTTCCAGGCATCCCCCTTGGCTTAAGCAAGATACTTTGCAGTAATATACGAAGTATCCATACTCCTCGTTCAGTTCCACTATAACGTTCCTCTAAAATAAAATCTTTACAATTACATTGAATGAACTGTGCACATAACAAATAATTAACTTTTTTTCAAATAAATTCTTGATTGATTGTCTGATCTGTGCAATAGGTACTGAAATCGAATTATCGTGTGGCGTGTTGTATGTGCAATTGGTCTGCATACTTCTGTGTTATTGTTAGCAAAACCTTTATACGAATAGTTTGGGCAATGCAACTCCCAGTAACAATAAAGAAATACAGTCACTGCAAAATACATTCAGCCCCTTAGGCACTGAATCCTGGCCCTGTTCAAAAATGATAACTTTGGTCCCTGTGCCAATAACAAATAAATTGTAAGCGTGGGCTTCCGCGGCCGTTGTCATCTTCAATAAAATTCTTCAGGGCATCAGACCGCATCGTCATAATTTAAAATGCGCCAACGTTTCGGCCAGCGTTGCAGCTAGCCTTCATTCAGCGAATATTTAAGAGATTCGTTCTGAGCTGCAGCAAGAAATTATTGACCTGCAGTGTGACAGAGAATACAGAGACAGATATCAGATAAAGAAAAACATTTCGGAATTCTACAGACACTTCCCTCAGGATAGATTTCCTCGTTTGCACAAACTGGCGGCTACAATAATATCAATGTTCGGTTCCACGCATGTTTGTGAACAACTGTTCTCTGCAATGAAATGTAACAAGACGCGCCTGAGAAACGCATTGTCTGATCGAAATTTAAACTGCACGCTGCGCCTAAAATGCACAAAAACAATTACTCCGAACATAGACGCAATTTTAAAGGGCAAAAAGTACAAGATAACCGAGAATCCCACACTTCAGTGACACCTTTTATTGTGTAACAGTTCACAAATTAATGCGAATGTAGAGGCATACACTAAACTAATAAAATTATGTGGCACGTGTAAATTCTCCTTTATTTGTTTCATTTGTCGCAGTAATAATTCGTGAGTGATATCCCTGCAGGAATACAGGGTGTTTCAAAAATGACTGGTATATTTGAAACGGCAATAAAAACTAAACGAGCAGCGATAGAAATACACCGTTTGTTGCAATATGCTTGGGACAACAGTACATTTTCGGGCGGACAAACTTTCGAAATTACAGTAGTTACAATTTTCAACAACAGATGGCGCTGCAAGTGATGTGAAAGATATAGAAGACAACGCAGTCTGTGGGTGCGCCATTCTGTACGTCGTCTTTCTGCTGTAAGCGTGTGCTGTTCACAACGTGCAAGTGTGCTGTAGACAACATGGTTTATTCCTTAGAACAGAGGATTTTTCTGGTGTTGGAATTCCACTGCCTAGAACACAGTGTTGTTGCAGCAAGACGAAGTTTTCAATAGAGGTTTAATGTAACCAAAGGACCGAAAAGCGATACAATAAAGGATCTGTTTGAAAAATTTCAACGGACTGGGAACATGACGGATCAACGTGCTGGAAAGGTAGGGCGACCGCGTACGGCAACCACAGAGGGCAACGCGCAGCTAGTGCAGCCGCGGCCTCGGGTTTCCGTTCGCCGTGTTGCAGCTGCGGTCCAAATGACGCCAACGTCCACGTATCGTCTCATGCGCCAGAGTTTACACCTCTATCCATACAAAATTCAAACGCGGCAACCCCTCAGCGCCGCTACCGTTGCTGCACGAGAGACATTCGATAACGATATAGTGCACAGGATTGATGACGGCGATATGCTTGTGGACAGCATTTGGTTTACTGACGAAGCTTATTTTTACCTGGACGGCTTCGTCAATAAACAGAACTCGCGCATATGGGGAACTGAAAAGCCCCATGTTGCAGTCCCATCGTCCCTGCATCCTCAAAAAGTACTGGTCTGGGCCGCCATTTCTTCCAAAGGAATCATTGGCCCCTTTTTCAGATCCGAAACGATTACTGCATCACGCTATGGCGGTACAAACTGCCTTAGACGACACTGCGAACACCTCGTGGTTTATGCAAGATGGTGCCCGGCCACATCGCACGGCCGACGTCTTTAATTTCCTGAATGAATATTTCGATGATCGTGTGATTGCTTTGGGCTATCCGAAACATACAGGAGGCGGCGTGGATTGGCCTCCCTATTCGCCAGACATTGAACCCCTGTGACTTCTTTCTGTGGGGACACTTGAAAGACCAGGTGTACCGCCAGAATCCAGAAACAATTGAACAGCTGAAGCAGTACATCTCATCTGCATGTGAAGCCATTCCGACAGACACGTTGTCAAAGGTTTCGGGTAATTTCATTCAGAGACTACGCCATATTATTGCTACGCATGGTGGATATGTGGAAAATATCGTACTACAGAGTTTCCCAGACCGCAGCGCCATCTGTTGTTGAAAATTGTAACTACTGTAATTTCGAAAGTTTGTCTGCCTGAAAACGCACTGTTGTCCCAAGCATATTGCAACAAACGGTGTATTTCTATCGCTGCTCGTTTAGTTTTTATTGCCGTTTCAAATATACCGGTCATTTTTGAAACACCCTGTACATTGATTGGCGGCAGCTGTTGTGTGCCCCACGTGACTCTCCCCACTCTCCGCTCTGGTCTGGTAGTGGGGGTAGCGTGCTCGCGCTGCTCCGTGCTCGCGCCTTGCTGCTCACAGCTTGCTCCGCGAGCACGTATGTTGTGAAGCCCTGTCCTAGAAGGAGCGAGCGAAGCCGAATGAAAGGCCGAGTTTCAGCCAGCACGCTGCGCGCACGCGCCACGGCGTGACAGACTTCACGTCTGGCATTTGGAGGTGGCTGCAGAACGATTCTGCTACCGGCAACGTATTCTCACATTTTGCATAAGGACCACGAAGACAAGAGAAATAAGGTCTCCTGCGCAGCCATATAGACACGCGCTTCTCCCTCGCTCCATTTGCGATTAGAAAGGGGAATGAAATGACTAGTAGTCATACACGGTACCATCCGCCACAGACCATAATGCACCTTGTGGAGTAGTTGTGTAGACACAGAATACTCTACGACAAGGAGTTCCTTCATACTGCAAGCAATAGTACTTTTATTTCAGCCACAGCACATAATGCATCGTTTGATCAAGACTTTAAGCTATTCCAAAGGTTCTGGAGGCCAATAGGACAGGGCATTTCGTGTAAGGCCTTTAGGAAACGAAATAACGTTGCCCACGGGGAAATTGCAACGGTTATTTCTCAAGAATGACAGACACTTCCTGTGACGTTTGCAAGTGAAAGGCGATAATGCCTATAAGGTAGAGAAAGAGCCCACTAGGGTCCGATTACAAGATTGGTGTTGAACATGTTGAGTACATCATGTCCTGCAAGTATTTAGGGATAATTCCTATGGGACGATGACGTGAAATGAGCAGTAGGCAAAGTGGATGCAATAATTCTGGGAGAGGGGAATGTGTCTGTTACAGAAATTGAATGCTAGGTGGTAGTACGACCAATTCTACAACAGTGTTCCACTTTCTGGGGCTCTCATCAAGTATGCATCACAAGAGCCATCGGACGAATTCAGATACGTGTTGCCTGGTATTATTATTGGCTCTCGACACGTATCGAATGCGAGAAAGGTGAGTGTTTAAATGTCTCGTTGTGGACTGCAGCTAATCCAATTTTGTACTCACGGTACCTACAGGAGTGATACATGGTGGGTTGTAGTACATTTCGGGAGTCATCATTTAGAACTGGTTCTTGAAACTCTGAAATTACGCTTTCTCAGGAAATTTGCATCTATCTTAAGGCGTTCATAGCTTGTTCGAGCATCTTCATGACACTTTTCCACAGGTGACAAAAACCTGCGACCATTCGTACTGCCCTTGTCTGTATACGTTCAATATATTCTGTTATTCCTGTTTGGATGAGCGCCATACAGCAGAGGATTATTCTATGATAGGACGCATGGGTGATTTGTAAGCAGTCTCCTTTGTAAACTAATTGCATTTCCACAGTGTTCTGCCAATACCGAAGTCTATCACCCACTTTAACTGCAACTGAGTCTATGACTCATTCTATTTCATATCCCTACAAATCTCAGTTGTTTGAAGCAGGATTCCAATATTACGGTATATTAATGATTTTTACTTATGGACCTTCTGACAGCAACTGAATAAAACACAATTTTAGTGCCATACGCGTTTCGCCTTTATTTTCTGCAAGGCATCATCAGTGGCATGGAATATGTACATATGTTAGCTATTATATTTACATTTATGTCATTGTGCCTATAGGTTATAAACAGTTCTGGTGGTTGGTATTTCCTATTAAGTAGTAATGTTTTGAACTGTACTTACAGGTTTCGTGGACAATTTCCTACATATTACGCTCCTGTTGCATTTTTGGTGTTGCTCTTCTTCTTATGAACACCAATTTGCGGTTTTTTCCCCATTCCACAACACTATGCACTGAACGCTTGTTTTAAAAGCAACACACACACACAGCACAAAAAAATATATATCACACCAAAAAACACTCACACACACACACACACATACACAAACGCACACACAAATGCATACACGAACAGACCACAGATATTTCAATAGTTACACTCATAAATTTGGCAATAACATTCGATCTTTGGCAAAAACATTTGACAGTCGGTAACAGAAACCACAACATTGCTTTAAAACAAGCGTTCAGTGCATAGTGTTGTGGAATGGGGAAAAAAACCGCAAATTGGCGTTCATAAGAAGCAACACCATAAGAAGCAACACCAAAAATGCAACAGGAGCGTAATATGTAGGAAATTGTCCACGAAACCTGTAAGTACAGTTCAAAACATTACTACTTAATAGGAAATACCAACCACCAGAACTGTTTATAACCTATAGGCACAATGACATAAATGTAAATATAATAGCTAACATATGTACATATTCCAGGCCACTGATGATGCCTTGCAGAAAATAAAGGCGAAATGCGTATGGCACTAAAACTGTGTTTTACTCAGTTGCTGTCAGACGGTCCATAAGTAAAAATTATTAATATACCGTAATATTACACGCAACTGAGGAAGACAGGACTATAAAAGTTGAAGACGTCAGGTTTCCAATCTTTGCAGCAAGATTTCAGTCTGACTTAATGGCACTGATGGCATAGCCAACCAATGAATCATGTCATATCCAATCAAAAGAATGCATAAAGTTGTACTTAGTAGTAATTCCACCAAGAGAATCCACGAAGATAATTCTGACTGGGTTCTCCAAGGTTCAATCTTAGGTCCACTACTGTTTCTCGTATGTGTAAATGATCTACACTCTAATGTGCAACAAGCAGAATTAGTTCTTTTTGCAGGTGACACCAGTATTGTAATATCTCCCAGTGTTAATACAGAAATGGAAGAAATGGTGAACGAAGTTCTCAGAAGTATCATTGACTGGTTTTCTGCGAATCGCATTCACAAAGACACATCATATTCAGTTCTGCACCTCTAGGGGTACTGCACCAGTGATACATGTAACACCTGGTGATGAAATAAACACAGAGTGGAAACTTCAAAATTCTTAGGTGTCCATCCTGATGAAAATTTAAATTAGAAAAAACCCATTTGGTAACTCCAAAAACAGCATAGTTCAGCCACATTTGCACTTAGAATCATAGCAATTTTTGGGTAGAGCGAAATCAGTAAGTTGACATATTTTCATTCAGTAATGCCAAATGGAATAATGTTCTGAGGTAACTCATATTTAAGAAAGAAGGTCTTCATTGTCCACAAACGTTCTGTAAGAATAATATGTGGTGCTCAGCTGTGATCATCTTGTAGACATCTGTTTAATGAGTTGGGCATTCTGACTACTGCTTCACAGTAAATTTATTCCCTCTTGAAGTTTGTTGTAAGTAATCCACTACAGTTCAAAAGGAATGATGAGGTTCATAATTACAACACTAGAAGAAAAAATGACATTCATTACTCAACATTAAGGTTGTTTTTAGAAAAGAAAGGTATGCACAACGCTACAACAAAAATTTATGACCACTTACCCAGTGATATAAAATGTCTAACAGACAGTAAGATAAAATTTGAAAATAAATTGAAAAAGTTTCTTCTTAACAGCAACTTCCATTCCGCAGAAGAATTTCTGTGTTTGTAATGTGGAAAAGGTGGTGGGTAGGAATTGCTAACTCAATCTGTATATCTTGTTCTCATTTGAGGGTAAAATTGTATGGCGATGTTTAGAGTAAAAATAGATGTACAAATTAATTTTCAATATAAATGTAAACTGACTCGTTCCATGTCATGATGATTTATCGTGCAAAATGCTCCATGGAACATGAAAATAACTAACTAACATTTTTGCAGCATTTTTCAGACAGTGCTTCATTATGGATTGCTGCACCATCTACAAAATGTCTGATGTTACTATTAACATAGACTGCTAAGTCATTAATACACAACGTGAGCAGTAAGGGCCCCATCTCACTTCCCTGGGGCACACTGGAAGCTACTTCTGCATCTCTCCATCCAAGCTCAGCTGCTGCATCCTCCGTACCATAAATCCCCTATCCAGTCACCAATTTTGCTTTGTGTTCCATGTGGTCATATGGTGGTACCAGAAATACACTCCTCCACACACTTGCAGGCGGTTTGTGGATTATAGATGGAGAGACAGGCAGGTTTAGAACTGTTCCTCTGAAGGCGCAGCAGCGACAGGCGCGGTGATGCAGTGGCGATGGCTCTCGACTTGTGCTGTGAAGAATGGCAGTCCAACTTCTCGTCTGGCCATCCAGATCTACAAGCGACCATCAAATGAAAACCAAACACGTGGCATAATTGGACCATGGAATGGTTCTGTTCACAAGGAATCACCATACACGTTAAGACATCTGTCCCATTAGGAGAAGAGGCGATCAATATCTATTTCATAGAATGTCATCGGCCACTGACAGATACACAACTGCACTCACTCTTGCACTTCCTCATCAGACTGAAACCGACATCCATGCATGTCTTTTTCAGGTTGCCAAGGATGTGAAAATCACACTTAGAAAAATGTGGATTGTGTGGAGTTTGTTGCAGTGTTTCCCAACCAAATCATTGGAGCATAGTTTTCGTCTGATTGGCAGCATGGGGGAGAGCGTTACCTTGCAACATGATGATTCCGTCCAACACCATAACTGAGCGTTTTAACTTTATGGCATGTCACAGTTTCTGCAAAGTGTTTCCATAGCGTTGCACACTGACTGTGGTTCCATGCTTGAGGAACATGACGACCAGAGTACCTCTGCACTTGAAGAAGGAGGTCATCATGATCTCCCCAGTACTTGTGTGAACATCTTTGGATATCTTTGATGGGGGAGATGTGGGATGTTTCGCCTGTTGGTTTTGTCATTTGCCCTCAGGTTGTCAGAATGCTGCCCAGTGTCCTCGTGTTATTCGATAACACCTGTCCCCATACTGTCAATCAGACGAAGGCTATGCTACAGCAATTTGGTTGGGAAACACTGCACCATTCTCTGAACATCACAGTATGACTCTGACGTGTTTGGCGACCTGAAGAAAGACATGCATGGATATCGGTTTCAGTCGGATCAGGAAGTGCAAGAGTGGGTGTCATTATGGATCCATCAGTGGTAGACCATGTTCTATAAAGAATGAACTGATCGTCTCATCTCCCAATTGGGTCAAATGGCTCTGAGCACTATGCTACTTAACTTCTGAGGTCATCAGTCGCCTAGAACTTAGAACTAATTAAACCTAACTAACCTAAGGACATCACACACATCCATGCCCGATGCAGGATTCGAACCCGCGACAGTAGCGGTCGCCCGGTTCCAGACTGTAGCACGTAGAACCACACCGCCACTCTGGCCAGCTCTCCCAATTGGATGATTCCTTTTGAATGGGACCATTCCATGATTCCATTGTGGTGGGTGTTTAGTTTTCATTTGACCATCTCTTATATGTTCCTCATTCCACCCCAATAACTGAGTGGTCAGCGGTCTGTCAGCGCCCAGGTTCGATCCCTGGCTGGGTCGGAGATTTTCTCTGCTCAGGGACTGGGTGTTGTGTTGTCCTCATTATCATTTCATCATCATCAGTGGAAGGCAACCACCACTGGAATCACTTCCCTAGACGCTCACGCTGTGGACCTCTCTGACGAGGCTTCCCCCACGACAAGACCCGCCATAAGGCAGAACACAAAGTTATTTATATGTTCCTCGGGGTATTCTCAAGGGGGGTAGGACGTGAAACAGGCCCCGACTTGGAGCAGGAGAGGCACCACAGGACATTTTAATTTCCACTGTCTATACTTTTACAAATAAATTCATAAAACTTTGTTAGCATGTCCAGGAAGGATTCAGGATTCACACTCATAGCAGAGGAAGTTCAAAAACATAACAAAACAAATTTTTTTACGTGTGAAATTTCATCATTTTTGCACTTGGTATTGGCTGCATTTGTTGCTATAGGTACACTTTTCTTCATAAGTAAGAGAGATTCTTCTATGTATTTTGCACAACATACAAACCATACTTACAGGTGTATGTAACTCTAGAATTTTCCAAATCTGTTAAAAACTGTGGTAAAAATGGAGATAATTAACTATAAAATTCGAGTTTTCTCTAAACACAAAGTTTAAAACGTAACAGCCGATTCATTTTTCCATAGATTAAATAAATTCTAGAGTTTCATACACCTGTAAGTATGTTTTGTAAGCTGTGCAAAATTAATCGAAGAATCTCTGTTACTTATGAAGAAAAGTATACCTGTAGCAACAAATGCAGCCAACAGTAAGTGAAAAAAATCATGAAATTTCACGTTTAAAAAATATAATTTTTTCGTGTTTTTGAACTTCCACTGCTATGAGTGTGAATCCTGAATCCTTCCTGGTCATGCTGACAAAGTTTTATGAATTTATTTGTAAAAGTATAGACAGTGCAAATTAAAATGTCCTGTGGTGCCTCTCCTTCTCGAAGCTGGCCCGTTTGACATCCTACCCCCCGTAAGTCTCCTAAGCCGAATGCACAGATGGTTCCGCTATAAAGGGCACAGCTGATCTCCTTCCTCATCCTGCCTTCATCTGTAATGACTTAGTGCTGTGTGGGACATTGAGTAATCCTTCTTCTTCCCACAGAGGTGCAGCATTTGCCAGAGGTGAAAGTGCCAGTGGTTCGGGTAGTGGTGGTGGAGGAGGAGGAGAAGAAGCAGCAGCCTCCCTCACCGTCACCCTCCAGGAGGGCGTCCTTTTCTGGAGAACTCCGGAGCAGGCCGACAGCGCCCGCAGTGGCAGCTCCGAGGCCGTGGTCGCCCACGCCTCAGCCATCTGCTGCTGCCGCAGGGGACCAAGGTCAGTACAAGAAAAGGAACCACTCCGAGACTGTCCTGGCACGGTCGCCATCACAAAAAAGCTCTACAGTCGCCACTTTCTGGGGGTTACTTCCTGCAAAGGAGTCACTGGATGTTGCTCTCCTACGTTGTAGCCCAGATCACTCAAGAAACAGATTGCCCGATCGCTTGGCCTAGCAGGCAATCTTTGTCAGGGAATGGCCACCAGGCAGCGACAGCGCCACGCCCTCACTTGTGGCACCAACCACTAGATGGCACTCCGTTCTGTGAAATATGTGGCAACATCGTCCGAACGCGTGCAGCTTTCACTGTCTGGCGTCTGTGAAGTACAGATGTTTCTGACATACCGGTGGTAGTGGATCGAGTCGTCATGTCGATTGCCTGCGAGTATATGAACTGTAGAAGGAGTAGACGGACAAATCCTGAACTAAAGATGTTCAGATTTCACGTCAAAGATAAAGAAATGTTACAGAAGTGGATTTTCAGTCAATGAATTAGTTACGAGTAAGAATTAATAGAGCCCTAAGCATTTGATCCTATCTAAATTTTGTCGACCTCATATTCTGATATAACGTGGCAGCCCTTCCTTTATTTTTTCGAAGATATCGTTGTTAAGTGCGTACATGAAATTATATTCGTTTACATCTAACAGTAATCAAATAGAAAATGTGGTTACACTTAACAAAGCTTACAGAAATACTTAGAAAGGAATCTAAATCTGTTTCTTAAACTTATTTACAGTCTCAATGTGAAAAATATATTGTCGTTATAACTCACCTAATCCCTATACATACTCTATGCAAAATAAATAATTCTGTCGGTAATGTCAGGACGCGAAACCCACTGATCGATACACTATTTGTCAGTAAATTAACTGATTATATTTCAAAGACGTTGAGAAGATTTTGAAAGCTTTATAGTGTTAACCTACACGTGGAGATCTCTTCTACCACCATCATCCGTATCAGAAGAGCTGTATAACAAAGAAGCAATAGATGGCATGGAAGGAGAGTGTAAAACCTATGCGACTGTAATACAGTCTGCGTTTCAACAGTAACTCGCGAGAAATGTTTGTGTGTTACTTTTCATTTATTTCATTTCGCATATGATTGTGAGAAGTATCCCTACAGTAGAAATAAACTTCGTTTGTAGAAATACAGGAGCTAATATACAAACTTCGATGGAAAACTCGGGAAAAACCACAGCCGATCATGAGTTACAGTCAGCCGTGTGACGAATGCATTTCGCGTGCAGCGCTCTAGCCGAACACAAATCAGTCTAATTCACGTCACCGAAGATGCAGCGTTGCCAATTCCGTGACATGGACAGGTCAGTTAGCATTGTAGCGTCGCCTGCGACATCTGTTGACCGACGGGAAAACTATTTTTACGGTTGTCCGTTCCGCCGTAAGGACGGTCAATCTGTTTCTTATGTGATCTGGGGTTGTACATAAAGGGCGTCTAGGTTAAACATATAATAATATAAAAGTAACAACCCGGGATGTAGCTCAGATATTTATTGGCGGTTCACTGCTGCAAGTATAGCACTCCGTCCTCAGGTCACGAGTGGCCTACCGGGACCATCCGACCGCCGTGTCATCCTCAGCTGAGGATGCGGATAGGAGGGGTGTGGGGTCAGCACACCACTCTTCCGGTCGTTATGATGGTATTCTTGACTGAAGCCGCTACTATTTGGTCGAGTAGCTCCTCAATTGGCATCACGAGGCTGAGTGCACCCCGAAAACTGGCAACAGCGCATTGCGGCACGGATGGTCACCCATCCAAGTGCCGACCACGGCCGACAGCGCTTAACTTCGGTGATCTCACGGGAACCGGTGTACCCACTGTGGCAAGGCCGTTGCCTACTGCTGCAAGTATGGGAACTCAAAATGTTTTCTGTGTTTGCTTGAAGCGCTTGTTACCAAGTGAGAATGTGTGTGACTCCTTTGTTCACGTAAACGCATGTCAGTAGCCACGTGGACTTTTTCTCGCAGAGCGAAGCTTACGAAGTCGGTCAATCACGCCAGGCACTCAGTTCCAGAGGCCACCATGGTTTAATAGCCGTGTTATAAAAGCACTACGTAAACAAAGACCACTTCATCTCAGATTCAAGAGAAGTAAAAACCTAGGTGACAAACAAAAGCTGAACGAAGCGAAAATGAGCGTAAGGAGAGTAATGAGACAAGCGTTCAATGTATTTGAAAGTAAGACGTTGTCAACCGACCTGAGTAAAAACCCTAAGAGATATTGATCGTAGGTAAAATTAGTAAGTTGGTCAAAATCGTTATTTATTCGCTCAGCGACCACACCGGCACCGAACCGGAACATAACAGAGTGAAGGCCGAAATAATGAATTCGGTCTTTGGAAGTTGTCCCTCCTTTCAATCGTTGTACGAACGTCGAAATGGCAGATATTGACATAACTGATTACGGAACTGAAAAGCAGCCACAATCGCTTAGTATTGGAAAGGCGCCAGGACGAGATGAGTTACCTATAAGTTTCGAAGATCCAACGCGTGATAAAAGAAGTATAAAATTTCAGTTAACTGATACTTGAATGATCCGTGTTGAAAAAAAAATGACTGTGGCGTACTGTCGGTAGTTGCTTTACAGTAGCCGAGAGAATTTTTGCAGAAAAAAAAAAAAAAAAAAAAATCAATTTGCTAACGAGCTGTTTTTGATCTAGGAAACGAGTCAAACAGTGTATATCTTTAATTAAAGCCCACTGATGATGCTATACTACAATAAATCGAAACACATCTGGTGAGAAAAAGACATTTTCACGTAGTTGTAATGGCAGAACAAGAATACACTCAGAATAAAAGTGAATGCATATCATGTATCATTCATTACTCACTAGAAATACAAATTCCTCAAATTTGTCACATGTAAGAAAAAATTAATGCTACCATACAAGTGTTATATTTTACAACACATTGTCAGTTAACTTTCTCCTATTTTCTACACTTCATTTATATGTAAATAGTTTTTGATGTTGCTGAGCAACATTCATACAGTAATTTTTTAAATGAATGCACCGCAATTTCACTGTATTGTTGTTTATTTAATTATGACCCAGGTTTCGGCCTTTTGTGCCATTTTCAAGTGACTGAGTGTATGTCATTAACGTATATTGCAGGACATCAAGCTCAAAATCTGGCATTTCGTGGGCTGCCAATATTTTTCTTAATTTATGACCAATTTTGACCTTGATGTCCCGCTATACAAGTTAATGACATAAGCTCAATCACCTGAAAATGGCATAAGAGGCCGAATTGGATCGTAATTAAATAAACAACAATAAGTCAAATGCCGGTGAGTTCATTTAAAAATCATTTATAGGTATGAAGTGCATTGTTGACCCGGAACAAATAAATCTCACTCCTTTAGGTAAATTCCCAGAGACAGTCGTTGTTCTGAAAAAAATCGAAAACTTCGCTCTCAGTATCAATTATTACTTTCTCGTGTTCCGTTGCTGCTCTCTGCTGGCAATTATTATCAGATACTCGCCCACGCTGTTTTGTCACACTGTTCTTACAGCACGGCTCCATCGTCTAGTAAAAAGTATCTTTCCACAATCTATGCCCAACTACTTAAAACATCAAGGAAAAGACATAACTTCAGATGCTTATAACATTTTACGATATTCCCATCACGTTACAAAATACACTAGGACAAAAGAAAACTGAATGAACCCTGACAAGACGAAGACAAATTATTAATAATTTTAGAGACTGCCTTGTAACAGCCACGCTAAGGCGGACGCGCATCTGATCCCTCATATGTGCACTGGTGTTTACTCCCAGACACATGTACACTACTGGCCATTAAAATTACTACACCACGAAGAAGACGTGCTACAGACGCGAAATTTAACCGACAGGAAGAAGATGCTGTCATATGCAAATGATTAGCTTTTCAGAGCATTCACACAAGATTGGCGCTGGTGGCGACACCTACAACGTGCTGACATGAGGAAAGTTTCCAACCGATTTCTCATACACAAACAGCAGTTGACCGGCGTTGGCTGGTGAAACGTTGTTGTGATGCTTCGTGTAAGGAGCATAAATGCGTAACATCACGTTTCCGACTTTGGTAAAGGTCGGATTGTAGCCTATCGCGATTGCGCTTTATCGCATCGCGACATTGCTACTCGCATTGGTCGAGATCCAATAACAGAATATGGAATCGGTGGGTTCAGGAGGGTAATACTGAACGCCGTGCTGGATCCCAACGGCCTCGTACCACTACCAGTCGAGATGACAGGCATCTTATCCGCATGGCTGTAACGGATCGTGTAGCCACGTCTCGATCCCTCAGTCAACAGATGGGGACGTTTGGAAGACAACAACAATCTGCACGAACAGTTCGACGACGTTTGCAGCAGCAGGGACTATCAACTCGGAGACCATGGCAGCGGTCACCTCTGACGCTGCATCACAGACAGGATCGCCTGCGATGGTGTACTCGACGACGAACCTGGTTGCACGAATGGCAAAACGTCATTTTTTCGGATGAATCCAGGTTATGTTTACAGCATCATGATGGTCGCATCCGTGTTTGGCGACATCGTGGTGAACGCACATTGGAAGCGTGTATTCGTCATCACCATACTGCCTTATCACTCGGCGTGATGGTATGAGGTGCCATCGGTTAGACGTCTTGGTCACCTCTTGTTCGCTTTGACGACACTTTGAACAGTGGACGTCACATTTCAGATGTGTTACGACCCGTGGCTCTACCCTTCATTCGAATCCTGCGAAACCTTACATTTAAGCAGGATAATGCACGACCGCATGTTGCAGGTCCTGTACGGGACTTACTGGATACAAAAAATGTTCGACTGCTGCCCTGGCCAGCACATTCTCCAGATCTCTCACCTATTGAAAACGTCTGATCAATGGTGGCCGAGCAACTAGCTCGTCACAATACGCCAGTCACTACTCTTGATGAACTGTGGTATCGTGTTGAAGCTGCATGGGCAGCTGTACCTACACGCCATCCAAGCTCTGTTTGACTCAATGCCCAGGCGTGTCAAGGCCATTATTACGGCCAGAGGTGGTTGTTCTGGGTTCTGATTTCTCAGAATCTATGCACCCAAATTGCGTAAAAATGTAATCACATGTCAGTTCTGGTATAATGTATTTGTCCAATGAATACCCGTTTATCATCTGCATTTCTTCTTGGTGTAGCAATTTTAATGGCCAGTAGTGTATGACTTGACTGACTGCAGCTGTGAGTCGTTCATCGTGTGTTCAAAGGCTACGGCGCCCTCGCGTTGCACGACGGTACGTCACGATGCTGTGTTTTCCGCAGGAGCAGAAGATGCTGAGAGCCGTAACCGGTTCGAGCGGGCGCGCATGTTCTTCCAGTCGCTGGAGAAGTCGCAGGGCTCCAGCAGCAGGTCGGGCTCCCTGGACTCGGCTCCCCCATTCGCGGAGGCCGAAGATAGCCTCTCCAGCCAGAGGACTAAAGGACATAACAGGTACATACCTAACTCTCATTCCAGTACGTGAGTAACCTCTGTAACATGCCGGTATGTGTACTGCTGCCAATCTACTTTATCAAAAGCAAAGTAAAACTATAGTAGCGAACGTCAGCATCGCCAGCATGTTTAAATGTTATTAAAATCGTTATGTCCAACAAATGTATAGAGACTTACCACATAAAAAAACTGATCCGTCATACACAATACAAATTTCTGAACGCACTGTTAACTGAGGATGCAACTCTCTCTCCATTGTAGATATGATATTACACAAAAGCGTGAAAGAAATTGGTATAGCTATGCCTATTCAAATACAGAGATACTCTGAAGAGCCAAAGAAACTGGTGCACCTGTGGGATATCATGTAGAGCCCTCGCGAGCATGCAAAAGTGCCGCAACACGACGTGGCATGGCCTTGACTAATGTCTGAAGTAGTGCTGGAGCGAACTGGTACGATGAATCTTGTAGAGCTGTCCATAAATCGGTAAGAGTACCACGGGGGGTGGAGATCTCTTCTGAACAGCACGTTACAAGTCATCCCAGACATATGCACTCCGTCGTCAGGCCACAATTGACCCATCGGGACCATCCGACCGCCGTGTCATCCTCAGCTGAGTACGCGGATAGGAGGAGCGTGTGGTCAGCACACCTCTCTCCCAGTCGTTATGATGGTTTTCTTTGACCGGAGCCACTACTATGCGGTCGAGTAGCTCCTCAATTGGTATCACGAGGCTGAGTGAACCCCGAAAATCGGCAACAGCGCATGGCGGCCTGGATGGTCACCCATCCAAGTGCTGTCCACGCCCGACAGCGCTTAACTGCAGTGATCTGACGGGAACCGCTATATCCACTGCGGCAAGGCCGTTGCCTCATCCCAGATATACTCAATAATATTCGTGTCTGGGGAGTTTCGTGGCCAGCGGAGGTCTTTAGACTCAGAAGAGTGTTGCTGGAACCACTCTGTAGCATTTTTGGACGTGTGGGGTGACGCAGTTCCTCTGCCGTAATTGTCCACTTCCGTCGGAAGGCACAATGGACATGACTATGAAGGTGCTCAGACAGGATGCTTATGTAGGTGTCGCCTGTCGGAGTCGTATCTAGGGGTATCAGGGGTCCCATATCACTCCAACTGGACACGCACCACACCACTACACAACCTCCACCAGCTTGAACAAATACCCTGATGACATGCAGGGTCCATGGGTTCATCATGCTGTCTCCATACCCGTACACGTCCATCCGCTCGATACAATTTGAAACGACACTCGTCCGACCAGGCGTCATGTTTCCAATCATCAACAGTCCAATGTCAGTGTTAACGGGCCCAGGCAAGGCATATGGCTTTGTGTCGTGCAGTCAACAATATACGATTGGGCCTTCGACTCCAAAAGCTCATATCGATGACGTTTCGTTGAATTATTCGCCGCTGACACTTGTTGATAACCCAACATTGAAATCTGCAGCAGTTTTGGAAGGCTTGCACTTCTGTCACGTTGGACGATTCTCTTCAGTTGTCGTTGCTCCCGTTCTCAAAGGATCCTTTTCCGGCTGCAGCAATGTCGAAGATTTGGTGTATTACCTGATTCCTCATATTCACGGTACGATCGTGAAATGGTCGAACCGGAGAATCCCCACTTCATCACTACCTCCGAGATGCTGTGTCCCATCGCACGTTTGCCGACTTCACCACGTTCAAGCTTGCTTGATGGTTGATAACCACCGGCCGTTGTGGCCGAGCGGTTCTAGGCGCTTCAGCCCGGATACGCGCTGCTGCAACGGTCGCAGGTTCGAATCCTGCCTCGGACATGGATGTGTGTGATGTCCTTAGGTTAGTTAGGTTTAAGTAGTTTTATGTCCAAGGGACTGATGACCTCAGATGTTAAGTGCCATAGTGCTTAGAGATGCATTAGATTAGCATGGATCTTCTTAGTTAAAGGTAAGCAAAGGATTGGAGACCGAGGATCAATGGCTTGACGACTAATTCCAAGGCTTTCATCCTCAGTTACCCAGAGTGGAGGGACTAAAACTTCTTCCTTTCCTATCTTCTTTCCTCTTCTTTATTCTAACCTAAATTTTTGTATTTCTTTATCAAAATTTAAACTTCATGTAAATTTTTGTTAAACGGTTTGGGGAAGCTGCCGTAAAGAAAAGAAAAGGAAGATAAATAGCAAACGAAGGTCACCAAGTAAAAGAAAACAGAATAAAGGAGACAAAAACAAAACACGATCAACTATGATCCGTCTCCACGTGGCGGGACATTGGCAACGGTGCTAGCGGATGCGGGAAATGGTGTGGAGGTGCAGCCATATCAGCGCCCATATACCGATCGCAGCGGCTAAGTGGTCAATCAGCAGTTAGGTGGTGGGTCGTAAAAGCAGGGCGGCAAGTGAAAAAAAAATTGTGCTTAGAGCCATTTGAACCATTTTTGACAGCCTGACATTGTAGCAGGTGTCACCGATTTAAAAACTGCGCCAGACACTTGTTGTCTTACATAGGAGTTGCCGACCGCAGCGCCGTATTCTGCCTGTTTTACATACCTCTGTATTTGAATCCGCATGCCTGTACCAGTTTCTTTGGCTATTCCAAGAATGTAAACAGGCAGGCTACGACACTGCGGTCGGCAACGCCTATGGAAGACAAGAGTCTGGCGCAGTTGTTAGATCGGTTACTGATGCTACGGTGGCTGGTTATCAAGATTTAAGTGAGTGTCAGCGTGGTGTTATAGTTGGCGCAACTGCGATGGGGCACCACAGTATCTCCGAGGTAGCGATGAAGTGCGGATTTTCCTGTACGACCATTTCACGAGTGTACCGTGAATATCAGGAATCCGGCGAAAGATCAAATCTGCAACATCGCTGCAGCCAAAAGAAAAATCCTGCAAGAAAGGGAACAACGACGACTAAAAAGAATCGCTCAACGTCACAGAAGTGCAAACTTTCCAAAACTGCTGCAGATTTCAATATTGGGTTATCAGCAAGTGTGAGCGTACGAACAGTTCGACAAAGCATAATCGACATGGGCTTCCAGAGCCGAAGACCCACTCGTGTTGCTCTTGATGACTTCACGACACAAAGGTTTACGCTTCGCCTGGGCCCATCAACATCGACATTGGACTGTTGATGACTGGAATCACGTTGCCTGGTCGAGCGTGTCTCGTTTCAAATTGTATATAGCGGATGGACGCGTACGAGTGTGGAGACAGCCTCATGAATCCATGGACCCTGCATGCCAGGAGGGGACTGCTCAAGGTGGTGGAGGGTCTCTTATGATGTGGACCGTGTGCAGTAGGGGTGATATGGGATCCCTGACACGTTTAGATACGACTCTGACAGGTGACACGTACGTAAGCATCCTGCCTGATCACCTGCATCCATTCGTGTCCATTGTGCATTCCGACGGACTTGGGCAAATCCAGCAGCACAATGCAACACCCCACACGTCCAGCATTGCTGCGTAGTGGCTCCAGAAACACTCTTCTGAATTCAAACACTTCCGCTGGCCACCAAACTCTCAAGACATGAACATTATTGAGAATATCCGGGATGCTTTCCTACGTGCTGTTCAAAAGAGATTCTCACCCCGTCGCACTCTCACAGATTTATGGACATCCCTGCAGAATTCATGGTGTCACTTCTCTCCATCACTACGTCAGACATTAGTAGAGGTCGTATTGCGGCACTTCTGCGTGCTCGTGAGGGCCCAACACTATATTAGGCAGGTGTAGCAGTATCTTTGGCTCTTCAGTGTAGTATGTATAAATCAGAAATTTCCTATATCGAAGCTCCTCAGTTATCCACTGTCGGCTTGCTAGGACTACCACAGTTTCAATAGAGCCCTTATTTTCTGGGGGTTTCAAGGATTCCTATGGCCCTTCACAGCTAGCGTAGCGGTCATGCGGCGCTACATGCTTACTGGCAGTTCCTTAACAACAATTCTGTTGTATGTTGCAGAAACATGGGTCACGAAAGAAAATGAAAAAAAATTAGGTGCGATGAAGTAACAAACATTGAAATGATGAGAAATGTAAGTATTAGGCCGCTGACAGAAGAAACAACTACTGTAGAACCTTAGGAGAAACAAGGTAAAATCCTGTGAAGATTATGGACGAAAAGAGGACACTTATGACTATACACGAGATGAAGAAGAAATGCAAAATACCAAGGCTAATGACAAAGGTGAAGTGGATAAAAGCAGTTTCAGTAAACATTCGAAAGATGAGAGAAGACTGGGCTGGAGTAGAAACAGAGACGGTGGTTGGGAGACTAGAAAAGATGAAGAGTCTAGGACTCCAAGGAGAGAACGGCAGTGATACGAAACTGTATAAGATTATGATGATGATAATGATGTCGATGATGAAATCAGAAAGTTCTATGAACGGAAAATATTAAGCTGTAGCTGGAGGGGTGTTGACTGCATAAAATTTGCTATTCTCAGGAAAAATTTCACGTAATATGTTACAGTAAACGAAGCAGGCTCATGATTTTCCTCTTATCTATATGATAGAAAAACTCGACCGGATAGTAGCGGCTCTGGTCAAAGAAAACCATCATAACGACAGGGAGAGTGGTGTGCTGACCACACATCCCTCCTATCTCCATCGTCAGCTGAGAATGACACGGTGGTCGAATGGTCCCGATGGGCCACTTGTGGCCTGTAGACGGACTGCTATATGATAGCAAAAAGTGTATATCAGTTTTAATTTCATCACATGAAGTTAATACATTCTGGACTGGAAATTATGTAATGCAGTGTACCACAGGGTTCTATCATAGGTCCTTTGCTTTTCCTAATACAGATAGCTTGTTAGTCTTACTCCTGTAATATCACAAAACACAACATTAACAATTTTTGCACAAGTATAAGAATTAAAAAATGGTGAAATGGCTGCTAATGAAATATATGAAAATTTCAATCCCTGGCTCAAGTTTTGATTGACTCAAATAGACCGCAAATAGATCACAAGTAGAACTGGAATTCTCCCCCCCCCCCCCCCTAGAAGGAATGAAGCTTCTTACTTCAGTTACAGTTGTAGTATGGATGATTACAAGTGTGTTAGGTGATGGTTAGAGATGCACAAACTAGAATATTCTAGGTATTCGGCAATGAGCTGCAGAATTAGTATTTGGAGGAGCTCGACTTCACCATTTAAAATTTTCAAAATGCAGAGTCATTTTATAAAAATTATCTCGAGCCTCAGAACTAGGAAAATTCATATGACCCCTTTAAAAAGTCTGGTAACTAACAACTGTTTTATAATGCACACACTCCTTGAAGTTCATTGTTAGTTGTCAGTGTTTCTGTTTCTGTGGAAAATTGTTCAAAGCACCAAGACTAAAATACAATATCGTGAAAAACTATAAGATTGTAACATTAGTACAAAAAAAAGTCATATACGTGGGTAGATATGCACTCAGTAGTATGGGACAGTTTTGGGTCATATAGTGGAGTTTAAAGTAAATCAAAGAAGATTATATAATTTCATTCAATGTATGAGATATGAAGCTTCTGTTGTGTCAAGTTTAGAAAGTTTTTCTCATTCCTTTCATTCACTACATTTATTAAACTTACCCCGTAATAAGCTAGTATTGTGTAACGTAATCAAGATATCACGGAAAGTGTTATATTGTGTTACCTTGTGGAAAGTATTTGTATACATTGTGTTCAGAGTTAAGTGAAGTGACTTGCAGAACATCGTGTCTTGGCCAACTCTTAGTTCAGCCATATCTACATACGAGTTCTCAAAATTTCCGTATTGGTTGTAACACATTTCGTATTACCACTTCATTTTCAAAATATTTCAACATGTATATCATTGCGCTATATTACACTTTACTGAAATGGGCATTTCATTCTTCTCTCCACGAACCATAGACACCTATTGATGCGATCCATAGAATATGTGGTGTGTGAGAAAAGTAGTTGGACTGAAAACACTGCGAGCATTGTGCGCTATACTTGAATCCTACCTACTCGACAAATGTGGCGTGTCCGGGAAACCTGCTTTCTCGGATCGCTAGACAACAATTCAAGCAAATCGTATTGAGTTTTGCTACGAAAAGGACTTACCTTTATGTTAAACAGACGTGTCGCAAGCAGAGGGTGACAGACAAAATAAGAAATCTCTTCAGTATAACAATTCCAAGTTTGCGCTACATAGAATCTACAAGGAAAGTAATGAGCTTTGACGCTTCTATTTAGTTGCTAGTCTTCAAGCTGCTGTAGAACTGGACCACAGCTCCACCCTCCACGCGAGTAACACACTGGTGAAGTAGAGATACACTGAAGTGCCAAAGAAACTGGTATAGGCATGCGTATTCAGATACAGTGATATGTAAACAGGCAGAATTCGGCGCTGCGGTCGGCAACGCCTATATAGGACAACAAGCGTCTGGCGCAATTGTTAGATCGGTTACTGCTGCTGCAACCCCTGGTTATCAAGATTTAACTGAGTTTGAACTTGATGTTACAATCGGCGCACGAGTGATGGGACACATCTCCTGTACGACCATTTCAAGAGTGTACCGTGACTATCACGAATCCGATAAAACATCAAATCTCCGACATCGCTGCGACCGGCAAAAGATCCTCAAGAATGGGACCAACGACGACTGAAGAGAACAAAGTGACAGAAGTACAACGCTTCCGCAAACTGCTGCAGATTGCAATGCTGGGCCATCAACAGGTGTCAGTGTGCGAGCCATTCAACGGAACATCATCAACACCGGCTTTCTGAGCCGAAAGCCCTTTCGTGTAGCCTTGATGACTACACGACACAAAGCTTTAAACCTCACCTGGGCCCGTTAACACCGACACTGGACTGTTGATGACTGGAAACATGTTGCCTCGTCGGACGAGGACAGGAAAGCAGTGTCACACGAAAGTTGTGAACAAATCAATGAGGATTTGCAGAAAATAAATGCGTGATGTAATGACTGGCAGTTATCTCTCAATATTAGTAAGTGTAACCTATTGCGTATAACAAGGTGAAAATCCCCTTTAATGTATGAGTACAAAATAAATTATCAGTCTTTAGATGCGGTAACATCAGTCAAGTATCTGGGTGTGACTGTTCGAAATGATCTGAAATAGAATGATCAGATTACACAAGTAATGGGTAAGGCGAACTCTAGATTTTATTGATAGAATCCTTAAGCGATGCAGTCCTTCAACAAAGGAAATAGCTTAGAATACGTTAGTTCGTCCATTCTTAGAGTATTGTTCGTCTGTATGGGACCCTTACCAGTTGGGTCTGATTCAAGAGATTGAGAAGGTCCAAAGAAGAGCGGCAAGATTCGTGACTGGTACATTTAGCCATCGCGAGAGCGTTATAAATCTCATTGAAAGTTTGAAGTGGGACACACTTGCAGATATACAACGCGCTGAACAGAAGGGGCAGCTCACTAAATTCCGAAATCCAATCTTCAGCGAGGATGTAGAGCATATATTATTACCACCAACTCTCAAATCGCGTAATGATCACCATTCAAAGATAAGGCGAATAAGAGCTCGTACTGAGGCGTTCAGACAGTCGTTTTTTTCTCTCGCATGATCCACAAGTGCAACAGAAGCGGGGGGGGGGAATATAATTTGGCTCGGATTGTGGCCTCCGCCACACACCGCTTGGTGGCTAGCGGAATATATATGTAGATGTAGATGTAGAGAGGATGGACGTGTATGGGTATGGCGAAAACCTCATGACTGCAGGGGACTGTGCAAGCTGTGGAGACTCTGTAATGGTGTGGGGCGTGTGCAGTTGGAGTGATATGGGAGCCCTGACACGTCTAGATACAACGGTGACAGGTGACATGTACGTAAGCATCCTGTCTGATGGCCTGCATCCATTCATGTCCACTGTGGATTCCGACGGAATTGGGCAGTTTTCAGCAGGACAATGCGACACCACACATGGAGTGGCTCCAGGGACACTCTTTTGAGTTTAAACACCATGCTCCTCTGACATGGACGCTATTGAGCATATCTGGGATGCCTTGCAAGGTGCTGTTCAGAATGGATCTCCCTCGTTCTCCTACAGATTCTCTGAAGGATTCATAGTGTCAGTTCCCTCTATCAGTAATTCAGACATAATTGGAGTCCATGCCGCGTCGTGTTGCGGCAATTCTGCGTACTCTCGGGGTCCCTACACGATATTAGGCTACTGAACCAGTTTCTTTGCCTCTTCAGTGTATCAGCGTGAGCAAAGTCGAAGCAGTCACTCGTAAACACCGAGTTGCGGTCCCACACTTGCCACATGTTGCTTCACCATAGAGTTTATTAGTTCTGGAGTTGGTTTAGAAGCAGTGTATATAGCCGCCCTGTGCCGACTGTACGTCAGCCAGTTTCTCTCGACATTCGTGCAATGTGAACGCGTCTCTGAGTGATTAACAGAAGGAGAGGTCGAGAGCTCGACGACACACGAGCTCCCGCAGGGCCGCTCATGCCGCGCCTGTGTGCAGACGACGGCGGCGCAGCGGCGACGGGGGCTCCGTGACGCCTGGTGGAGGCGTCCAATGGGAGACGGGCGGACCGCGCTGGCAGAGCCGCCTGGGGGAGAGGCCCGGAGGCAGCGAGCGACTGCCGCGAAAGGTGTCCGAGAGGTTCCACGTCCGGGACCTGTTCCGCGATGTGCTGGGTCAGTCACCGCCCTAATACCCCTGTAGCGCACCACCAGTAGACTGTAGAGTGGCTCCCAACTGACCCAGATCTGCAGTGGAACCCTCGGGAAGACGTACTGTCTGGTAGTATACGAGGGTGCTTTGATAAGTCTGGTAAAAAAGCAGCTCACCTTACTTACGTAATCTGCTTTTAGAGATACACACTTGGTCCAGTGATCCTCCAGCGTTCTGATCCCAGAGTTTCAGCCAAACTCTGCAAAATACTATAGTTACCTCATTTGATGAAAATTTCTCCGCAGCAAACAAGAGTTCCAAGTTGGGAAACACGGAGAGGTCACTTGGGTCTACATTTGGAGAAGAGGTGGATGAGGAACCAGTTCAAAGCCCAGTTCACGCGATTTCGTCTTTTTACAGCTTGTGTGGGATGGTGAATTATCCTGGTGAAAGAGCACTTATTGCGAGCCGGCCTTGGTCTTTTTCCGGGCAACGAAAGTTTCAGACGATCCAACAATGAAGCATAATACAGTTATAACAGCTCACCTTACTTACATAATCTGCTTTTAGAGATACACACTTGGTCCAGCGATCCTCCAGCGTTCTGATCCCAGAGTTTCCACCAAACTCTGAAAAATACTATAATTTCCTCATTTGATGAAAATTTCTCCCCATCAAACCAAAGTTGGGGAACAGGGAGAGGTCACTTGGGTCTACATTTGATGAAGAGGTGGATGAGGAACCAGTTCAAAGCCCAGTTGACCCAATTTCGCATTTTTTACAGCTTGTGTGGGATGGTGAATTACCCTGGTGAAAGAGCCGGCATTGGTCTTTTTCTGGGCAACGCAAGTTTCAAACGATCCAACAATGAAGCATAATAGAGTTCAGTTATAACTTCGTCGGAACAGGCCTTCAAAGGCCCAACGGCACCGACCGGCCGCCGTGTCATCCTCTCAGCCCAGGGTCGTTACTGGATGCGGATATGGATATGGAGGGGCATGCGGTCAGCACACCGCTCTCCCAGCCGTTGTCAGTTTTAATGACCGGTGCTGCTACAGCTACGTCAAGTAGCTCCCCAGTTTCCCTCACACGGGCTGAGTGCACCCTACTTGCAACAGCACATGGCAGACCGGACGGTCACCCATCCAAGTGCTGACCCAGCCCAACAGCGCTTAACTTCAGTGACCTGACAGGAACCGGTGTTACCACTGCAGCAAGGCTGTTGGCCAGAGTACAGTTACGGTTCTGCCTTTTTCCAATTAGTGAATGAGGGTTACTCCTTGGGAATCTTAAAAAACAGTGTCCATCACCTCACCAGCGGACATAATGGTCTCTGCCTTCTTCAATGCACTTCTACCAGCCTTTATCCATTGTTCTGACTGTCGTTTTGGCTCTGGTGTGTAACGATGGATCTGAGCTTCATCACCACTCAAAAATCGACGCAAAATATTTCGCTGACAGCCCCAGACATTCTACTGGAAAAGGATGTCAAATTAAACACCTTTCAGCCGTCAAATTTTCAACCCTGTTTTATTGGGCAACCAGTTTCAGCGTTTTACTACTCCATCTTCAGGCACCTGACAGACCTGTAGGAACAATCTACCTCGACTGTGACCAAAACAGGGGCCTGTAGTACTGGTGTTAGTAGAGATTTGTTACAGTGACCACGTCAACCATCACACATCTGTCATGGGCCTGAAGATGGCGTGGTAAAACGCTGAAACTGGTTGCCCAATAAAACAGGGTTGAAAATTGATGGCTGAAAGGTGTTCAATTTGACATCCTCTATCGAATAGCCAAGTCCCGCAACCATCGCTATAAAGGTGGACATACAGAGACTGTCCTGTTGCAATCTTGTACCAGATGCGCTTTGCTCGACTGTGAGCAACCGTCACACCCAGCTCGCACACAGTCTCTTCGCAGCCGGTTCTCCAAGCAGAACATTACCCACTCGCTCAGTTGATACGCCTACAGTTTCATCAGTCTCACGAATTCGGCGATCTTGCATTACCATATCATGGAGTTCGTCAATGTCGGACGGCAGGAGAGCACTTCACCATCTGTGCTTGACCGACCACGTTTAAATTCATTAATACAAAAACAAATGGTGTTCAAAGGTCTCTCAGAATCTGCGTGAACTTCATCCAATTCTGTTTTTATTGCTGCGGCAGTCTAACCCTTCAAATTAAAATGTTTGATAATAGCAGGAAGCTCTGTTTTCTCCATTGCAGTCGACACACTGACCAACAATGGCTGTCAACAATGAACTTAACACTGTATGATTATCCCAATCCTTGGGATAATTAAGCTTACCAACCTTGAAGGCGCAACAAAAGTATTCCATTCTTTGATGGACATTTACCAGATCTGTCAAACCACCCTCATACACCTGTTGTACGATCTCTCTAGAAGGTTCCACTGCAGAAAGCTGTTTCAGAGTGTACTTGCTCATTTACAGGCCTACACCTATAGCACAAGACCAGTAAACAGCAGAGTAGCTGTCAAAAAAATGAGATCTGTAGTGGAGCCCAGGCAAAAGTGTGTGGGGTCAGTAAGCACCTGCAGTAGAACATGTTGACAGGTTCCCCTTCAGAGATCTGCTTTGGCACTTGAGCCACGCCCATTGCCCTGTTGCACAACACCAATACTCTGTAGCTCTAGCGATTTCGCCTGTTGGAAGGGTCTAGAGGGAGTGGATGTAATCCCCACTGGGTGTTAAAGAGGTTCGACCTCTGAACCCCGTTCTACGATGTGCTAGGATAGTCACACCCATATCCTTATTGCTCAGCACCAGTACACTGCAAAGGGGCTACAAAGTACAGCACATTTGTAATAGATCCCTCAGTAGGAGATGCTGTATGGTAGTATATAGCAGCTGGCCAATGTGGGCGAGCAGTTCTAGGCGCTTCAGTCTCGAACGGCGCGACCGCTACGGTCGCAGGTTCGAATCCTGACTCAGGCATGGATGTGTGTGATGTTCTTAGGTTAGTTAGGTTTAAGTAGTTCTAAGTTCTAGGGGACTGATGACCTCAGATGTTAAGTCCCACAGTGCTCAGAGCCATTTGAACCATTTTTTAGTAGATAGCACCTGTTGTACGCTTTGTCTGGATGGCTCCACTTCATTGACCCGTTTCATGATGGGCTGGATCAGTCGCGACCCTACCCTAGTAGCACTACACTAGTAGACTGTAGAATTGTTACCAAGCAAACGTCATCTGTAGGGCAGCTGCCAGGAGGAAATACATGATGGTAGCAAAGCAACTGCTGTACAATCTGTCGGGAAGTTCCCACCTTATGGATGTTTACGTCATCACGTCTTTATCCTTGTATAACAGTACACTCCAGAGTGGTTACAAAACAAACAAGATCTGTGACAAACCACTAATGGCGGGGGCTGCAGCTTGTAACAACAGACGCCACACAGTGTTCAAAAAGTTCCGTTTCAGTGACCTGATATCGGATGTGCTGGTCAGTCATACCGCATGTCACTGTTGTACATCACCGGTACACTCTAGAATGGCTGAGAAACAAACCACTCACGAGCGCCATATGGGAGGGCGAAGCAGAGAAAATGAGAGATGCTTGTAACAGTTTCCAGCACGAAACTTTGTCTCAACACCAGGCAGAAAATCCAAAGAGATTCTGGTTGTATGTGAAGTATGCTAACGTCAAGACACAACAATGCCTTCGCTGCACGACAGCAATGGAGATACTATCGAAGACTGTGCTACCAAAGTAGAGTTACTAAACACAGCCTTAAGAAATTCCTTCACAAAGGAAGACGAAGTAAATATTCCAGAATTCGAATCAAGAACGTGAGTAACGTAGAGTAGTGAAGCAACTTAATAAAAGCAAGTCTTCTGGTCCAGACTGTATACCAGTTAAGTTCCTTTCAGAGTATGCTGATCCAAGAGCTCCACACTTAACAATCATACACAACCGTTCGCTGGACGAAAGATCCGTACCCAAAGACTGGAAAGTTGCAGAGGTCACACCAATATCCAAGAAAGGAAGTAGGAGTAAGTCACTAAAGTGCAGGCCAGTAACATTAACGTCGATATGCAGCAGGATTTTGGAACATATATTGTGTTCAAACCTTACAAATTACCTCTAAAAAAACGGTCTATTGACACACAGTCAACATGGTTTTAGAAAATGTCTTTCTTTACTCACACGAAGTGTTGAGTGCTACTGAGAAGGGATTTCAAATGGATTTCTGGATTTCTGGAAGGCTTTTGACACTGCACCACACAATCGGCTTGTAGGAGAACTGTGTACTTACGGAATATCGTCTCGGTTATGCGACTGGAATCGTGATTTCCTGTCAGAGAGTTCACAGTTCGTAGTAATTGACGGAAAGTCAGCGAGTTAAACAGAAGTGATTTCTGGCGTTCCCCAAGGTAGTGCTATAGGCCCTGTGCTCTTCTTTATCTGTATAAACGATTTGGGAGACAATCGGAACAGCCGTCTTAGGTTGTTTGCAGATGCCGCTGTCGTTTATCGACTAGTAAATTCATCAGAATATCA